>NC_084928.1:3069615-3375576 GCF_958298935.1 Phragmites australis | reverse complement strand
TGCGAATAGGAATAATGAGATCAATATTCATCTTATTTTTCTCTCGTTTTGAAAACGGAGGCAGAGAAATGGAAAGAGAACCAGTGCAAACTGAGTCACAACCAGTTCATAGCCGCTTCCATAAATGTGCTCATATCACCTAGAACGGTTCCAAATCTTCTGACTTGGTTCCGGCGAAATCAGAAGTGAACAGTGATTTGTGAGTGGCGAATAGTAGTCTCTCACGTCAAACACTTTGTCATGCAATGCAGCACCAGATGTAGCGATTTACTGTTCATAAAAACACCATAGCATCGAATCCTACCCATTCACATATGATCTAACAGCCCAAGTAGAGTGAAATCACTATAAAGGTTTTTAGGAGGGGTATATATTATGACTCACACAACACACACTTAACGTGCGCACACACGCGTGCATAGCCTAAACCCATGTTATCGACTAATTCTCGTGAAGTGTGCACATGTGTACATACACTTGACTACTAAGGAAAACCCTGATGAGCCACGGAGTCGAACTCAACGCTCGAACTAGTGTGGACATCGAGCGAGACACGCGCTCTTACCATTGCGCTACATTGCTCATGGTGAAATCACTGCTCATGGTGAACTACACACGCGTCCTCCATTCCATCGTGAAATCAAATAATCACGTTCCCATAGAACATAGGTTGCCTTTTTCGGAAGGACACTGCAAGCGCCTGGATGTCCGATCTGAGCATAGTATCAGACGGTTCCTAGCCATTAGATCAAAGGAGCAAGTTAGTCAGCTGCCCTCAGATCAAAATGATCCCCCTGGACGCCCGCAAGACTAATTAGTGGATTGCGCTTCCGACCTATGCCTCTCCATCTCCATTTCTTCATGTGCCCTCCCTCCTCCCTCGCGCTCCACGTCTCTCATCGCTACCGGATCCGACGGTCCTAAGCCGCGTTGCCTCCGGATCTGGCGGTCCTGAGCCACGTAGCCTCCAAATCCGGCGATGCTGGTGCTCCTCTTGAACCACACCATTATGGAGGACACCATCGCGCCGAACCAGCTCGATGCTGCCATCTGTTGTCATCCTCTTCATCGACCAGGAGCTGACACTTCTTCTAAAGACGCCGCCACTGGATCTCCATGCAACACCATGTTGCCGTCCACCTCGTAGATTTAGCCGCGTACACGTAGAAGAAAACTTGGAGTCAGAAGTCACTCTCATTAGCCAAATCTGAGCTAGGCAATGCAACATCGTAAGTTAATTAATACAACATCAAAAAAGAAACAATGCAGCATCGAACAATAATTAGTGCAACATAAAAAAAGAATCATTGCAACATCAAAAGGTATTTACTGCAACATCAAAAAGGAATCGATGCAACATTCTAAACGAAGGATTGCAACATCGCGCAACATTAAAAAAGACAGCTGCAACATCGAGAAGTATTCACTGCAACATAAATAATGAATCGATAGAACATTCTAAACTAAGGACAGTAACATCATGTACAAAATGAATCACTGCAACAAATTAAATCAAAGGATTGCAACATTCTTATCACAAAGGGGTAGGAGAAGACGACTGTCACATAAAGGTGTTTTGCCATAGAAAGTAGAGGTCGTCTCTGCCACACTCGCTGAGGTGCTCTGTAGCGAAAATGGCCCTATTAGACCATGATTGTGATTTTGGTGATTAATAACAACATAGTTACAAGAATGAGACCATTCTACCGTTGCTTAAACTCCTTGTTTCGACTCACTTTGGCACCAAAAAAGCGGGGATGCGACCACTGTGCAGAGCATCTCTAGGAATCTCCTCGCCGCCATGTCCAACGATCATGCTCCTTTCAGTGTGGCGTGTTTTCTTTGGGAGGAAATTGTGTTCACATCCAAATCGCCCATCAAGAGTTGTGGATACGCTCCCTATATCATGTCTATCATTGAGCGAGTATCCAAGAAAAACTTTGTGAAGGAGATAAAATATGAACCCTATCGAATGAGACCCCTTAACATTCGGGCTCCATCTCCCTTGCCATCACCTCCTCATGCTCCACCAAGCTCAAGGAAGATTGCCTCGAGACGTGCTCCTCCTCGAGGGTCATCTTTTATCAAAAGTGCTCTCAAAGATATTTTCAATGTGTGCACTCATAATGCTACACAGATCAAGGAGCAAAGTGTTCGTTTGAAGAAAATGGAGAAACGTCAGAAAGCTATGTATACCTCCATGAACCTTCAGCCACCTTGCTCACCCATCGCTTCGGATGAAGCGGAAAGTGCACCCGTTGAATTTGAAAATTCATGGCATGGTATGATGAAGCCCAAGCAGCTGCCGAGAGCTCTCAAGCTCAAGCTCAAGATGACTACTCCGACGCTGTTCCTGCAGCGAGCTCATCTCCTGGCAACGACAATGATGGAAGTGATGATGATGATGATGATGCCGCCGCCGCCGAAGCCAGCAACGATTAGATTCTCTCTCTTTTTGGTGCTTGATGCCAAAGGGGGAGAGAGAGTTATCCAATTCTTAGTTTCCTTAGTTTCTTTCTTTTCTAGCTTTGGATTCTATTTCATCGCTGTTGGACATTTGGACTCTATTGTTTGTGTGATGAACTATGTGCTCTATTTGAATTTGTAAGACTCTTCATGTTAGTGTGATGCTTGTTGTATTTCTTAAATTAAGTGTGATTCATATCTTGCCATATGCATCTTGTTTACTTAATTTTGTATCCCACGGATCTTAGGATATAAGGGGAGCTCTTGCAAATTTAAATCTTGAATATGTGCATTTGAGTGTAACTCAATCTTAAATCAATGCACACATTTAGGGGGGCTCACCATATCTTCTAGAATTCAAAATCCTGTTTCAAATATCTTTTTATAAGCTTTAATCGTGTTGTCATCAATCACCAAAAAGGGGGAGATTGAAAGTGCATCTAGGCTCCCTAAGTGGGTTTTGGCTTATTGATGATAAAACGATTAATGATCTAATATGTTTATCTAAGTCATGAACATGTCTAAGTTTAAATTGAGAAGACATATGACGTTTGATGCCCTTCGAAAAGAAAGGAGAAGCAACTAGGAGTATTCAATAGGATTTAAATTCTTTTATTTTTGAAATTGAGTCTAGGATAGCCGCTCTATTAAGAGGGTTGCATTTGATTGCTTGATTAGTGTCTTAATGCTCAAGATATCCTTTAGAACCAATAAGTTGAGAGACACACTCACCCACGGACACCGCGTCTGTTTTGCAAAGTTCACTGAGTCCGGAGTCTTCGGTGTTCACCGGATACTCCGGTACTCAGTATTTAGTCCGGAGTCTCCGAGGTAGACTCCGGCAGAGGGTGATCGGTTCCGATTTATTTTTGTTGAAAAAGACCGGAGTCTCTGGTGTTCACCGGATACTCCAGTAGTTGGTGAGTTTTAAGGCCGGGGTCTTCGAGAGAGACTCCGCCAGAGGTCAATCGGTTAGGCATTTATTTTTATTGAAAAAGACCGGAGTCTCCGGTGTTCACCGGATACTCTGATAGGAGAAAATTGTTTTAACCGGAGTCTCCGAGGGAGATTCCGGCAGGGGTGTCTCAGTTAACATTTATTCTTTTTGATAAAAAGACCGGAGTCTCCGGTGTTCACCGGATACTCCGGTACCTGGAGAGGCCGGAGGGTCCGACAAGTCTCCGGACTTAGTTTTTTTGATAGCCCTGTCAGGACCGGAGACTCCGGTAACTTAACAGAATTGTAACGGCTAGTTCTGACACATCCGGTGTTCACCGGATACTCCGGTCAGGTCTGATAGAACAGTAACGGCTAGTTTTTGAGAGAGGGCTATATATATATTTCCACACCCCTTGGCATTAAATGCTTGCTGTTGCTGGTGAACTCTAGACTCCTTGAGCACTCTAAGAGCATTCAAAGTCCCTCCAACCACCTCTAGTGCTAAGTTTTGTAAAAATTTAGTGAGTTTGGGTTTGGAGTGAGATTAAGCCACTTGAGCAATTGAGTTCTTCCTCGAGCATTCGCTGTGATCTTTACTCTTGAAGCTTTGTGCTTCTATACGGCAAGGCGTCGCCCGTAGAGCACCCAATCTTTGTGGAGTACCACGGGAAGTTTGTAATCGACTTCAAATTGAGTAAGGAAATTCTATTTTGATCTTTATGGTCGCTAGAAGAGGATAGGGTTGGAAAAGACCCGGCTCTTTGTGAGCTCCTCAACGGAGACTTAGGCACTTCTTTGTGAGGTGGCCGAACTTCGGGATAATCTCTTGCGTTCTTATTTATGCAATTTACTTAATCGTGTGAATTTGTGAATTTACATATAAGTTACCTTAGTGATCATCTTGCTAGTATTAACTGTTGTTTTAGCTCTGTGATATCTAGTAGACATAGCTTCATCTTTAGATTCTAGCTGCTCGCTTTAATTCATAGTTGTTCTTGATTTCCTGTATAGACCGGAGACTCCGGACTAGACCGGAGTACCCTACCTTCACCGGAGTATCGGGCAGTTTTAATCCGCTGTTTTAGTTTTAATTTTCAGAAAAGCCTATTCACCCCCCCTCTAGGCACTTTCAGAGAGAATACAGTAACCTCACCGGATAGTCTGGTGATGATGTGATAAGCATCGGAGAAGGCATCGGAGCAATTTACACAGAGAAGATGTTAGCTTGGATGGCTAAGGTATACTCATCAGAAAGTTCGGTGATGAAGATGAAGTATACACCGAAGTGTCCGGTGTTCACAGAGGCTTAAGTTTGGTGTTAGTACTATTATTCTCACCGGATCATCCGGTGTTAACAACTTTTTAGAGCCGTTGGGTTAACGGCTAGTGCGCGGGTTTGAGACTATAAATACCCCTCCACTCAGTCATTTGAGCGAGCTGGAGTCCAGATAAGTTCATGTACACCTGAGAAGACATTCAAGACACCAAAGTCCTTTAAATGATCATCCAAGGCGATTAAAAACAAGATTAGTGAGTGATTAGTGCTTATAGGCCTAGAGAGTGAGTTGCTAGATGATTGCTGCCTAGAGAGTGGATCAAGGAGTGATCCAACAGTGTACCTCTTGGTATGCTGGCATCTTGGAGTCTTGATGACTCGCCGGTAAGCTTGTTGACCTTCTGACTTGGCGTGGAGCGGCAGTAAGACGATTGTGAGGGGACGCGTAGACACTTGCCTTTGTGGCTCAAGCTCCGAAATGATCATGATGGCAAGGACCCGGAAGAGAGGCTTGTGGTGAGACCTTGTCTTGTTGGCTCATCCGGGTGGAGGCATTGTCTTTGTGACTTGGTGGCTCAAAGGCTGTGATCGGGTGCCGACCGGGAGCATATCCTTTGTGGAGTTCCAACGTGGACTGGTGCCTGGAGGATGTATCTGAGAGGGTCCACCACGGTATGGTTGGTGACGTTGTTGTCCCTTGTACTTCTTATGGATGGGACCACCAAAACGACTCCTCTTCTCTTCTGGTCCTTTATGCTGATCTGCTCCCGATGTCTTGCGAATATCATCAGTGTAAGATTGCTGCAACTCAACACCAGAAGCTTGTTCAACCATAGAGCGAAAATCTGTAACAACAAAAGCACCAAGCACATGACGGATAAAAGGCTTCAAACCCTGTCTGAAATGTCTTGCCTTCTTTGCATCATTGTGGGCTACATGAAGTACAAAGTGCACAATTTGATTAAAGCCCACTTCATACTCTGCCACTGATTTCTGACCTTGTGTATAATTGTTTAAGTCAATTTGCATTTTATCCAGAAAAATAGCTGGATAAAATCTCCTCTCAAATTGCCTGACAAACTCAGACCAGGTAAGATCCCCATGGGCAACAGTCCTAGCTGACTGTACACCTCTCCACCAGATCTGGGCTTCTCCCTTCATCAACTGTATCACATATCTAACCTTGTCTCGAGGCAACACATCAAAAGCATCCAGCTGCATTTCTATATAAGCAAGCCAATCTGCAGCCTGAATTGGAGTCCCTGATCCATCAAAAGAATCCAATTTCATACTAACCCATTCACGGAGCGTTACCCCACTAGTAGCACCCCCTTCAGGTATCTCACGTGCCACAACTCTAGCAGCAGCAGGAGTATTTGGAACAGCCTGCCTTAATGCTCTTAGCTCTTCTTGTATCTCCTTCATAGTGGTCATTAGCTCCGCTTGACTGATACTTCTTGGTTGAGAGGACTCAACCTCAGCAGTCGATAACTGCTCATCACCACGACCTGGGACTGTTGTACGACTACGACCTGCCTCGTTACCTCGACCACGACCTCGCACCTTTGACGGCATAGCTACAAACACCACAATGGATAAGTAAACAAGCACTAAACTGCAAACATACTTCAAACAAATGAACTAAAGGGAATATAGCGGAGCAAGGCATATGAAAAGATATGCAAACACTTTCCCATCCTACACGTGTAAGTGTGTCAAGTTATTAACTTCTTACCCTAGAACCTAAAGTCTAGGCTCTGATACCAAGCTGTAACACCCTACTTTACAACTAAGCCTAATTATTTGAAAATAGGAAATTTTGGTAGCATTTCCTCCATAGGGCGGTATAACTGACCACAAAAAAGATCACAGGCAGACAATATATGATATAACCAACATATATATAGAAATCTTCACGACGCTACCAGCGTCTTACCACAACATATACCAAACAAACGACAGACCACCAAAAACATAACTTATAAACACCGGTTGAGTTATCGACATTGTGATGAGGTAGTGTGTGCAACTACCAAGATCCATCCCCAAAATGCACGTCAACATTCTAAACATACCTGTAAAAGATTTAACAGGGGGTGAGACGAGCTCAGCAAGTAACAGCTATGAATATAAACACATCTCACTCGATTCAAAAGTATTAGGGAATTAAATATTCTTCTCACGACATAAAAAACACATGGTTTTAAAGAGAATATATTTTCAGAAGTATTTGTCGAGAAAGTAACGACAGACTCCAACCCGGTCTCAAAAAAAATATATGGCATTCAACTCCCAGAATTCTGTATTCGCCAGATATCATAAAAAAATGTATGAATGCCATGATGCAACTCCATTTGAGAGCTGGACGATGCCAACATCTCATGCAACTCCATGTACCGGTACGAATCACGCACGATGACAGTGATCGGCCTTTATCACCATATGAAGTGCATAAATGCATATGTATGCATGTGAATTGACGTCAATTCTTAATTTCCTTTTTGAATGACTCGTGATAAAGACCACAACTGATTCATGAAGACAAAGGTACAATCCAAATCAATAAGAAAAGCATGGATTTAAATAATCAAATGCAACATCATCCATGATTTGAATGAATTAGAAAAAACCATATACTTCAATTTTATTTGCAAAAGAAGTAAGACATGAATATAAACATAGCACTGAATCACACCCCCCACGTTACTTGCCTTTTACCAAAAGCGACAAAGAAATTTCGATCAAGAACGTCCGGAAGTAGTACCACCTGTACAGGTATATTATTAGCACTACAACACATTTAAACACACATAAAATATGAAGCGTCAATCCTAAGCCTGAAAACGTCGCATATACGCCTATATTTCGGAAAACCGAACAGAAAACTGTATCATATGAAATGATACACTATTTCTAATTTAGAGTCGAACCAAAATTCTCACTAACTAGACTTTGCTCTGTTGAAAGAAATGAATGTTTCGACTCGGATGTCGTATCTTCAAATCAATAATGATTATCGAAACGAAAAAGACTATTGATCACATGAAATGATACGACAGGAATTGATTGATTATCTACCCGTAAACGTCTAGGAATTACTGAGGAATCACCTTCGAAGGATTTACGACGAATCCGACGAAATTACGAAATTTCCAACTTTTCCCTTTTTTTTCTTCCCCTTTTTTCCTTTTCTCCTTTTCTTTTTATTCTCTTTTCTTTTCTTTTCTCCTTTCTTCTTCCTGGCTCTTCTTCGGCCGGCTCTTTTCCTTCTCGGTCAGGACAGAGAGAGAGAGAGAGAGAGAGAGAGAGAGAGAGAGAGAGAGAAACCACGGCGGCCGGCGGCGGCGTACGGCAGCCGGCCCGACGCGACAGCGGCACAGGCGCGCGGCTCACGGCAGCGCGCAGCAGCGGCGATGGCGCACGCAGGCGCGCAGCGCATCGGTGAGGCGCGGGCCGGTCAGGCGGAGGCGACGAGGAGTAGGCGGTGGCGCCGGCTGCCGGCGGACGGCAGCGGCCCGACGCAGTGCACGCGGCGCGGAAGTTCGGCGCACGTGGACAGCGGCGATGAAGAGAGAGAAAGAGAGAGAGAGAGAGACAAACGTGTGAAGAGTTTGGATGGATCGGGTTGAGGGCCGATCTATCCGGTAGTTATTTTTTTTAAAAAAAAACAACGAACGATCTAAATTTATAGGACTTGCTACGGGTCACAAAGTGCCCAGAACGGACATATGAATAGAAAAATGGGTTCGTCTCGACGAGATGAACACAACCACGGTCTCCGATCATCCATACGAGCAACAGATCAAAAAGTCAAAATTCTGGTCAAATCTCTCTCTTTTTTTCTCTCAAAAAAATTCGGTATTACACTCCCCCGCCTCGTCACCCTTAACCCTATGGCTCACCTCGCATTGGGCTACTAGATCCACTACCATGAGCTTGATCCACAAAGCTCAAGTTGGTCGCCGAATGAGCTAGCCGATGGATGTAGTGTTGTTATCAAATATGAGTCAATCTGAAGAGGGAGAGGGATAAAATGAAAAGAGGGGAGCTAGATGGAGCCATAGAAAGCTAGATCTGAAAGTGGAGCGGTGGCTAAAGAGCGACGCCGTAAGAGGTTGTATGGAGTGGGAGGAGTGACGAAGGCGAGGCAAAAGGGATCAGAGCAAAGTAACAAGGTAGGGTCGTAGGAGGCAATACTATTGATGTTAATGATGGAGAGTGAGTTGGGATAACTATCGATAATGGACTGCGAGCTGAGCGTTTCCGGGACGAGCCCTTGCTCACGTCAGTCAAATCGTCGTCGATGCGGCACGCGCCCTATCCCGTCCGCTATATAGCCAATCAACGGCCGCCCGCATGGCCGCAGCCATCCTCCGTTGCGCAACCGCTATCGCCATCGCCATCCCCTCGCCCGCGTCGATCCCGGTCCACCACCACCTGGCCTTCCTCCTCGGCGCCGCCCGCCTCCGCCTCTCGCTCCATCGGATCCCGCCGCCGAGGAGTGCGGCCGCGGCCATGTCGTCGTCAGCGGCGGTGAGGCCGGCGCACGAGGCCGGCGCGTGGTACGCAGTGCCGGGCCTCAGCCTCCGCGACCACCGGTTTGCCGTCCCGCTCGACCACTCCGACCCGGACCGCAGAGCCGCCATCACCGTCTTCGCGCGCGAGGTCGTCGCCGGTAGGTCGCGCTTGCCACCCCCCATCACCTGCCCGCGGTCCACGCAGTGTTTAGTGTGCAGCCTGTACTTTTTGCTGGATTTGTGGCCGTGTTATTTGGGAAGTAGGAATATAATTCACTAGATCTGGACATGAATCATGACAGTGGCGATACATCGGTAGCGACTAATCTGTGCTAATGGATCAGGCCGGATTCCTTAACTGAATCCTAGGTACATATCTTCGACAAACTAGGAGTCTAGGAGTAAAACTTCTTTTTTGAAGAACTGATTCTTAGGTCTAAATTGTCAATGTACCTATTGTAGAAATGGCGGGTCAGGTTTACGGGAGGAGTCTTTGTGAAGCCAATTCATGACCAATTTTAGATTGAGTTTTTTTTTTAGATAATGGAAATATTGTTTCCGCCCTCTGCACCATGCGGTGCACACAGCCTGTGATTTTTAGATTGAGTTGATTTGATGTATCTACTGTTGTAGACTTGTACCTCTGTGAATTAATCTTATGTTGGGAGAGATTGAGTCACTACTCGCTTGCTTCTGCGATTGTCAATCTTCCGGTCCAAAATCTTCATGACACTCATGTTAAGTGTATCCTTCCTTTCAGCCGGGAAAGAAGACACATCTTTGCCTTATTTGTTGTACCTACAAGGAGGACCTGGATTCGAGAGTCCTCGACCCATGGAAGCAGGTGGATGGATAAAGAAAGCATGTGAAGACTACCGTGTTGTGCTGCTAGATCAGGTGCGAATGTATGGACAATTTCTTTGGCAAATCCTGTGTTCGCTTCTTGTTGACATCCGTTTTTCATTTCAGCGGGGAACAGGATTATCCACACCATTAACAACATCATCTCTTGCGCAAATTACATCTGCCGCTGAGCAGATGGAGTACTTGAAGCATTTCAGGGCGGATAATATAGTTAAAGATGCAGAATTTATTCGTCTGCGTCTTGTACCAGATGCCAAGCCGTGGACAGTCTTAGGACAGGTATGCTATCTCACACACACTTGGTAGATCCATGGTATCATCATAAGAATTTAAGGACCATGCGTATATTTATCTCCATTAAATGTTTCAACAGAAAAAGTAATAGTACTAAGGGACAAAAACTACTAAACATGATTGTAAAATTCTAATATTGTAAATAAGGTTCTTGACTTCTTGTTAACATCTGCGAAGTATGTGAAAGGACACGGGGGCATGAAAGTTATCTCTGTAAACAACCGAAAGCTAACTCATTGATATGTTGAACTCTGCAGCTTCAAAAAGTGATGTGGGTAGTAATACTTTGCAGGTTCTGAGGCACTAGCCGCCCTCCTCTAGGAGGCTCTGGCCGTGTTCTTCTCTCAAATTCTGCTTGCTTTATTTCATAATCTTATCAGCCTTATATAATCGGCTGGAGATAATACTTGGAAAGCCAAAACATAGAAAGCCTATTATATCTTTCCTAATCTAATAGAACTTGATTTATTTCAGCAGATCTTTCCTTTCCTAATTTGTTGCAGTCGAGTCCTCTGTTTCATCCAAATCCTTCTTCTTCCTTCTGCTGTACTTCTTTCCATAGAAGGTGTCCATAACATTACCTCCTGCCTGGCGAAATAGCTCGTCCTCGAGCTAGAATGTCAGGTAACTGGACTTGAACTCCTCCAGGGGCTCCCATGTAGCATCTGCTTGATCTCTACCGACCCACTTGACTAAGACCTCCTAATTGCCACGATTAAGGCGAGCACGAGAGACTGAGGCCGGCGTGGGAACAGCCCGGCCATGTACAATAGCAGGAAGAGGAACTGGGCTTGTTTGAGGATCAACATGATGTTTCTTGTGAAAAAACCACACGGAAGACATTGTGTAGACGGGCTGGAGGAGGCAGGTGAAGCCAATAGCCTCCTTCAAAATTCAGATCCCGATGATTGCCATCATAGTGAAGCTTCATGTGCTCCTAGGCTTGCAGCAGGCGATCATGGATCTCCACAAGGAAAACATCTCGGTTAGTCATATGGCGATCAACTGCAGCAATGCGGGAGCAACCCAGTTCATAAGAACTCATGAGGGGAGGATCACGCCCATACACCACCTTAAAAGGGGTTGTCTTGAGAGCAGATGTGTTGTAGTAATATTATGCCCAAGGCAGCCATCTCAACCAACTTCGAGGCCTATCACCTGCCAAACAACGGAGGTATACACCGATGATGCGGTTGGTAACTTCAGATTGGCCATCCGTTTGTGGATGAAAAGCAGAGCTAAGTCGTAATTGAGTGCCTAAGAGACGGAAGAGCTCAGACCAAACAATACTTGTGAACGGTGTCTCGATCACTAATGATGAAAGATGGAGTCCCATGCAGTCTGACTATCTGATCGAAGAAAGCTTGTGCAATAGTGAATACTATATATGGATGGCCAAGAGGGATGAAGTGGCCATACTTTGAAAAGCGATCAACCACAATTAGGATTACTGACTTGCCTCCAACTTTTGGAAAACCCTCAATGAAATCTAAAGCAATATCAGCCCATACGAAGTGAGGGACATCGAGAGGTTGTAGCAGACCAACCGGGTGAAGGTGTTCTGTCTTATTGCGCTGGCAGACAACACAACTCTTGACGAAGTCACGAACTAGCCTTGTGGCATTCTAGATGAAGAAGGAGGCACAAAGCCTGTGAAGAGTCTTCAGAACCCCCTCATGGTCTGTGTCATGAACCATAGCCAAGATTTGCGGCAGCAAGGCTGAAGATATTAGGACAAAAATGCGTCCAGCATGTACCAGGAGACCATCTTTTTCTGTTCAGGCTGGGCCAGTTGACCCATCCTGAAGGAGGTTGCGTTGCTGGACTGCTTCTGGAAGAGTGGCTGCTTCTGCCTTGAGTTGATGGAGTATCTCTAGATCTAGAATGGAGACGGTGTGTATGGTCATGGTATCTTCGTCTCATCTAGACAGGGCATCTGCTGCTTTGTTGTGCTTGTCCGGTCGAAATTCAACGGTGAAGGAGTAACCGAAGAGTTTACTCACCCAATGGTGCTGAGGAATGGTTGAGGGTCGTTGATCTTGCAAGTACATCAAACTGTAATGGTTAGTACGGACAATAAACGGCTGTGTCCAGAGATAATGTCTCCAGTGCCTCATTGCCTTCACAAGCCTGATGAGTTCACGCTCATAGGCAGCCAATTTGGCATGGTGCGGCGCAATAGCTTGGCTGAAGAAAGCAATCGGCCCGGAGCCTTGATGAAGGACAACACCGAATCCAGAGCTTGATGCGTCGCAGTCGACGACAAAATCTTTGGTGAAATCTGGCAATTGGAGTACCGGCCGAGTGGTCAGCGTCTGCTTAAGGGCGGTTAAGGCTGCTGCTGTTGAATCATCCCAAGCAAAAGCCTCACGCTTGAGAAGCTTGGTGAGGGGGGCTGCCAACTCGCCATATGACTTGATGAAGCAACGATAGTACCCAGTCAAGTCGAGAAAGCCCCGCATAGCGCGCGCGGAGCGTGGAGTAGGCCATGCTTGCACCACGTCAACCTTTGATGGATCCATGGCGACCACCTGCCAAGAGATGACATGGTCAAGATAGGCCACTTCTGTTTCGCCGAAAAGGCATTTGGAGCGCTTCAAGGCTAACTGATGTGTCTGCTAGAGATGGAAGACTGCACGAACATGTTGAAGGTGGTCTGCTCACGTAGCACTATAGATGAGAATGTCATCAAAGAATACTAAAACAAAACGATGAATGAAAGGTTTAAGAATGTCGTTCATGAGAGCCTAGAAAGTTGGCGGGGCATTAGTAAGCCTGAATGGCATGGCCAAAAATTCATAATGGCCATGGTGAGTGCAGAAGGCTGTCTTCTCCACATCTGAAGGGCACATGAGGACTTGGTGATAACCACTGTGCATATCAAGCTTAGTGAAGAATCTTGCGCCATGTAATTCATCAAGTAACACCTCGGTGACAGGAATGGGAAACTTATCTTTAATGGTCTGGGCGTTGAGGGCACGGCAGTCGACGCAGAAACGCCAAGAATTATCGGTCTTCTTGACCAAGAGGACAGGAGCAGCAAAAGGTGAAGAGCTGGCCCTTATGATCCCTTGTTGGAGCATATCTTCACATTGGTGCTCAATCTCATCTTTGAGGAGTTGGGGATAGTGATAAGGCCGCACCACAATAGGTGTTGTTTCTGTTAGCAGATGAATTCGGTGCTCAAACCACCTAGGAGGTGGCAAGCTCCTTGGTGTGTCAAAAAGGCTGTTAAATTCCTCTAAAAGGAGCTGTAGCAAGTTCTGTCATGTGATAGCAAGAGCTTGTGGCATAGGGGTGGCAAAGAGTCCTTGCCAAGTCACCTTGTGATTGGCGCACTAGAATGACATGGTTAGGCGTTCAAAATCCCAAAGGATGGGACTAAGAGAGCGAAGCCACTGGACGCCGAGGACCACCTCATACCCGGCCAAAGGGATGATGTAGAAGTCGACGAAGAAAGTCTCACCCTCGATGAAAACTTGAATTGCAGTACACAGGCCAGGGCACATCACCTTGTCACCGTTGGCAACACTGACCGAGATGCCCGGCAATAAGTGTGGCTTTAAGCAGAGCTGCTCTGCTATGGAGGCTGACAGGAACGAATGGGTGGAGCCTGAGTCGATGAGCGCATGCCGCCGGGAAGCACCAAAGGTGACCGTGAGCTGCATAGTTGGTCCCGTCCGGATGCTGGCCCAAGCATATAGGGAGATCTGTGGTTCATCGGTGTCGCTGCTAGGATCTTCAGTGGAATCCAACTCAAGGAGATAGATTCCTTTCATCATACAAGTCTTCATGTGCTCAGGTGTGAACTTCTCAGGGCAGTTAAAACATAGCCCTTTCATGCGGCGCTCGGACATCTCTGCTGGAGAAAGACGTGAGAAGCGCGTGCTCGGGTGAGGAACTAGGGCAATCTTGGTAGCCGGTGCTGCGGAAGAAAGCGAGCCCGCTGGTTTGGATGGTGGAGACATCATGGTAGCTGGTACGACTGTTGGTGCAGGCGCACGTGTAGAGGAACGTGCAAAAGGGGGGCGCGAACAAAAGCGGGTCAACCCCGCGGAGATGTCGTCTTCAGAATCAAGCTCCAAGCGGCGCTCATATGCCCTAGCCAAACTCATGACTTCCTCGAGGCTGTTGGGGCGTTGGAGTTCGACATCGATGCACAAGGGGTTGCGTAGCCCGATGGTGAAGAAGTTCCGCTGTTAGCGCTCCGTGACGTCATCACAACGGGCCAAAAGATTGAGGAATTGTTCCTGCTATGCGGCCACAATGCACACACAGCGAAGGCGAATGAGTTCGCCCAAAGGATTGCTGCGGATTGGAGGGCCAAAGCGCATGTTGATGGCGTCCATGAAGTCCTTCCAGGATGGAACCCCACGGTTCCACTCTTGACGATAGTACCACTGCTTAGCGGCACCGGTGAGATTGAAAGATGCAAGCCAAACTTTCTCGTCATCCGCAGTGTGTTGAGCCCAGAAGAACTATTGACAGCGGTTCAACCAAGGCAATGGATCGTCCTAACTGTCATACTCTGGAAAGTGGAGTTTATGAACTCGTGGAACAGGACGAGCAAGGGATACTGCAGCTTTGGTTTTGAGGTCGGGGGGTTGGCTCGACGCCAAAGTCTGGGACTAGAGCCTATTGATAGTAACATTGAGACGCTGCTGATTGCCTTGAATTGTCTCGTACTTAGACTCCAGAGAGGCAAAATCGGTCTTCAAGGAAGCAAACTCCTGTTTCATTACCTAGATGATATGTTGAAGGAAGTCTTGCGAGTTGGAAGCCATGGAGAAGCCTAGCACAGGGGGTTATGGTGGCGACTGCAGATGGATGCGACAGAAAAGTGGTGGAGGGCAAGGCGCAGGATCAAGTTTGATACCAAATGATGTGGGTAGTAATACTTTGCAGGATCTGAGGCACTAGCCGCCCTCCTCTAGGAGGCTCTGGCCGTGTTCTTCTCTCATATTCTGCTTACTTTATTTCATAATCTTATCAGCCTTATATTCGGCCGGAGATAATACATGGAAAGCCAAAATATAGAAAGCCTATTATATCTTTCCTAATCTAATAGAACTTGATTTATTTCAGCAGATCTTTCCTTTCCTAATTTGTTGTAGTCAAGTCCTCTGTTTCATCCGAATCCTTCTTCTTCCTTCTGCTGTACTTCTTTCCATAGAAGGTGTCCATAACAAAAAGCTAGGTTGGCCATAGATCAGATAAGGCCTTAAAAGAAGCTTTGTTTCATGCAACCCTCCCTTGTGATTCTAGCTTTGCAAACTACTTGTTGATATTTCATTTTTATGGGCA
Organism: Phragmites australis; assembly: GCF_958298935.1. Classification (NCBI taxonomy): domain Eukaryota; kingdom Viridiplantae; phylum Streptophyta; class Magnoliopsida; order Poales; family Poaceae; genus Phragmites; species Phragmites australis. The sequence continues at coordinate 3,359,916 of NC_084928.1, read as the reverse complement.
TCACATGATTTTGGATTAGAACACTTAAGGACTGACGGTCATGCATTCTTCTTTATTTTCGGTGATGTAGTAGTACCGTGCTAATTCCATTATCAACTCTTTCTTTAATTACAGAGCTACGGTGGATTTTGTGCTGTTACATATTTGAGTTTTGCTCCAGAAGGCCTGAAATCTGTCCTTCTGACTGGAGGGCTTCCTCCACTAGGAGAGCCCTGCACTGCAGATACTGTGTACAGAGCTTGCTTTAAACAGGTTCAACAGCAAAACGAGAAGTACTATAAGAGGTATCCTCAAGATATACAAGTCATTCATGAGGTTGTAAGATACTTAAGTGAATCTGAAGGTGGAGGGGTAAGCCATTTTTACAGCTAGTTTCTGTGTCTTCTTTCTTATGTGAATTTAGAGACTTGTATCTAATGCAACATTTTTTTCACAGGTTCCTCTTCCATCAGGTGGCAGGTTAACCCCTAAGATGTTGCAGTGTCTTGGACTGTCTGGTTTAGGATCTGGTGGTGGATTTGAAAGGCTGCATTATATGTGAGAGATGCTTTTGATCTTCTCATTCATGATTTGCGAAAAGAACACAAGTGATATGATCTGCGCCATTTCTTGTTATTTTGTCTAGTACAGGTTCGAGAGGGTATGGGATCCAATACTGGTCCCTGGAGCAAAAAAGAGCATAAGTTATTACTTCTTGAAAGAGGTAAAATCACCATTGCCATTCTTAATGTTGCTTTTCTTAATTTATCATATTCCCAGTGAAGCAGTTTTCTACGTTTACACTTCAATATTCCCAATGCTCATAACCTAACATTATATTTTCTAGATTGAAATGTGGCTAAGTTTCGATCAAAATCCTCTTTATGCTCTCTTGCATGAGTCTATCTACTGTCAGGTAACTCGTGAACCTTATAGTAGTACTGTTCCGCTGATGGTACAACAGCATTCTTAACTCTTTTATTGTTTATGGACACAGGGCTCTTCATCAAAATGGTCTGCTGAAAGGATTTGCAGTGAACATGAAAGTTTGTTTGATCCTATTAAGGCTATAGAAGAAGGCCGTCCTGTGTATTTTACTGGAGAGGTACACCCAAATCTTTGAGGAAATGAGGACATTATTATTTATTAAAGCCCACAAACTGGGTCGGCATTGTCATTGTAGAAGGGATGTATTCGGTGCAAGAAAACTCTTCACTAGTTTAGCTATTAAAGCAAGCCCAATGCTACAGTTTTGTACTTGTTGGACATCTTGCAGAACCTTGTGTAAGAATAAGGAACTTGTGCAGTTTTTATTGTTTTATCTTTGATACAAACTATAAGCAAAAAGCTATCTACTTTTTAAGATATCATCACATCCTAAAGATTTGCTACAAGTCCTAACATGTATTCATTTTTCATTACACAGATGGTATTTCCATGCATGTTTGATGAGATCCATGCTTTACGATACCTAAAGGAGGCTGCCCATTTGTTAGCTGAGAAGGAAGACTGGCCTCCACTATATGACGTCAGCGCGCTGAACAACAATAAGGTTCGTTCTTCTTCATAAAAATCGTACCACATTCTTAGTAGTGTTATACCATACTGTAAAAGAAGCCGTCATCTGTTTATTGATGTAGTATACTTAAAATACGGAACTAAGTTTGAATTTTGGTATTTCCAGCTGACCCTAGTCAGGTTTGTCAGCTTCTTAGTTCCATTGTTAGTGTCAGTAGCGCAGTGTACAATGTTTCACTAGAATTGTTACTGAAGAGTGATACTGAGTTCGCATGAAGGCCTGGTGGACTAATGAGTTTCATATCCATATACCATATGCTATTACCTGTTACTTTTCAATGTACGTTCTATATGTTGTAGAAAATTAGCGGCATGGGGGCAAAGCTTATTTGCGAATGGCAATGGCATTCTGCAGGTTCCGGTCGCTGCGGCGGTCTACTACGAGGACATGTACGTCAACTTCAACATTGCAAAGGAGTCTGCCTCCCAGATCGCGGGGATCCGGCTCTGGGTGACCAACGAGTACATGCACTCGGGCATCCGCGACGGCGGCTCGCATGTTTACGAGCATCTGATGGGTCTTTTGAACGGCAAGAAGCCTTTGTTTTAGCTGCTTTAGAACCCTCCTGTGTAGGATCGAGTGACAGTTTAAAGAGCTGAGCTGAGCTTACCATGTGATTGAAATAAGCCAATAATAAGGTTAGCGTTCCTTTTCTCGGAGATGAAAGTGAAAAGACTAACAATGTTCATGACAATCCATTTGAAACATTTCGCCGATTAGTACCGTTTTGAATCCCCCCCCCCCCACCCCACCAACAGCATCTAAGATCAAAATCTCTCTGGCTTCTGTTTCAAGGTGCCATCCTTACCAAAGATGTCAATGTCATGTACAGGAAGAAACGAAGTGGCAATCCCACTTGTTACTTCTGTGATAAAGATGAGCCTGCTCATCATTTGGTGTTTGATGTGCTATACAAGGTAGGCCGTTTCCATATGAAAAAAACATCTCATCTAAAGAAAACATAAGGTTGTTTCAGGAAATAATTCTCTGTATTGGCAAAAATTCTCGCCCTACTAATCTTGCTCACTTCATACTTCATACCATGGAATGAATCTCTTGTGATCCATAGGGATGGGGAAGAGGTGTATTTTATTGGTCTTGCTGCTGTGTTGGGTGATTTGGAAGTGCTAGACCAACCTGTTTTGAGAACAAACTGATCAAGGCCCCTGCCAGTTGAGAGCATCTCCCAAAGTTGCAGGTTTCTTCATTTTGGGCGCAGCTCCAGGAGGTATTAGTACAGCATCTTAGAACTGGAACCGGATTGCTCATCAGCCATACTTTTTGGGCCATATGAAACAAATAACTAGGAGAATGCCTTTGAGCAAAACTGGCCAGAGGGTCCCTTTTTTAATGACATAAATTTATCCATTGAACCCTTTGGTGCAACCGGAGTTGTTCCCTGAGAAACCCTTTCATTGTTAATCTCTCATCTGGGCGTGGTTCGATTCCACCAAGGATGATATAATTAGGTGTCCCAAAGTCCAAAAAAATCCTTTGGTGCCACCGTGCCAAGAGCACATTGTTGCAAACAGTCTGCTTCCTTTCAACAATACAAAATTTTCTTTATGAACAACTTGCCAAAAAGCCTAAACCTCTTCCTGTAAGTAAAAGCAAGCTCAAGGTAGGTTACCCCGAAAGGCTTTTCACTTATGGACCTACATAGAAGCTCAAATCCCCTACACCTCAAACATATCCTAACTTCCAAGTAAAGGAGATGGCAAAGAATTAGCCCTCAACGCTTATGTGGCTAATGCAATGTTATCAAGAACAAAATTTTCAATGACTACAAACAGCTACATGGCAATGTCGCAGCGCCTGAATGTCAACACACAATGAGCTTTCCATGAAGTTGCAGAAGCAACAAATCAGCTCTCTTAAGATCAGAAGACATTAGTCAAGTGCCTGCAGTCGTTGAGCTAAATTGTGTCTCGATGGGCCGCATCATCAGGTGGAAAAGATCAGGAATCTCCAACTTAAACTGTCATGTTGAGCAGACAGAGCTCCCTGTTTCCTTACCAATAAACGTAGCCGCTAAAACTTCTATTCATCCCTCCAACAATGTTTCATCTTACACCAAACTTGCTAGCCGACTAGCCACTGACCCTTTCCTTCGTTGACGACGCTTTTGTTGCACTCTACAACTGAGGTACAACATAAGGCCTGCATATTGGAGCAAGGAATAAGGTAACAAATAACACCATGGTCATATATTCAAAACATAGTGAATTAGTGTTCACCACTTACAAGCAGTGGCAGCGAAGCAAGGTACCATCCATTGGCTTGCCATTAACATTCCAATGTCAACCTGCAGAATAAAAATCAGCATGCTCCAGCAACACCCATTGAACATATCTTGAGTATCTTTTGCCCCCAAATAACCCACTCATCTAACTTTTATCAAGTTACGGGCTGTATCATCTGTAGTTCTAACCAAAACTACATCACCATTGAATGGCACAAACTTCCCCGCTACTATATGACCTACACCCCTATGGAAACAAAACTCTCGATTTTTTTTCTATCAACATGACAGTTTAAGTTGGAGATTCCTGGCACAACAGGCCTCTGTTCAGTGTTCAATACAGCTTTCTGCTTCTTCTATATTTTCGAGTTCTTAAAGTTGCTACTACTAACCATGTGCTTTTCAGAGTTCTTCATGTTGACTTGGTACAGTATTTGCAACAATTCCTCTTTTGAATATTTAAACTTTCTTAGCATAAATATCTCAAGAAGAGAAACAGAAGATGCCATATGGACACGATATGGTGAATTCTAATTAATGGTTCTAAGAATATCATTTAGAGTTACAAGCCTGGTCAGCTTGTCTGTAGAATGTAATCATTTATACTCCAATATAACAATATGAGTGCATATAGTAATATGCTAATCCTGATGTATTCGGTGTTACATGTATTGTACAGCTCAAACTGGTCCTTGAACCTGAGATAATTATTGCTTGATTAAGTAATGTAATGTAGGCTACTTAAGAAATTTCATTTATTGTACTCCACTCGAAGACTTCAAGTTCATCAATAAGGAGAAAGCAATAAGGAGAAGCAAGATGTGATACCTCTTCATGACCAATAAAGCCAAAATAGTCTTTTTTATCGTCAAATTTAGCATCATTGGGTGCTGAAAGATTTCTTTGAAGGCCAATTTCATCTTGTGTATTGCCAGAAGCTTTTATTGTTAGATTGGGAGTGCTAGAATCTTCATCCATCTGGTATTCTGGCAGCTTTCTTGTTGTGCCTGGTGGTTGGGTGCCATAACCTTTCGTTCCCCAAACTTCAAACCGGGAATCCTGGTGACAGATCAATTCCTTGCCAACAACCATTGAATACATTGAAAAGTTTACATCTGGTCTACGTGGCGACTGATGGATGTTCTCAAAAACTGGAAATTTTAACTTAGCTGTTTCTGAGAAAAGGACGGGATCTTTCACTCTATTGCCAGTGAACTCCACAATTTTTTTCAAAAGCCAATAACAGTTTGTTACCATGTGACTGCTGTCAAGAGAATTTGAATCGCCATAGATTGCAATCCTCCCCTCACCTGCTTCCATCATTCCAAGAATTGAGGAGGGCTACAGAGGAGAAACCAGTAAGCCTAACACGCTAATACATACAACAATATTATATGTGTGAATTAGTGTGACCAAAACATCCAAATTATACGTACTAGAAGAATGAGCACCAAATAGGTAAGCATGCTCGTTAGCATTCATTTTTAAGAAGGATTAAATTTAATATTGATTTTCATCACAAGTAATGTTTACCCTTACTGTAGAAAGTTCAATTAATACAAATTAATTGCAAGCTACTTCCATTAGGATTTAGGACAAAACTAAGATTACTACTTTTTTGGACGTTAAATTGGTATATGGAGTGATCTAAACAATCGTAACTTCTGTTTAACCAACATAGTGTTGTAGGAGAGTTCAATGAAGTAAATTGAAGGGGCTACCAATGCCACGTTAGCATGATTGTTGTTCATCCGTTAGCTCAGAACTTGACACTTGCAGATAATTAAATGCTATAAAAAGATACTGAACTAAAAGTGCAATAGCTGCTAAACCTTGCTTTTCCCCTGGGTGTGATGTGCATCTAGTGTTCCTATGTGATATTGTGCAGTCTTTGAGTTTTCCTGGAGTTCGAAGTTATGCAGAAAACATCCCGCTGGAAATTGCACTATATCAGTTCCAGAAGCATAGTGGGTCTGCTCACCATTGATTGAGAAGTGGCCAGTAAGCATTTTGCCACCCAAAGCAATACCAAATGGTGCCAAAAGTTCATTAAGAGCGAGAATATTTGCACCCCCAGTAATTGGAGTCCACCAACTGCGGGTATTCTCATCAAAGAATGTCATCTTAACCATTGTATCAACATGGTACCACTCAGCAAAAACAGCAACACCAAGTCCCTTGTGTACAACATCATTCCTAAGTTTTTGAATCTCTTCATCGAATTATTCGTCCTCAAGATCAACCATAAGCAATGTCCCATAATTGCTAGCGTCAAAGCAGGTAAGTGGTGAACCAGGTGTCTCAATATAGTACCCTGCATCTCTTAGCATGTTGAACAGTATGTGAAAATTTGTGTGCAAGTGATCACCATGCCAATCAAGGATATCATTATGAACATCAAGGGAATCCCTTGGAACATATCCCGATGGGTACTTGATATATGATATTGGTCCCACAGTATTCTTCTTGACCTAACAGGTGATGGAACAACCTTGATCTTCAGGTAAAGAACACATGTACTACTTCGTGAGCTGCTTTCTCCATGAGCTGCCGGGCTGGAAATTGTCAGAGTAACATTGCCACTAATTATGCCTGAGAACTGAGAACCTTCATCTTTAACTTGCAAGTGTAGGGCAAGGTACCCCGTCCAAGGCCAGATGAGCTACATTGGCAGCGAATTGCAGAGCTTGCACCCCAGTTAATTGTCGTGATCTCTACAAGAAGAGTTAATAGGCGCACGGTTCGTGAAGCTTTTGCGGAGCACAATTGGATTTGGGACATTCAAGGTGCAACCTCTGTTGGCGCTCTTGCTGAGTACCTTGATCTCTGGAATATTCTATCTAGGATTGTGCTGCAGCCAAGTGTGGAAGATACTCATCGTTGGCGGCTTTCAGCTTCGGGACAGTACTCAGCCAAATCGGCTTATGAAAACCTTTTCCATGGCTCTGTTCAATTTTGGCCATGGGAACGTATATGGAAATCATGGGCAAGCAAATGCCATTTCTTTCTTTGGTTGGTTGTTCATAAAAAATGTTGGACTGCAGACCGACTTGCTCGACGAAATTTGCTGCATCTGGTGGGCTACCCTCACTGTGATCAGGTTGATGAGACAATTGATCACCTGCTCACCGATTGTGTTTTTGCAAAGACATTTCTGGTTTAGACTCCTGCGGCGGTTTGGCCTTCATGGTCTATCGCCTTCGGTTGAAGACAGGTCCTTTGATGATTGGTGGAGCAGGGCCAATGATGCGGTTAACGGCCCGATGCAAAAAGGTCTCAACTCTCTTATCATTCTTGGGGTCTGGACTCTCTGGAAGCATCGGGATCGCTGTGTTTTTTATGGTGCTGCCCCAAACATTGCGAGCATCATGTTGTTTGTTGAAGAGAAGGCACAGTTTTGGTGTATGGCTAGGGCTCGAGGGCTTTCCCTCTTGACTGCCCTAGCACCTAGTGATTAGGCTTGTTTTGTGGTCGTTTCTAGACTTATCATAGGCACGCATGTAAGCTAAGAACCGACGGTGTGGTTTGTACTCAAGGGTTCTACCCTTTCTTCTTCTATAATACAATGATACGTAGCTCTCCTGCGTGTTCGCGAAAAAAAATAAGGGCAAATAAGTTTGAAATTATCATATGTCGTACCTTTTCCACAAAGGGGAGATCCAGGTAATCAGGTCCACCAATACTCAAATTCAAGACATCCATACCGATTGCTATTGCATAGTTAAATGCATCTAAGAACCATGATGTGTAGGATATCTGCACTGAAAACAAGACGAAATTCTCAAAATCTTACCAGCACGCATGCACTCCCTAAAAAATGATACTATGTAGATTGGTTTCAAAAAAATGTATTTTCATTATTCTGAATTTACTTTGTTTTATAACCAAAATATTACAATATAATTTAGTGTTTTTCCTGGTTTTTTATGGAAGTGATTAAAGATGCATGGGTTTTTAGCTTTGACAATAGTCAGTAGGGGTTTTGGCGCGGGGGAGGGGGGGGGGGGGGGAGTGTTGACAACTTTCCTCATTTATGGCAGTTAAAAAATATAATGACAAGAAGAAAATTTGGAACCATGCTACATATTCAGCCAAATCCGGTACCTGAGCATCTGTGAACACTCGAAATGCATATATCTCAGTGTCAGGTGCGAATCCAGTGCATTCTGCATCTTGGCCAGCAAATGTTCCATGGCCAAGCTTATCATTTAGCGTGTCTTCATTTGTCCAATTTGCTCGCTCCTATAAAATTAGTCTCTTAAGTAAGTATTTAACCTTGTTGGGCGAAAAGGAGGAACTTGGAAGATGCGATATTCAAGAAAACAATGCGAGCTTAAGTTTATCTAGCAATAGTGGCTACCGGCTAATCAGGATAACAAGTTCTTTTGCCATGAAAGAATTAAATTATAGTAGGACTCCGAGGCATTACTCCCACAGTTTCCCAAATAGACATAGATGACTATTTGACATGAATCAATGCAACAGAAATCACTAAAGTGGCAAGAAAAATGCCAGGCAATGAGACTAGACAGTGCACAGTAAGATACTGCTCATGGAATGTTCTTCTACACCAGCAGCATGCACTTACTTCAAGGTCTGTTCAATGCCTTTCAAATTCATGTTATTTTCTTCTTATGCATGTATGTTACCTTCCTTTTCTCCAATCATAAATAAAGCCCCTAGACTGTTATCAATTGTAACAAAATTCCCTAAATGTGATAGTATACCTTAATATTGCGGAAGTGTGGATGGTCTGCCCGTATACCAGTGTCAAAAATGGCCATTTTGACTTTTCGACCCGTGAATCCTCTTTCCCATAGTTGTCCGGCTCCGAAAAGAGATGAAACTTGTGATCTCTGTCAAAAGACACATGTTATAGTGCTAAAACATGACAGTAAGTACATGGCCCTGTCAACTGCCAAATTATTAATTATGGACAGGACTGTTGATGATGGAGATATATCAGATCTATTTACTATCATAATTGAAGAGCCCCAATGGAAAAAGGGGGCAATTTGCTGGGTACCATCGCAAAAGTTGCAAAAGTTGGAAAACACCATCGGTGTGAGGATGACATGTGAGTCCTGGGCCCATATGTCATCCTCACAGCCGATGGTATTTTCCAATATGAGCACTTTTGCGATGGTATCCACCTAATTTTGCCAAAAAAAAAAAGATGAACAATAGAGTTTGGCTATAAAAAATTGTTAAAGCATATTGATTAGATCCGCAAAAAATTACCATTATAACAGTCAACAAGATAAGCTATATGAATATTGCGATATTATTATAAAAAAGGTTTTGCAACTTCAACAATAGCACTAAATCACAATGGGTAGAACATCACCTCAACAAGCTGATATTACAAAAGTACTTATCCCAAAACAGAACGAATAATTAAAAGCTAGCATTCATGATTTGGTCTCTGTTCATGATGGACTGTTGGCTCTTCTACTTTGTAGTTTGCAACAATTGCTTGAACTAACATCGCAGTGTGTCACACTGATATTTCCTTGACATGGCACCAGAATAACAATATTGGTGCTACATTGACATGAAGACATTACAGCTTCAACAAGAACTTGACAATCTGATAAATACTACTTGTTTTGTATTCAAATATAATGACAAAATGGATGAAAAATTAATCTTCTATGTGTTATGCATTTGGTATGCTAAACCAAAGTTTACAAGACAATATAAGAGCAATTAGTTATGTCAAAAAAAGCCAAAGAACATACATAACTTTTATGCTTAGCTATATGGTGTTGCATAAACTTGCTATATATCAGAATTAGTTATTTATAACATTGCACTGGCATTGCATCTCAGTGCCACAGAACGTCTTTCAGAAATGTTTGTCTTTAGCAGAGTATGCACTACATTAATTTCAGCTTTCTGTTCATATAAATAAGGCTAAGGACTCGAAACCATTTCCCCGTAACGAGTAACAGCACAAAAGCTATACAAGGAATACCTTCGCTCCAATATGAATGTTCATCAGTTGTGAACACGTGGAGTGTCAAAACATGCACAAAAATGTCTTCATTTTAATTAAAAGGTTCATCTCTTTTCAGGGATAGCTGTAAAAAATTTGACAAATTTTGGCATCCGAAGCCATTGCAACATACTATTAATGCAGTGCTCAATGATAAAGAAATGATATTGCTCGCATGTCTGAGGTTTCCACCATGACAGCAAAAGAGGTGTACCTGAATCAAAAGCTTCCGCCCCCAAGTAGCAGAAGAAGAATCACTCTTCGGGCTGCACAGCACCTCCCTCTCTCCCCCTCTCTCCTCCTCCCCCTCGAACGACATGGTGGTGAACAGCTTCCCCCGCCGCGGCGGCCGATCCGCCGCCGACAGGACGCCCCGTGAGTAGGTGGCGTCGGCGTGCACGTCCCGGACGCGACCGAGCGTCCGCAAGGCCGTCACGGTGCGCGTCGCGGATCTCGAGCACCGCGAAGTCGGTGGGGAACGCGGCCGCGGGGTTCCGCCGCTCCATCCCACCGCCACGACGCCGCAAGCGAGGCGCCCCGGAGTCCGGCCTCCAGGTACTCCCGGTGCTCCTCCGCGTGGCGATACTCGACGAACCGCACGACGTACCTGGCCGCGGGCGGGTCTAGGGTTTGTCCCCCACCCCCGCCGCCGTTGGGGGAGTCGGAGGGCAGGATGCGGAGTGTGAAGAGGAGCACGGGGACGAAGACCGCGTACAGAAGCCCTTCTCCGCCATCACGGTTGTACGGGCGGCAACGGCGGCGCCGGAGACGAGGGGGTAATCGCCGGAGATCGGCGGCTCGCCGGCAACGGGTGGGCCGGGGAGGAGACGAGAGGCGAGGTTAATTAACTGTGGAAGTTACGGTTACTCTCGTCGCTCATCGATACGTGGCGAGGTTAATTAAATGCACTTGTGCTCTCCAGTATGGGCCTGGCAGGGTCGATCACGGAATCCAGCGGGGACCTGAGCGAGCTTCAGGTGCTGCATCTGGACAATAACCAATTCACCAGCTTGATACCGGCGAGTTTCCGACGGTTGGAGAGGGTGAGTGAGCGAGCTCCGCGTCGATGGCAATCGGCTAGTGGGGCTGATACCGTTCGACAAGGAAATGATGTGGAGACTGGGCAAGAAGTTGCGCGTCGACGGCAACGACGGGCTCTGCTATGACACCAAACAAGAGGGCCTCGAGGGCGTCGTCACGCTTGCCGGCGTCGCAGACTATGACAGCGTGAGGAGGAGCAGGAGGCGCGACAGGTGGGATTGGGACTCTGACTAGTTTTTTATATCTAGCTATGATGGAGGGGAGGTATGTGGAGCCTCTAAATATTAGGAGTCATATAGGATATATGTTGAAGGTGGTTTTTAGAGATAAAATTTCTAAATTTAACTATAGAAAGTTATATTAGGCTTCTTTGAAGATGCTTTTAGGAGACAGGTGTAAGATTTTTTTGATTTACCGACGGTAAAAAACAATTAACTGTTGTACATCATCGGAGGGCTATCTAGAACTATATATTTTAAATTAAAAAATTATAAATATATATCTATTTTAAAAAATTAGAAATTTAGACTTATCGCCCTTCCAATAGATGACAAATTTTAAAAAATAAAATATAGCATTCTAATACTTTGAAAATTCATCAAAATATTAGTGGAAAATTCTAAAAAAACTTGTGATGTAGATAATGCTATCATCTTGCTCTTAAAAAAATTCAGATAAAAATATAACTTGTACAATAAAAAAAAGATAAATTTCAGATCCTTAAAAATTGTCTTTTTATTTTTTATTGTAAAAGTAATTATTTGATTTGAATTTTTTTAAGATCTAGATAATAGCATCATCTACATCACATAATTTTTAAGATTTTTTTATGATTATTTTAATAGTGTTTTGAATTTTAAGAGTATTAGAATGTAACAGCTTGTGACTCTTTTAATAGACGACAAGAGTTTAGATTTGGAACTTTTAAAAAAACAGACACATATATTTTCAATTATTTATTATAAAAATAAAAATAAAATATTTCTCAATCCTGATCTAAGCATCGGGGAAAGCCCAGCCTAAGAACAAGCAAGGGAGAGGGTGCAAGTGGCGTCCGGCTCGTGAGTTTTTTTATTTCTATATTTTTTCGATTAAAAATTTAAATAAATAGATTTCTTATCGTAATAATTAAAAAATAAGCGTCTGCAGCCCTTAAAAAAGTGGTTAGGCCTTCTTACCGCTTTTTAAGAGGACGGATGGTCTAACCGCCCTCTCAAAAGGCAGTTACAACCTTTCCGCCCGCGCTGACTCCTTATCGTAGCTGCCTTCTCAGGGGTGGTAAGGAGCCTACCCGCCCACCTCCCACTTCTCTATAAAAGGGTCAAAATTGAGGAAAAAATCTCATTTTAATTCGAAAAAAGAGAAAGCTCTGAAGAGGAAGGAGAAGAGAAGAGAGGAGAGGAGAGGAGAGGAGAGGAAGAGAGCGTAGTGAAGCTCTGCTGTATTTGATCCGTGGATTTGAAGATCACTTTTCGGTAATTTCTTGTGTATTTTTATTGTTGTTAATAAGTACAGTAGCACTGTATGACATAGGGTTTAGACATGTATGACATAAAGTTTAGAAAATATTGTATTTAGTAGACTGTATAAACTTTACAACTTTCACAAAATAAAATATTATAAATATCCCTTGGGAGGGCGGTAAGGCTGCTAACCGCCCTTTGAGGGAGTGGTTAGACCACCCGTCCTCTCAGAGATCGGTAAGGAGGTCTAACCATCCCTTTAGAGGGCTGCAGCTCTCTCAAGGGTTGCATACGTTTATTTCTGTAATTATTACGACGAGGAATCTATTTATTTAAATTTTTAATAAAAAAAATAAAAATAAAAAACTCTCCAGCTCGTGAAAAGAGCGCGAGACGAGCACCGTTCGGGAGGGAGGTGGATGCTCTGTCTTGTCCACCTCGGTACAGGAGAAAGACGGATGGAGGCGATGTGGGTATAAGGCCAACTCCAGCACTGGAGGTATTTAGTGCTACAGTACCCCCGCAAAGTACCGTAGCACTGGAAATTGGTCTCCAGCAAGTACCATATCCGTGCACAGTACTGCTACAGTGTTGCGGAGAGCGTATGTAACTGTAAATTTGCTAGGCTACTGTAGCAGTGGGTCTGGATGGAGCAAAAGAGTAGTAGAAGATAGGAAATAGGGTAGCTGTTGGAGATGAAAAAATAAGAGATACTGTAATAATAATAGGGGATATTGTAATAGTGTTTTTGAGAATAAAAATTTAAGATAACTGCTGAAAATAGCCTAACAAGAGGCGGCCGTCGAGCTGGAACCATTTTGCGCTTGGGGCAATGACGCAGCTAGTGAGATCATACCGACACGCGTTAATTGCTGGTTGAAAACTATTTTCATACCTCCTCTTTAGCCCTGGGCCAGTGAGAATTTCTGGAAGGAGTCCTCCTTTTCAAAGGAGGGAAAGCCCTACAAATGTTAATCAAAATTATTTTACGTTATCTGCAAGGAAGAAGGAATTTATATTCAAATGGTTTTTGCCCTACAAACAGCCTTTTTAACTCAACGCACGCGCCTAGTCGCAAAAACTGCATACTATTTGACAACGATTATATATAGGGGTCGAAATCTGTATTGGATATTTTTGTCTCGGCATTGGAGATCCAGACTAGGCAGAATCGGTACAATTTTTGGCTCGGCATCGAACTAGGCGTAGTAGTTTTCTATAGAATCGGCATCAGATATTTAAAATACCTGAGTTCCAATACTCTCAGGTAGTGTATAATGAAATTTGTTTTTTCTTATTGTACATATTATATTTTTATCTAAATTTTTTTAGAGTTAGATCACAGTATCCTCTACATCATAAAAATATTATATTTTTATGATAATTTTGATAGTGTTTTGGATTTTGAAGTAAGAGCACGAAGTATTTTTTTATTTTTAAACGTGTCGCCTATTCTCTCTCGATTGTTAGCCGCCATACAGGACGCCGATAAAGGATAGGGACATGGTCTTCTGCTGGTTCACATCTAACTTGACGGTGGCGAAGGGCACTATCCACGCTTGCTGCCGCATGTGTCTCGAGGAAGGATCTCTTTTTCCATTTGTGTATATGTTATCTTTAATATTTTACTAGTTTTGTGAGTTCGTGGTGAATTAAGATTAAATATATGTACTAAGTCTAAGTATTATGTGAACTTATATTAAGTACAATGTATGAGCTTGTGAAATTGTGATGAACCACGTTATGTAATTTATTATCAAGTGACTAAGTGTATAGATTATATTATCTCAGCTATTGTATAGTAACTTTCTGTTATAAATATGTTATTTGCTTTTGTTATGCTCTTATATACAATTTGAGTGATCTTTCATGTTTTGGTAGATATTCGCTGTCTATATTCGTTTTCGATACATATTCTTTTCTGATATTATCCGTGATCATATTTGTATCCGAACTATACGTATTTAAATCCCTTTTCAGCAAAAAATATGGTTTCAAATACAGCGAAGGCTTCTTCCGACCGATTCCAAGTTTTAATCCCTAGTTAGATAGCATCATTTCAGAAAAGAAAAAAAAATCGTTGAATTTGCCCTTGGAAGTTGTTAGTAAAACCCGAGAGATCCATATATGAAAGCCATTGAATCTGATTTACATGTCCTTTTGATCTTTACCTATTCTATTTCCTCGTCACCTTAAGTTACAACCGCCGAACCATGCAAGTTCTGTTATCACATTCTAGAAACGCAAACATGCTGTAATTTCCTCCACCTGGACCCCAGCATCCTCGAAAGATCTGGGAACAATCTGATATAGGCTATAGCTCATCCTTGACACTGTCGGCAGCTGGGGCATTGTCAGTAGCCGCTACTGTTTCTACGTCTGAAATTTGCAGCTTCTCCTTGATGAGTTTCGACATGTCCTTGACACTTGATTTCTTCGAAATCTTGATCTGCATTTCAAAATAGAGATAAACGTTGCATCACTAACATGGGCTGAAGCATATCTTACAACTAGTTTTCATTTGTTTGAGACATACCGGCTTGCTTTTGTCTTCAGCAGAATAAAGGAAGAGTGTTGGGTAATTGTTTACCTACATGGAAGCATAGACAATTGTAAGGCAATACCTTGAAATCGCAATGCATGTAACAATGCTTCCAGTAGCCAAAGCAAAGTACATCCAAATAAAAGCGTATATATCTTCTCATGATATATAGCTTTTAATGGATATGCTACTAGATAGTCAATTTAGTTATCTCCTACTTAAGATGTTCCAACAGTAGTTAAAAAACACCTTTGAGAAGGAAAAAAGGGCCAACACGTGCAGTCATAGCGGCAGCGAATCCTCCAGAATTTCATGTTCTATGTATGGGAACTCATGAAATTTGCTTTTTCTAAGCTATCATCGCAAGTCCATGCAGAACATCTGTGGTGAACAAGGATGAACATCTGTGTGCGCATGTGGAGTACAGGTGGTGTGCGTACGTGGAGTGTGTGCGGTGCCCATGCGTCAGTGTTACTGGGACACCCGTGTCCAAATTTATTTGCCATGTCGACGCACGGATCCACACGTTGACTCGTATCGGATGCGGTGCGATGCGGATCAGACTCCTCACGCCGTGTCGGAGGAGAGGTGGAGGCAGCGGTGGGGGAGGAGAGGAGGCAGAGGCGGCGGGGGAGGAGAGGCGGAGGCGGCGACAGGGTAAGCGAAGGCGGCGGGGGAGAAGAGGAGAGGAGGCGGCGGCAGAGGAGGCAGCTATGGTGGGAACTGAGAGGAAGACTTGGGTGGGAGACTCAGGTGGGTAGAGGAGTCCAGGTAGAGGAGTCCAGTGAATAATTGAAGCCTTAGGGTTAGTGGGCTAGTGGGCTGGCCTGGATCTATTAGGCTGGGCCAACCCAATCCCTTCCCTTTATCTCTTTTCTCTTTTTCTTTTCTATTTTCTGCAACTTTTATATAGTTTATTTACACATCATTTATACCTACAAAGCTACAACAGGATGTTTTGATGTGTGTTAATCACAAATTAATGTGTTATTTCAGAAACACTGATATTTTTTACTAATAAAAAATAAATAATGTATTTTTAAATATAATATTAATATAAATTAGACGAATTCTCAAATCCTATTTTCTAGAGTTTGCCGAATCGAACACCCGCATCCGAATCAGACTCCGACACGCGCACCCGTATCCTGGTAACACTGCCGTAATTGTGCGCATGCTTTTGTGTAGCAGAGTAACCTTACAGCAGTCTAATTTAAAGCCTCAGGAAGTATTTCAAAACAAAAAAAGTTAACTTTGATAAGCAACTTCAAGGACATATTTCAAATACTAAATAAAGAAAACTGCACTGGAAGTTTGCAACATGTAATGCATGAACACGATAGAAAAAAGCATGCAGTATTTGATATATCTTTGCCTTCCGCATATGATGATAATGCAAAGATTGATTCACCTGCAATTTGGGATGTTCATTCACAGAAGCATCTATGCGTGCAAATTTAAGGCTGTCCAAACCACTGAATTGCTTGGCCAACTTCTCGACATTTTTACTTATCGCTTCACAGTCAACACACCAAGGTGTATAAACCTTCATTTTATAAGGTAAAAAAGGAGTGTAAGATCATTTAAAGAACAAAAATATGATAAATTGAAAATGAGAAAGATAACTTTGGAGAATAAAAAAGATAACAAATAAACAACTTCATATACCTCAAGGAAGATGTTTTCAGGACTTTCCAGCACAGAGGAATCAAATGTACGCCCAACAACCTTTTCAACAAGTCCCTTCTGCACAATGTTGGGTCAAACATACTGGTTACACAAATTTGAATCAAATGTATGCCCAACAACCTTTTCAACAAGTCCCTTCTGCACAATGTTGGGTCAAACATACTGGTTACACAAATTTCACAAAAAAAAAAAAACCAAAACATTTCAAAACAAATGGCTAAGTAGCAAGGTCATGCAAGTTTTATCATCGACTTCTCAATGAGACGTGGTTTCCACACACCCCACACTTGTGAGCTCCTCATTGGATGTCATTTTCCAGTTTAAACATCCTTGCAGTTTCACTGTGCTAAATTCCCTCAACTGTCAAGAGGAGATTATTACAGAAAAATGTTGAACTATATACATGTCAGAAATAATAAGTTATAGAGGCTGTACCCTGAACCTGTGATTATGCTAAAGTTAGAATGCTTAGGGAATTCAAATCCTGATACATACACCTTAAAAAAGATTCAAAATTTAGCAAAAAATATAGCTTACTTCTTGCGGCACTGGTTCTGATTTGTGGTACGGAGGGAGTGTGCCATCCAGAAGACCTAAGCAGAACTCCTGTTGTCCAGGGCATAACACAATTAAGTAACTGCCTCAAGTGATATAACACAATATCAAAATAAATATCTCAATACCCGTAGGTTCTTTGTGTTAATATCTGCCTCCATCAGATATTTGGCTCCATTGCTTGTATCAAATGCTGTAACCTGGTGAAGTTTTTAATTTTAGCAAAAAGCCTATGCATTAAACAATAGAGAAATAAAGATTTTAATGATGGCTGACTCATGTCCCCACCCAGACTAATTAGGATAATGGTTCTTATCGTCAATGAAACAACAATGTAAGTTGGTAACTAATTTGAATCTGTCCTACTTCATCCACATATTCATTCCATACCCACTCATAATGAGCAGTAGAGCACATGTACACGCCTGCATTTACTGGGAAAGGGGTATAAAGGATAAAATGTGGTTCCAATATGTGACTTACAGTAGGCTTCTTTTCCGATTCAAGGCCATAAAGAGTGAGGAATGGTTTTGCAAGGTTTTCTTCAGCAGTGTCCACATATATAAACATTATCTGCGATGCCATGGCAAAAGCATGCTTAGAAACAACAGCCATTCAGGTGTTGTGAATATGATCGGAACAAAAGAAACCCATCTATATGTGTGTTTTTAGGAAGTGAGCACCTTTGTCTTGAATGCTCTGGCAATTTCTTCAAGCATAGATTCAAGATCTTCAAAATCATAAGCCTCTGAAAAGGTGAAGACCTAGAACAAATTTGCAAAAGTAAATCCAACTGTCCATACATAAGGATCACAAGTCTACCACAATTTTCTGAGTCATTATACAGTTGAATGTCTTATTGCAGTTGAATGGAATATAATAGCTGGTGCTCTTCAGTAAATTTTGGCACCCCTTGAGTTGTAAATATTTGATTGATCAACAAAGTATGTGAGAAAAGGCAGAGAGTGCAAACCTGCAGCTTAATAGGGCTTGAATAGACTTTACCCGAATTGAGCTCAGTGAATACAGTAATTAGGGGGAACTTGTTTAGCTCCACAAACCGCAAAATTGCCTTTTCTTCAAATGCCCCATCTGAAAAATGTCATTGTATGAGTTACTGCATGACACAAGAAATGAAACTTAACCCAGCATTTTTCTTTCAGTATTCAGTGCTTTCTTTTAGTAAGTTTTATTTTTCGAAAACTAGAAGAGAATATCTGGAAAATCCAGATTATCTAGGGTGTTTCAGTACTTCCCACAAAAGTGAGCAAGACAGTTTGTTATTTTTGGAATTATGGAAGCCAGACATTGTTGCAACATGCTGAAAATCTCACTCATCAATTCACGATTCACAACACCAGATTGTAAAAGGAATGTAAGATGCATCCAAATATACATAGACGATACTTACAGAACTTTTCAAACTTCTCGGGTTCGCTTTTAACAAGGCCCAGGAGTTGCTCGTCAGATGTAATACCTGGAAAAAGAATTTTGGCAACACTCCTATCATTGGTTTCTACAAACTGTACTTCATTATCTGTGGTTGCTGCCTTCACAAATTCTCCGTATTCTGCTCCCTGCCAAAAAAAGGATATGGATTAACAAAAATTGAGCAAATCCGTAAACTTTATTCATCACGTTTTAGTCTTTGGAGCAAAGCGGAACCAGAAAATTACACATTTGTTCACATCCAGCATTTCACGTACCTCAAAATTCTTAAATAGACCAATAACAAAAGTCTGGTCCTTTTTCATGAACTCCTCAGCCGAATCCCTCGACTGAAGCCTGATGACCGGCGCACCAGTCTTCTTTCTTACCCAAGTAACAATCGCGTCCCTATAAACAAGAGAGACACATAATTCCCAATCAATTCGTCGAGCACATGAAAGGCGTGTAGGCAACTCCTATGAGTCTATGACAACGAAACAAAAGAGTAACCAGCGTACTCACTTGGTGTGGAGGCCAGTGTAGGCGTGCTCGGTGCCGTTGACGAAAAGGAGCATGGTGGGGAACCCATTGACCCCGACGGCGGCCGCAGCCTTGGGGTACCGGTCCCCGTCGAGCTTGGCGAATGCGACGGCGCTGCCCATCGCGCGCAGCGCCGCGGCGGCCTCGGCGAACCGGGGCATGAGCTGCGCGCTGCGCTCGCACCAGGGAGCGTACCCCAGGAGCAGCAGCTCCGCGTGGTCCTCCACGGCGCGCCGCGCATTGTCGTTGTCGAGCACCAGCACCATCGACTGCGCCCGCCGCACCGCCTCCGCCGCGCCCCCGCCGTCCGCCTCCAGCCCGCCCCGCTCCGCCTCCTCGTCGATGGCCAGCAGCTCGTCCAGCACGTCCGAGTCGTCGCCGTCGTCGTCCAAGTCCAGCCTCGCCGCCGACACCGCCAGCGCCAGGACAAGCAGTGCCGCCGCCCCAAACGCCGCAACCCGCCGGGCCCTCATCGTGCTCCGCTCGACCAAATGTCGCCACCCGCGCCTCGGCCTCCCTCTCCTCCGAGATCTAGCCACTAGCAGAGCTCGCCCGCACGACGCGCCCGAATCGAAGTAGTCGGGGGGCACGAGTGCGCGATGCGGTGCCGTAATGGCGAGCTTCGAGTGCTCAAACGGCAAGGCGGACGGACGCGTGCGCCGGGAGCACAGACTACAGAGAATGGCGGGTGGGGCCGAAAGGATGGCGGGGCCACCTGCTAGTGAGTGAAATGCTGGGCCTGGTGCGGAGGTCGTGTTGGCCGCGTCGGGGGAGCGGAGCGGATTGCGACCGCGTAATCAGGGGGGTTTAAGGGGAGCGATGGAGCTGCATCTGCATGTGGTTAGAGCTTGGAGTCGGTGGTCAGCGCTTCATCTTGAGACGGACGATTCGACCCCCATCAAGTCAAAAGGGATTCGGATCCAGACCGAAGCATTTTGTGGATCTCAATACTTTTATGCCCAGTTTGTTTTTATGGAGCCGACGATTTTTCGTTGACAGAAAACAGATATATGTTTCAGTCGAGTATTCTGGTCATTGGATGAATATCTAACAGTTAGATGTGTAATATGTATTTATTGTTGTTATTATTATCGGGCCTGTTAAAATCTATCTTCTTATTATTGAGCCTGTCAAAATCTCTCTTCTCATTATCGAGCCTCTTAAAATTGTATGTTCTTGTTATTAGGCTTGTCAACGAATCTGTTAATGATTAAATGGGTATACCAAACAGACTCGGTAAGTTGTTAGTGGACTTTGACAAATCGGCAATTGAATAGGCCTTATATACAATTAGTTTGGACCTAGAAAATAAAGTCATTTTGGTCTCAATATTAGAAAGTGCACTGTCCACATGAGAAGTGAATCATGTGGGTACCAAATAAGGCATGTTTTGAATAAAAGATCCATGTTAATAAATTAAAAGGCCCTGGTAAACTGTTTACCAAATAACAGATTCTGATATCCGAAAACTATTTACCAAATATCATATTTCTAGGACTAGAATAATTTTCACTATAAATGAAAGAGAAATCTAAGACAATTAAAGGCTAGCAAAACAAATCATTCTACAAGGCAACAGCTCTGTATAAACAACAGAAATTAGAAACTTATTCATGTAAATAACAACTGCAATGTCTAACTAAAAATTGTACAATGCACTGCATATCTGGCTGAATGCGATACATATAAAGCTGTTGTACAAACTAAATACATGCGTCAGAGATAGACAATTTGATGAATAAACTGAATGCATAAATATCTTGAACTAACTACGTAAAAAGCTAAAAATATATATACATTTTTAGCTTTTTTTAAGTTATATGGATGAAATCAACATAGAAGAAACACAGACTGCAAATGATGAACTAATTCACAATAACCAAATTCTATAATATTTCACTAAATCACAAGTGACTGAAACTAAAAGCTTCCTAATGTTACTATTATTAATTTATACTGTCGGTGACAAAGGAACCGGGGGTCCCCGAGTCCCTATGCCAGAACAGCAGAGTGCCACGTGGCGCCCTCTCTCGGGGATTATCTTCTCGAGGTTCGAGAAGACCAAGTTCTGGGAGAAGTTGCTCGGGGCCATGAACAGTGGTCCCCGAGTATCCGAGTTCCCCGATGACCCGAGAAGACCAAATACCGGGAAGATGGTGCTCGGGGCTGTGAACAGTGGCCCCCGAGCACCCAAGTTCTCCGATGATAAGAAAAGCTAAGTACCGGAAAGATGGTGCTCGGGGCTGCGAACAGTGGCCCCCGAGCACCCGAGTCCCTCGAGGACTCGAAGGAAGTCAATTCCGGGAGAGAGTGCTCGGGGCCGTAAACAGCGGCCCCCGAGCACTCGGTTCCCCGAGGACCCGATCAGCCAGTTCTGGGAGAGAGTGCTCGGGACCGTGAACAGTGGCCCCCGAGCACTCGGGGACCCCAGATAGTTAGTTTCGGGAGAGAGTGCTCGATGGCGTGAACAGTGTCCCCCGAGGACCAAGAGAGGGCGTATCCGGGAGAGAGTGCTCGGGGCTGTGAACAATAGCCCCCGAGCACTCGGTTCCCCGAGGGCCTAAGAAGTCCTTCGCCGGTGGTCCCCACAGAGGCCCAGCAGTGAGGTGTCAGCTGGTGAGAGGCTCAGTGCTGCATTTAAGAGGGCGCGTGACTTGTCACTTCTAACTGCTCCCCCCACGCTTGCTGTCAGTCCCTGCCACGGCCTGACAGGGAGGCGTGGGGACATTTAATGCACGAGTCTCATCGCGCATTATCCGGCACGTCTCGGGATAACGTCGCAGAGCTCGAGGCGCCCCGCCTACCGCCCTGCTGTGTCAGACCTGCTCTGACCGGGCGGGCACGCTGGGCTGCTCGGTGGCTGCCCAGTGGGCCCTCCCTGCGGCGTCCGTTGAAAAACGGCATAATGACGAACAAGACCGGACGGGGGCGCGCTTTCAACCCTCCCCGTCACCTCGCACGGTAGCCCATGATGGTTGCTTTCTATTTATAGTGCTTTGGAACTCGCGCCATCCTTTCTGGGCACGCTACCGCCCCGACAGGTATATAAGCTGGGCGGGCTCCTCGGAGAAAACCAGTTCGACATTGGCCAAGTGAAGATCAAGACAGAGACCAGTTCGAGATCAGCTGAAGAATAAGGAGCACGTAGCTCTAGACTAGACAAACATTCTTGTAACCTAGCAGATACTCAGAGAGACATCTTCAGAGCATTTATAGCATACACACAGGAGTAGGGTGTTACGCTCAGTGCGGCTCGAACCTGTCCAAAAATCCCCCGAGCATTTACTACTTCCTGCATCCGATCGTTCCATTCCACCTGCATCTCATTTACACCCATTTATTTCACCCGCAAAGTGAATTCAGAATCATCCCCCGGTCGAATCTCAAAGGGGTCCCTCCGGATCCCCACTTGAGGAGTTCACCCTCCGACATACACAGATCTTACTATTACATACATTGAACTACAAATATTGTTACGCAAACTATTGAACAAGATAAGTAACTGATATACAAGAAGAATTTCAGCAAAATCCTTTAAACAAAAGACAATTAACAGTCAACATCACATACCAAATAATAGTGACATCACAAACCTTATTGATAGGCTGACAAAAAAAAAATCAATTAAAGGCCAAATATTGTAAGGCAATTTAAATGAATCGGCTCGTTAAAAAATAAAACAAGTCTAATATGAACAAAATAGACTTGTTTGCACTTGATGGCTTCTGAAAGAAATAAAGAATAGGCAAAGAACTAAATAAAATAGAATATATAACACATAATATGTTCACATTGAAACACATAGTTGATAACTTAATATTACAGAATATAACTTAGAGGTTTAACATAACCTAGGCATTTAATAATATAAAGTTACGATGACACAAACTATATAACTTAAGATAACACGATAACTTTACAGGGTCCACTGCAACATCATCAACCATCAATGACAAGCCTAGTTGACACGCCTGATAGTCATCTAAAGGCCATCGTCATGAGACTCATGGTAGCTGTTGAGGTTGAGCACAAGGTTGAAAAACACTGTATCACAAGGCTCTTCATGGTTGGCGAACTCATTGACAAAGAACAAACGGTAATGCAAATAATTAGCATCAGCAGAAGTCTCACAGAGAATAAAGAATCTGCTGCTCCTTGGGTCAATCGTAATGTTGAAGTTGTAGTTGAGACCTATAGCAAAATGAACAACATCAACAATAATCATCCACATGTTTAGATGAACTTAATTGCCAGAAACTCCAAGAAGATGGTCCTGAGGCCCTTCAACAAGGCCAAGGTAGCGAGCCACCAGACGGCTTACTCTAGTACATCTCAAACCATCCAGAGCACCAGACAAAGGACCAACATGAGACATCTTGTTGTAAAGTGGATGCATAAATAATTTTAAATTTTTCAGGTAACAATAAAAATACACATACCATAAACTTAGTCATTTCAATAACAATGAGGCAACAACAACATTAGAACACAACATACTTTACATAATATAAAATAGAAATATATATATAAACCAATAAACCAATAATATATATATACGGATCAAATGTGCTATATAAACTCATGAATTTTGTACTGTATATATATACATATATTATATGCAGTATGATTACATATACATAATATATGTAATCATACTGCACATAATCAATATGCATTTCATTAATTCTATAAAAGAGATGTACAAAAGAGAACAAATTTGATGTTCTATATACGATTTACTTACTTATACAGGAAATCGCATAAAAAAGACAATGCAAATACTACAAGAAATTCAGTATAGATCATACCTAAACAGGAAATTATGACTGCTTCACTAGATTCAGCAGGGAAGTAAAGATATATAGAAAAAAGAGAAAACACAATATATTGTTAAAATGCATCGACATATTCATGTACTGTGATTCAACATGAAAGTTTTAGGAAAGTACAATAACTATCAGATTTAGCACAAGTAACAAAACCCTAACAGCAATAAAAACATTACAAATAATAACAAAAGAACAAGAACATGATATGAAAACTCTCTCATACCTCTATCTGCTATTGGCAATAAAACTGGTGCAGATAAATGAGAGAGAGGGAGGAGAAA
The DNA here is from genome assembly GCF_958298935.1 of Phragmites australis. NCBI lineage: Eukaryota > Viridiplantae > Streptophyta > Magnoliopsida > Poales > Poaceae > Phragmites > Phragmites australis. Next base: position 3,335,750 of record NC_084928.1, on the reverse strand, counting down.
TAAATAGAAAGAAGAAGGCAAAGGGCCAGAGCGAAAGGAGGTCATGGGGTCGGCGTAGAGATTGAGGTGTGCCGATTGGTAACTGTGTTTATGAGAGAGGGCGCAGTAAACCAATCTCCTCGCATTACACCCGACCGTACTAGAGATGTGACAATCTCCTTATCGATTCAATGACTCGTCAAACCGCTTCCTTGCCCAAATGGGTCAACGCCGAAGTCCAACAACATTGCAGGTTATATGTGTCCCATAAGCCCAACAAAATTTCCCACTCTAGAACACTAAATGACTAAAACCCAACAACATATCTCAATTAAAAGCCTAGTTGAAATATATTGGAGCCCAATTACTATAAAAAGACTAAAATACCCTTAGCTCGATCTGCAAGAAAGAACCAGGGATACGCCCGACTCGTCCCTCCTAAACCAAATCGATCAACAACAGAGAAGAAACGAGAACATACAAGTAGAGAAGAAATTGAAGATATGGAAGATTGGAGATGAAGAAGAAGAAAAACCAGGAAGATCCAACATGTAGGAAGGTACATTACCTTATCATAATTTTTTTTGCTTCTTCACATGAACACCATATATTTCTTCTTCTTCTCATGAAAAACTTTGTCTGATGAACTTTCTTCATCGGTTGATCTACGATTCATGTAGAGGAAATAATTTGACAAATTGCTAACCATAACTATGTATAAACAACAAAATCAAATGAGTTGAACAAACTAGAAACTTGGTCATGTAAGTAGCAGTTGCATGTCTGCATGTCTGACTAAATGCAATGCACACAAAGTTGTTGTACAGACTAAATGCAGACATCACAGTTAGTCAAATTGATGAATAAACTGAATGCATAAATATCTGAATAAAATTAGCATAGAAGAACCACATACTGCAAAACATACATACAAAAGAATCAATTCTGTCACCTACCTACAATGAGCAAATTCTGCAATGTTTCACTGAATCACAATTGACGGAAACTAGGAAGTTGCCAATGTGAGTAGTAGCTAAGTAGTATTACTGATCTAAAAAGATCTACAAATGGTCTATCTGTTCTAGTCATTATTTAGTCATATTCAGCTAATTTTCTCATGTTAGGTCTTACAGTAGTGATGTCAATTAGTTCTAGATATTATTCAGTCATTTAAATAGTATACAGTAGATATGATGCATATCATGATATCTGTAGGGGGGCCAGACATAAACATTCAAAAAGGAAATGCAGTACATCAGAATGTATGAAGATAATTGTTTCAACATTTAGTATAAACAATAGTACTTTTGCTTAAAATTGTAGGATCAATTAGTGTGAATTATTGATGTATAATAAACATTTTGTGCTTATAGGGTTGAGTCAAAATATAATTTAAATTGACACTCAGGATAATTTCTATAACACTAATTATAGACAAGTACAAAGTAAATCTAATCAGTACATTTTTTTAATTTCTTGAATAAGCATTATCATAAAACTTACAAATAAATTTTTGCAGATAACAACTTACATTGATTGGCTGAAAAATATGACTCCAAATGATTCAATAGTATATGCTCTTATTCTGCCATTACATTCTCAATAAGCTGAAAAGTAGAATTAAACACGTGATGTCAAATTTCACTATGTACACTTATTGTTCTATACCAATTACAACAACCAAGTTATACAACTTTCTCATTGAAATAATGGAGCTCTCAAGAATTATGTCAAATAACCCATCAAATAGTAATGTAGATATCTCATACAAGTGAAAAATGGTAGTGCAAAGCACCTAGAGTTTCAACTATGGACAAATGATGGCAACAACTTCTTTAGGGGTAAGATTAAAAAAACTATTTGCAAGTTCAATAGTTACTAATTGCAGTATCTTCCAAGTGCAATTTTTATAAATGTAATAAGCAATTTTTATCAAAAAATAAACTAAAACTAGAAACTTGGTAATGTGAGTAGTAGATAACTAGTATTATTGATCTAGACAGATCTTGGTGTTAGATTTAGACGTGACAGGTACAATATAAAATGAAACTCATTGATCTACAAACACAGAAAAAATAAATATACAGTACCTGATCATCCTCATCTAGATTTATGTAGCAGCATTCCACAACAGATCATCCTCATGTTTGTCTTCTTCCTGCAAAATTGAAGTACCATGCTATATTATTTTATTCAATTTCTAGAGTACCCATGTTGATACTTAAACTGAACTACATATATAGACAAAAAAAAATAGAACAACACAAATAACTAATGTACAAGTAAACAAATTTTTCTATAGTTAGAACATAAACAACTTTCTGAGCATGCCAAAGAAAAATCTCTAACAAAATACAATACACATAACTCAAACAATTCCTGACAGAATCGTACTTATCAAATTATCTGCAGGAAGGATCGAACATAAACTTTCAAAAAGGAGGTGCATGTACAGAGGAATGTATGAAGGTAATTGCTTCAGCATTTAGTATAACCACTAGTACTTTTTCCTTATACTTGCAGGATCAATTAGTGTGAATTATTGATGTATATCAGACAAGTGATAATACAATTGAAGTGCAAAGCACTCAGAGTTTCAACTATAGACAAATGATGACAACTACTTCTTCACAGGTAACATAAAAAAATATTAATTGCACATTCCATAGTTACCAATTGCAGTGTCTCCCAAGTGCAATTTTTATAAATATAATAAACAATTTTTATCATATATATATGTCTGACAACATCTCCTAAAATAAGTAGTAACACTTTTACAAATCAGGGAACAAGTAATTCAAATGGCGAGATAATACCTTCACAAGGATCAATAAGTTATACTACCTTTTGCAACAAGTGGAAATACAATGGCACGAAATGGAACAACAGCAAATAGAGGTAACAAAAAAATTAATTATAAACAATAAGTGGCATCATACAACTAACAAAGGCAATTTGAACTAATTACTTATCTTTTGCAACTTGATATACCAATGACTGGCAGCTACATGCAACTGCTACAAGAATCAATTGCCTATGAGGTTAGATAATCTGATGTATAAATTCAAACAGTATGAGATAAGAACAGTATGATCTATAAGTTGACATATTTTTTGAATTTTTACCTTTTTCACAGGAAAACAACTTGTACATGACAACTAGCAGAATTGATGAGCAATTGTAGTTGCAAACTGATTACCTACATAACATGAACAAAAACATTCACCAAACATATTCACTCACGGAAGAAACATACAGTGACTATGTTTCATCAGAAGCAGCAGATGAGTAGATTTTATGGATTAGAAAATAAAGAAAGGATAGATCACAATGAGGGTGAAAAACCAAGAAATGAGGAAACTGACTCAGAAACATGTAATGAATCAGATGAAGTTCAGGCTCTAGAACTAGAAAGACAAAGCATTACAACAGCAAAAAGGTTATCACAAGAACAAGCAAGCAAGCATGTCCCTCTGTTAGGTAAGACCTTCAAAACAAACAAAGAGGCGCATAGTCTCTACTTGAGTATGCATTCATGATAGGATATTCCATAGTAAAATGGTCAACATACCCTTGTCAAGGCAAGAAAGATCCAAACTATTGAGAAATAATTAAGAGGACCTACAAATGTAACACGTTTAGAAGAAAAACTACAGATCAAAACAATTCTGAAGCTATAGGTGTTCAGATATTGCGGAAAGGTAAAAAGAGGAAGAATGCAATACCACCAACACCAAAATCAGTCCCAAACAAAAGAAAGACAAGTGCACTGGTACATACACAATGCTCAACAAAAATGATTGTTACACTATCAAGATGGATGTGGACAATAACAAGGATCAATCTAGAGCATAATCACCCTTTTGTAGCTAAAGATCAAAAGAATTGTTTGTGGTCATAGTAAAAAATGACTGATATGGAGAAAAAACTTGTGAGAACATTCAATAAAATGAACTTGCAAGAGAGGAAGATAATGACTATCTTGTCTTATATCAGATGGGCAATGACACCATATGACAAGAAACATACCAGCAACCTCAAGACAAAGATTAGGAAAGAAACATCAGATAATGATATGGCACAAGTGATGCCAATGGTTTTCAAGAATGCAGGTTGAAGACCCAATGTTCTAATACACTTTTGACTTTGATGACAAAAAGCCCAATGGAAATAGCAGAAGGTGCTATAGTGAGTATGGTGATTTCATAAGCTTCGATACAACATACAACACAAACAAGTATAACCTCAAGTTTGCATCTATTGTTGGAGTGACTGGCCATGGAGACAAATGCATGTTTGGTTGTGCATTCCTACAAGACGAGATAATTCCAACATTTGAGTGGTTGTTTTCAAAATTCTTGGAATGCATGGGAGGGAAGCATCCAAAATCTATAATAGCAGATCAAGATCAAGCAATAAGTGCTGCTATAAAAAAACAAATTCCCAAACACAAATCATCGAAATTGTTACTTTCACATAGTAAGAAAGCTGAAGAAAGAGGAGGAAGGGCATTTGCAATGGAAAAAATAAATATCTACACAATGATCTGTTTGATACACTAAGGAATTCTTTGATAGAACAATAATTTAAAGCCTTATATACAAATTTGCCAAGAAAATATGATGTCACAGGGTTCAAGTATACAGAGGAGATGTGAAAAATTAGAGAAAACTTTGTGCCTGTCTACTTCAAGAAGGAGTTCTATCCATTTGTCAACTCAACAACTAGAAGTGAGAGCACAAACACACTATTCATCTCCTCTTTTGATAATATCTTGGACCCAAATGACTTTATCAGAGGAATGTTAGTTTCTTTCATTTTTGTCAGAAAATCAGCTTTTTCAAATTCTCTAGTTTCTCTAATATGTTGACCACCTATTAGGAGACCCAAACCTTATGGATAGATAAAGGAGAAATATGAATGACCTTATCACCAAGACGAATATCTAAACACCAAGACGAATATCTAAATAGTTAACATCAACTTGATCTACTATCCATTGAACAAAGTTTCTAGGAACAAGGCAACCATCATATTCAAGAAGAATAGAAAAACCATACTCATCTACAACATCTCTCCTATGCTAGTCTAGAGACAAAATAATATCCTTAAAATATGAATGAGTACACCTACTAACAGATTTACTACAACCAGCTGCAGAAATTCTTTTGGAAGACCGTAAACCTAGATGTCCAATATTAGAATCAATTGATTTTGACATCTACAAATTTAAAACAAAACATATCAGTCAATTTAACTACTCTTGTATCTATATTTTGATAAAGATTTATTTTCACAACTACAAATTTAAAACTAAACATATCTTGAACTGACTGCATATTAAGCCAAGAAACAGATACAAATACTCGTCTCAGAATTTTGAAACTCTTGGAGACCTTATCGTCATCAATATCATATTCTAAGGAACATACGGCTTAAACAGAAATAACAACATTCAAAATAATAATTTTTAAACAAAAAATAAAAAAGATGCAAAAGACAGTCTATATAAGTTACCTTTGTCATTGTCACTTATCTCTAAGTTATCTTCTTCAGAATTCAGCTCAAACTTACTTTCTTCATTGCCATGAACAGATTCATTATCAGAAAAAAAAAATATCTTTATCATAATCCATGATTCATAACCTGACAAACATATGAAACAAGTACATGAATATATGAAACAAATACAAGAACCTGACAAAACTTTTTCTTTCATATAAAAAATATAGATAACTATACTCAACTCACTATCATACAATTCCATGGTTTTGTAACAAAAAACTGAACTGATTTGATCAAGTAACAGAAAATTTTCACTATTTGAGCCAGAAAATAACTATTTAAGCAGTACTACATAATATGAGTGCAGTCTACTTATCGGCAACATTTACCATTTTATCCATAGCAAGAAAATCAATTAATGATAAACATCTTTTCCAGCATTGCTACCAATTTACCATCCCATAGCAAACATAAAGATCATTTCCAACATATGATCGCATCAATCCATGACCATTTCACACAATAAGAACTATTTGCAAAATGTATGCAAGAAAAAGACACGATAAAGGCATTGATGGAGATACTGAAGGGCTAATGGTTGTGGTCCAAATTCCCGACCATGAAGTCCAAGCAAAAGCTTTATAGTTGAACACACCATTCAACCCAACAACACGATTATGTTCGAGAACTACTAACGCATCTGCATTCCGTGCAGTCGATATCTTCTCCAAATAACAGAAATAGAACACCAACCAAAGACGGTCTCATCTCCAAATAACAGAAATGAAACTACCAACCAAAGGCAGTCACATCACCATGTACAAAACCTCAGCATAATGGGCATAACCTACACCTCCATCTCCAAACACTTACTAACAAAATGATGTAAATAACATGTTATGCCTATCTTTGTCCATAACTATCAACATAATAAAAGATATAAATAATATCGACCACAACAACAACAACAAAAAATAACCGCAACAAAGTAGCCCTATTACCACTGCTAACTGCCCAAATCAGGTTGCATAATCCATTATTCACTACTAATACACAAAGCATAATCCACATTAAACGCCTAATCATTCACTAGTAACGCACAAAGCAAATGGGGAATAGAATGGCCAAACCCTAGCCAACCAAAATCCAAAGAAACTAGATCAAATCATGGAAAATTAAATCCAACTGATAAGAAGAAAATACCCTACATAGTGTATCAACCAATTTGAACCGAATAACACATGCACACATAACAAATCGAACGAGAAAGAAAGCATTAGGAGAGAATCATCACTGAATAGAGCGCAAACTACAAAGGTAGCAACCTATCGCACGCACGAGAGACGAACAAGTAGATCGACCGAATACAAAGAACAAAACCGCCGTCGGGGCTCCGCCGCCTAGAAATCGTCGTCACCGCAGATGAAATCGCCTCCGCCTCACTCTCTCTCCCTCTCTCGAAGTATCGATGAAACTGGAGCTGAGAGCGCGGTTCAAAGACAACAGGAAGTCAAAATGTCACACCTACTGCGGGTCGGATCTGGATCCAATAGTATGTGGCGGGCCTGATAACACACAAAATGATTCGGGCTCAGTTTCGACAGACGAACTAATCACGACATGATCGCATGAACACGTCGTTGTGTGAGACAAAACGAAATTTCAGTCGACCATCATGCAATAAATACATTTTTTATTATAATGCAACACACATCACTAAGCACACTAAAACAGACATATCCGTGAGTACATCTCTATCATATGCCTATAAATAATAACGCTGAAAACACTCACATATATGTAAATAGTAAACATCAAGATTTAAATCTTGATAGGTGAGATTGCACCATCACATATGCACCACTTAAAAAAAAAAGTGATTCCCTTTGTGCCTCATTTTTAACCTAAGAATTTGGCCAAAAAACAAGCTAAAAGTTCAGAGGAAACAGTAATACTTTTGCAAAAATCCTATGAGGTTCCTACATTCCAAATGCGCATAAATTCCCCCCCCCCCATCCCCTTCTTGACTCTTGACAACGAAATAGTGGCAGAATCCGATAAATTAGCACAAGATGAGCCAACCACATCCTTCATTTTTTTTCCCCATTTTTTGAGCGGATCTTCTCTCTTGCTGAAAGTGATACTATAGTGCCGTTTGATGTTCTCTCAAACACAACCCAGTGGTTCCAAGTGTGAAACTGCTGATAGGACGATTTTTCAACCATCTCTAATATCAAGACCCTCAAAAGAGAGAAAACACGTGATTTATCGACAAAATCGAAGCTCAAACAAATCATATGCGTGCTTATTGTTCTTCATCATCAACACAATAGCTAGATACAGAGATGTTTGCAAGAACACATTGACTCGTCCCTCCATCACAAAACAGTTCAGACCTTATACACGGCGCAGGCCTTCTTGGAGAACCTGATGGGCTTCGACTTCTTGACGTCGACGACGACGGGGCAGGTCACGTGCACCTTGTGCGTCACCCTCACGAGCTTGCCGATGACATAGCCCCGGGATGTCAGGTCGAAGTCCAGCGTCAGAGGCACCGACCCGCCCGTGCTCGACAGCATTAGCCCGCCACCTGCGCCGTAGAGAGGGACCTTCTCGCCGTGGATGACCGCCGTCACGACCCGGTGGCTCTTCCTCGGTTGGTAGTACCTGCGAACCTGTGATTGCAAAAGACGTCAGCTTCAAGGTTATTCTGGACTCTGGAGGTTACCAGGAATTCTGAGGCTTCTTTAGGCTGAGCCAAACAAGCCCTGGTTTCAGGAACCAATAACATGGAGGAATATGCATGTATGCAGACATATGATGAAAATTGAAACACAAGTGTGGATTCAAGTGACAACAATGCACGCTGATTTGCTGGACCGTTTTGCATTGTCTGATTCTGATGTTTCTTCAGCTTTCATGCTATTTATTGTCTTATCCTGAATTTTTCATCCCCACAATCACCTATACATTCCCCTACTTTCCCCTTTAATCATGCATTTTCTAATGATTGACCAACGAAGAATTCTGTATCGCTTAGTTGAACCTTTTCCGACTGTTTGATACAATGGTTGGGAAAAAGATGGATAGAAAGGTCAAGCACATGAGAAAATGTTTCACTAATGCAGTCTTCTCTTAAATGGTGAAGTGAAATAGAGAGATGAAAAGAGGGGATTCAGTTACTCAAGCAGTTCCCTTTCTTGGTAAGTGCTGTAGTACTATAAGACAGTATGTGGATGACACTTAAAGTAGCTATAAATATGCAAGGATGGATGATGGATATACCTGCCCGACGCCGATTGAGATCTCTGAATAGAGCAGATGAATGGGGCCAGAAGTAACATGAATTCCAAACATTGTGGCAGGATTGTACACAGCTATATGCAGGGAACAGTTCATAGTGACCATTTTGGTTGGAACCCCACTATGGTCTGTGCCCTCACCAGCATAGAAGTCATCCATCACCAAGCTCTGCGCCGAACAAAGTAAAAGAAGTTCATTGTTAGGACAAATTTTGACTCAACTAGCAGACTCAGATCTGGGCAAAGAAATCTATCATGCCAAACTAGTTTGGAGCATAAAATAAGTGCATATTAATTATTGCTGCAATTTTGTTTTTGTCGATGAAGTACACAATGATTAGGAAATGTAACCCAAAAAGTCTGCATGCTCAAAGCAGTGCCAGTCAGCAACATTCCTATAAGAAACAGAACGAAGAACAATTATTGTCCCCTTTGATCATTTTTTTTCTTTTTATATTTATTTATTGACTCATTACCAATGTGTAATGAAATGAATGTAGTACTGGTGCTTTGACTTTTCTTCACTACACAGTCCTTTATTTTAGACCTATCAGATTTTCATTTCTAATTCTACATAAATAACTAATCCTTGGTTTCTTCAGAAGGAGTAACAACAAAACGTAAGCACAGATTTAACTTAGTTATGATTCAATCGAAAGAAGCACCAAGCATCAGCCAACCTGCTCTAGCCTCTAACCAAAGTTTATCGACAGCCATAAATTTTAGGCCCCCATTTCAACCATTTACTTATAACCGCACGTAATCACATCTCAACCACAAAATCAAAACCACCCAACTTGCAATTGTTAAATCCCAATCTACATTCTTCACTTATTCCTCATTAATTTCCACAATATCACTGTCCAACTAAACCAACCAATCAATTCGACAATGTAACCCTTCTCACCTAACACAGGAACTGTGAGACATATGTCAAATACTAGTAATTAACGGCTAATTGCTCAATTTAAAGGCTAATTGGTAACCTTTCAATCCACAAATATGGATTGGATAGGAAACCAACAAAGAGGAACAAACATTCCATCTGCTCAAGGTGTAAATTAAGCTCAAGCTCCGATGCGCCATGGATGGATCGTGTACCTTGACGATGACCTCGGGCTCGTACGGCCGCGCGGCGCCCCAGATGATGAGGCAGAAGACGGTGAAGAGCAGGACGAAGGTGAGGAATCCCAGTATGACCTGGCACCTGCGGGAGAGCCCGCTGTCGCCGGCGAGGTCCTCGTAGGGCCCCTCCTCCTCGATGACGTTGCACTCGGGCCAACCCTTATCGTTGAGCACCTTGCGCTCCCCATCGCCGCCCTTGCGGCCGCCGCCGTCGCGGAGGTTGCCGGAGAATCGGCTGACGGAGGAGGAGCGCGAGTGGCGGCCGTAGGATGGGTGCGACGGCGACTCGTTGGGGCTGTTGTACACCGGCGTGGCCTGCATCGACGAGGACTTGTACCCGCCTTCGTGCGACTCCCGCGACGGGCTCTGCACGTAGTAGTTGGCCCGCTTCGGCGACCGCGGCGGCGACGACGCCGCCAGGCTCGTCACGTCCGACTCCGACTTGGCGTGCATCATCTCCGCTCCCACCGCAAATCCACCCTACTCAATCCAAACCAACAACACCCCGATCAAAACCAGAGCCAATTAGCCAAAATGCAAGGAAAGGCGCGGTTTTTGCAGGGTTTTCGATCCAAGATCAACACCAACCCGAGCAAATATGGAAGGTCTGCGGCGATCTAGCAAACCCGCACGCACCTGCAGCGCGAGGCGGGCGGACGAGCAGCGCGAGTGGCGGTGCTGGTCGCAAAACACTGGAGCACAGCAGGCACCTTCTCCTCTCTCTCTTTCTCTCTCTCTCTCTCTCTGGACACCGCACCGCAGCACTAAAAAGAGGCGGAGGGAGAGCGAGAGCGAGCAGCAACGCAGAGAAAGGGCAGGGGCACCCTCCGCTGGATCCGCTGCGGCGTGCGCCGTCGCAGGCGTGAATTGTGGACCGATAGCAAGAAGACGCGTGGCCGAGGAGAGGGGCGCGGGAGGTGTTCGGTGGTGCGGGAGGGAGCAGGGGATGGGATCAGTATTAGGGGAGCACGGCAACCGGGGTGCGTGGGTTACCGGAGTGTCGGCAGAGACGGGGGAATATGTGCTTTCTGTACTCCTCGCCCATGCGTTTCATTCCACCGAGCGTCCGAGCTGAGCTGAGACTCTGTCGGCTCGTGTCTGAACAGATCATTTCCCCCCGATTCGTAAAATCAATAATATTATAATGAAGATTATTTTTTTAAAATAATATTACGATGAGGACTAATTTTTTTTAAAAAATAATGTTACCTTAAATAGATTAGCGTGTATGTTGATTGAGATTTTCAAATTAATTGCTAATTAATTTGATGAACAGAGAAAGAAATAAACAGAAAAGAAAGAAAATGAGACAAGGGACCAATTCTAATTGTAAATTGTTTGATAATGTAAAATATATGGAGATTGTTCATAAATATCACAACTTGTTTATTTTATAGAAATATAGATTCTGGTATAAATTGGAGAGATTTCTAACAATTCTTTTATACAATCTCAGCGTCCAGCTTTTTGGAACCCGTTTGGGAGCACAGATGTTATAGAAACTTTTTACGAATTTGATTCTTGTAAAATTACGGCTAAATTTTTTTAAAATAATATTACATTAAATTGACACAACTTTCTAAATTAGCGTGTATGTTGATTGAGATTTTCAAATTAGTTGCTAATTAATTTGATGAACAGAGAAGGAAACAAGCGAAAAAGAAAGGAAATGGGACAAATGATCAATTTTAATTGTGGACCGCTTGATTATGTAAAATATTTGGAGATTGTTCATATCTATCACAACTCATTTATTTTATAGAAATATAGATTCTAGCGTAAATTGGAAAGATTTCTAATAATTCTTTTGTACAATCTCTGCATCCAGCTTTTGGGAACCCATTTGGAAGGCACAAATGTTATAGAAACTTTTTAAGAATTTGATTCTTGTAAAATTACGATAATGACTAAAGTTTTTTAAAAAATAATACTACATTAAATTGACATAATTTTTTAAATTAGCATGTATGTTGATTGAGACTTTCAAATTAGTTACTAATTAATTTGATGAACAGAGAAGGAAGCAAGCGGAAAAGGAAGGAAATGAGATAGGGGACCGATTTTTAATTGTTGACCATTTGATTATGTAAAATATACAGTGATCATTTATATCTGTCACAACTCATTTATTTTATAAGAATATAGATTCTAGTATAAATTGGAGAGATTTCTAACAATTCTTTTGTACAATCTCTGCGTCCAGATTTTTGGAACCCATTTGGAAGGCACAAATGTTATAGAAACTTTTTACGAATTTGATTCTTGTAAAATTACGATAATGGCTAATTTTTAAAAAAAATAATATTACATTAAATTTACATGACTTTCTAAATTAACGTGTATATTGATTAAGATTTTCAAATTAGTTGCTAATGAATTTGACGGACAGAGAAGAAGACAAGCGGAAAAGGAAGGAAAGGAGACCGGTGATCAATTCTAATTGTAAACTATTTGATTATGTAAATTATATGGTGATTATTCAAAACTGTCACAACTCGTTTATTTTTTAGAAACATAGATTTTAGCATAAATTGGAGAGATTCCTAACTATTCTTTTGTACCATCTCTGCGTCCAGCTTTTTGAACTGTTTGGAAGGCACAAATGTTATAGAAAGTTTTTACGAATTTGATTCTTGTAAATTGTTGAAAATTTTCTATATCCTGCGTGCTTGCATCTTAGGAAACATTTGCAGTGTCCTTGCACAGTTGCACTCAACGGGATCTTGTACGGTAGTACTATTGATGAGCATGGTTGGCATTGCATCTTTTGCAGGAGGTGTAGTACTGTACTTTGCCCTTACTGTTAATGCCATCCACTCATGGGCCAATTTGTAAACCATCTATCTCTATTGTTGAAAATAAATCATATACGTGAGCATTTGACTACCGTTTGTAAAATTTGAAAATGTATAAGGGGCGATCGTCGAATCCAAAGCGCCAATAATTTTTGTGTTTTTCTCTGGCACAGTGACGAAGCTCGAAGAAGATTGCAGAGGGCTAAACTAAGTAAAAAGATTATAGGGGTAGGGCAAGCTTAAAGAATGGTTTTTCAAACTAAGTAAAAAGACTAAGTCTAATCGTTTCTCTTCGGGTCCAGATTTCCTTCACGACGGGATTTTTGTTACTTTCAACGCTCCAACGGTTTTTCTTCACTGTTCTTATCACGAAGGGATTTTCAAGATCATTCCCTACAGTACGGGATTTTCTCTCATTTCACTTCGCGATTCCCCTTGAAAGAAAGCTGTTGAAAATGAGAGAAAATAAAGAAAATAATAACGGGGAAGGAAATCGAGAAGAGAACGAAATAAAGGGATATGGTTGGAGATGGTTTTCCTGAGCATAGGCTATGATCCACCTTGGTCCCAAGAAGCTCCGCTCCTGCTCTGACAGACCAGGATTGTTGTTGATCGTCGTACGGATTTGGTTGATGATCGGATGCAAAGAAGATTTGAATTGGTAGAGATTACCATCGTTTGGTTTTTTTTGTTGTTGCAAAAATGACAATTTGGATAGGTGACGAGGAGGAGATATGATCAGTATATATGACTATTACCGATTTACCGTTCAAGTTACTTACATGAACTAGCAAAGAAATAAATGGCTGTTGTTTGCAAGAATAATCTACTTAACAATTGCTTTGCCACAAGTTTATCTCATTTTGCAGTTTTAATCAGAAACATCTGAACAGGGTACATTTCTCAGAAGCTGCACACAAAAAAAAGAGAATATCATGGACTGACTTTAAAAAAAGAAGATAATCTATTAACAGTCGTCTTCCAATCCTGTAGTTTCTGCCAAGTAATCAACTATTAACACGAGTGTAATCCGTTAGGTTCAATCAATCGATCAATCATGTACTCTACCGATATTCCACCTGGTTAGATTCGCTTTTGGTACAGCCACGCCGTCGGCGAGTGTCGGTCGTGGCAGTTTGTGCCTTTTCCGATGCCGTTTTCTCTTCGTCCATTTACTTATACCTCTCCCTCCTTTTGCTTTTTTTATGTGACCGTCCCTGCAGGAGTCAAAGGCCATGGAGTAAAAAAAGAAAAGCATAAAAAGAGCAACGAAGACAAAGGCTCCTCTCACGGAAGTACGATTGGATAAAGAGCCAGCTCCTTTAGTTTGGCTCGTTTAATATAATAAATAGAAAAACCAGTTTGATTTGGCTCGTTTAGCTCACGGGTTAACTTATTTGGTTTGTGAGTAGCTTGTTACTCTTTTTCTGTGAAGGAAGCAGCTTGCTGCTAAGATAAAAATAATATAAATATTTATTAAAAAATATATTGATAAAATCATACAATAATAACAATAATATCTACAAGTATAATACTTCTCTGTATGATTTAATCAGGGGTATAATTTTTATAAGCTGAATCTTTTTTGAATGCTTTTTAAATCCACATGTAGCACAGCAGTAGATAGATTAACCTATATATGTTCTGCTACTGAAATAAAATATTCCTCGAAAAAAAATGAAACAATATTCTCCACATATCTGTCTATACATACAAAGTATGAAGGAACGATGGATGGGAAAAGAAAGAAAATAAGATTTGTATTGTAACGTGAAGCTAACCAATAAAAAGTAAAGTAAGCTGACGAGGAGTCTCACTGTCAAAAATGAAAATAATCGATGAGCAAATTAATAATTACAGTGAAAGAGAGCGATATGATGTAGACGATGACTCTAGCTCGTATGGCCCGTGAGCTGGCTCATTATTTAAACGAATTAAAACTCTGACTTAACTCTTTAGATATTAGAACCAGCCGAGCCGAGTTAGACACGAGCTGAACTAGCTTATGAGGTTTGAGCTTTTCTTCCAGTCATATACGGAAGAGTAATTACTTAATTAATTCAGCATATTAACTTTTTCGTATTCGATGAAGATGCAAACACAGGCAGGTCACACTCGCACCACACGCTAGAGCGCCCCCTATCACATGGTCAGAGACATACTTACCACCGTGTGCACGCGCATAAAACACTTAACGCACTTGCGTAAGTGTAAATAGATTTACACCAAACTAGATGGACATGTGTTTCCCAATTCAGTATATTAACTAGTAAGTATAGTTGATATTGCGAATATTGTTGTTTTGAATTGGAGAACAGGCTGGTGGCCAAGTGGTAGGAAGTTTGTTTAACATTCACATCCATCCAGTTTCAACTTTAAATGCCCAACATAAGGTCACACCCAAGAGATTTCCTTCACGAGCGAATTCTCGTCGTGAAGGGATTTTTTTTTCTTCAGCGCTCCAACAGTTTCCCTTCACGGTTTTCTTCACGACAAGATTCCCAGGTCATTCCTTTCAGGACGGGATTCTCTCTCTTTTTCCTTCGCGATTCCGCTCGAAGGGAAACTGTTGAAGATGGGAGGAAAATAAAGGGAATGAGAACGGAGAAGGGAATCGGGAAGAGAACGAAATGAAGGGAATATGGTTGGAGATGATCTAAGATTAGTTTGGATTGAGCTCCGGCTAACCTCTTCAATCCGTTGGCTCGCTAAAAGTTTAGTATAGGAACAGAGCACCCGTGTTTCGCCCACGGTTAGACCATCTCCAACAGCATCTTCAAACCACCCTGTATCACTGTGCCGAAAGTTTTTTCTATCCTTTTGCCGATCCTGGCCGGCGGAATGGCTCTCCAACAGATGCTTTATCATGTGCTACAGTAATACCGAAGCCTTCCGACGCCGGCAAAAATGCAGACCAAAAGGGATGCTGTATCACTGTAGCTGGTGGATGACCGTGAGTCCGAAAGGAGAAGGAGAGTAATGGAAGGTAGGAAATAGGGTAGCTGTTGGAGATGTAAAAAATAAAGGATGCTGTAATAGTGTTAGGGGATGTTGTAATAGTATTATAGGGGATAAATTTTTAGAGTATCTGTTGGAGATGGTCTTAGCGAGAAAAATTAAATATTGGGCGATGGGAGGCTAGCCTTACCAACTATTGATGTCCATCCAAACACACTGAAGGAAGCGGGTCTGAAAGGATCGAATGGTTTAAGACGGAGTTGAATTGCTCTAATTAAAAACTATTTCTAGAATAATTAGCAATCTTAGTCTAGATGAAAATAAATGTAACTACACGATCAAGCAAGCTAGAACACGTATTAAATGTGGAATTTAAAAACTTGCAAGAATGTAAATGCTTAAAGTAAATATGAGAAAGTAAAGAGATGAAGAAGAATACACTGATTTTTTCTAAGGTATCGAGGAGTTGTCACTCCCACTAGTCCCAATAAAAGTATGAACTAAGGATATCGCTCCCTTTTAAGCCACCAATACTTACATACTCCCCCATGATTATCACTTCCTTGTCTTTGAATTGGCGAGCATCAAACTAAGTACATCGCTCTTCTCGAAGCTTTCGCAAAAACTCCAAGAGCACAATAAGATACCTTTAATCACCAAAGATCGGCTATGTGTTATCAATCACCAAGAGTAACAAGTCAATAGTTTCACTTGATCAAGATTAAGTATAAACTATAGCTAAATGTGAAAGGACAATGATGTCGAATAGAGGGGAGTTGAATAAGCGTATCCTGAAAAAATTAACAAACTAAATGCAGCGGATTAGCAATATGCGGACAGTCCGCAGATTTTTTTGGAGTTTCCGCAAAAGTGCGGACACTCCGCAAAAATCTGCGAATACTCCGGAGATATCAGGAAAAACTCAAGAGATGCCTATGCAATACAACGTGGATGAAATCCACGAATTACCAGCACCAATGGATGTATTCTAACCTATTTCACTAAGTACATGCAGCTCAAAGTTCACAAGAAAGTAGATCGAGCAATATGCACAAATATTGAACAATAATTCAAAAACAAAAAAATAAGAGAGGAGATACGTAATTTGTTTCCTGAAGTTCAAACACCTCCTCTAGAGGTTCCTAGGTCTCTGTTGAGAGGCTTAGTCACACTTGAGTCGGGTCTCTCTCAACTCTTTTCCTCTTCAAGCTCGATCACACTTGAGCTTGACTTCTAATCTTAATTTCTTCCCTTGTGAAGGCAAAATTGAAGCCTTAATAAACTTCTCGCGGCATACTACAACCTTAAGTGCTCTGTGGCGATGCCTAGCCTCCTAGGGGATTGAATCCCCAAGAGTAACAAACACTCCACGAACTTCTTGCCAATGAACTCGAATGCTCAAGATGGGAGTTATGCTCACTTGCTCACAATCTTCTAATCTATCAACCTAACTCACTTTTCTTCTTAAATTACTTACTAATTAGAGTGGGAAAAAGTTCTTTTGGCTCTAGAATAATTTTCTTTCGTGCTCCAAGCAGCAACAACACAGGATGGGGGTGAGGGGGATATAAATCACCAACCCCCAAAAACTAGCCGTTACACCTGTGAAAATGCGGAATCTCCGTAAAAATTTGCGGACTCTCCAGATTTTAACACAAGAAGCCACCATTTTTTTTAAAACTAGCTGTTAGACCTGAAATTTATGGACCCTCCACAAAAATACAGACTCTCCGCAAAAAAGTGCGGAGTCTTCATAGTTTAACAAAACAACTCAGGTCATTGAAGACAAAACACCATAACTTTTGATCCTGAAGTCTGATTTTTACGATTTCAAACTCTATTGAAAGCTTATTCAGAGAGCTACACATCTCAACTGAATTCATGATATTAAACGCATAGGATCAAACTAGGAACTCTCTGAAACCCAATTCGGACACTTCCACACTTTCCGCATCGGGCTCCTAAAGCAAACTCTTATTTTGGGTTTGGTTAGAAACTCTTGAGCACTGAGATATGACAATTAGATCTATGTTGCATCTCTCTTAATAGTGCAGTATAGCTATACTCAAATTCAGAGATAAAACTCGTTAGAATCACATTTGAACCCTCGAACACCTTCTAGTACTGTTTCTTTCTTTCAAACTTTGAAGGTTGCCAACTTACATATAATCTTCACTCCATCTCTTCTTGATTCTTCATATGGTTGATACGAATCATTCATAGCTTCCCATGACCTCACACGGTCTATTAGCGTAAAAGCTTCACTCGCTCTTCACTACCACCTTGGTCCTTCAGCGTCAAGCTATTTACTTTTCCTTCACCACTGAATGGTCCATCGCAACAAAGTCTTGCTTGACCTTCACCGTCTTGCCATAGAAAATTATTTTGTATCCGACATCTTCAATAAATTCAATTTATCATATATGGAATCCAACCTTGTTCTTCACTCTTGGCATATATGATTTCAATTCAACTTATATCTTCTTATGGATCATAACCTCAACCCACTCTCAAGCATAAAGCACATGAGTTAGTTCATAAAACCTAATTGACAATGACATATCTTTAGTTACTTGATCTCCACAAGTAACTTAGTTTTCACGCTGTAAATTTTTTCTTCTTCTTATGTGCATCACCAAGATCTTAATCACTTCGATTGAATTCTTTGAACTCATGACAATTCTCAACGAATCCATGCTTATTCATTTATGCATCTCCTACAGAATAACCTAATAGCAATTCTCAACATAATTGTTAGTTCATAGGTATTGTCATTAACTTACCCGAGCATCACTTAGAGCTCATTCATCTTGATGCATATCTCTTCTCCATGCATCGTCTATAGAACAACCTACTAACAAATCTCAACACAATTGCTAGTCCATAAGTGTTGTCATTAATTACCAAAACCACACATAAGGGCTAGATACACTTTCAAGATGCACACTTGCTATTTTCTATGCACTAATGATGTTCTTAATCTTCAATTCAGAACTTTACAAATCACTATAGTGCACTCTCTTACTTTTTGATGATACACACAGTGTATATGCTCATCTGGGTATGCAAGAGTCATTAGTGAGATGAAATGATGAGGTATTTATAGGCTAGAGGTCCAAATCTAGTATTGCCCAACTACTCATATTTACTATGAATGTCGGATGATTCAACGTGCACCATGTCACACACCTCGGACCATCCGGTGTGTACCTTTTTCAGATATTGGCCACTGACAGCTGTCACTAGCCATTGCTGCTCTGAAATGCGTGAAGCCTCCTGTTCACACGTTGGACCATCTGGTGTGTGCAACCATGCCGAATAGACATTGAAACCTTCTCTGAAAAAATTGCTCCACTGAAGTTATTAAGTGAACGTCGAACCATCTGGTGAGTAATAACTGCATCTTCTAAAAATTTGCACATCTCTTGTGAAATACTCTAGCGTTCTCTTTACTCTAACATCGGACCATCCGATGTAAGACTTGTGATTTTTCTAGTTAAAAATACTCCAGTGAGAGTAAATTTTCAATCGCTGGACCATCTAGTGTACTTATCATCTCTCTGACCTGATCCAAGAATGCTCTAGTGAGTTTAATTCATTAAGCAACAGACCATCTGGCGAGTACAAATTTTTCTGTGCTTGTCCAATTTAAACTTTCTTGAGCTTTAACTTCTCGATATCTCAACCATGAGCTTCTCTAAGCTATATAGTGCTAGAACTTCACAAGTGTGCATCTAACCAAGTCTAGACTTAATTAGATCAAGCTACTACTTTTAACCCATCTTTATAGTACAATCAAAAGACTAAAAAAGAGACTCATACTACTTTAAGTGTCCTTCATCTCTTCGTGATACTTAGAACTAGAAGATCCTTAATCTTGATACTCATATCATTTAATCGTACATAGAATTAACTTAGGGACAAGAATACCCAATCATCATTGTAAACTAAATTTTTTATACTCTTCAAAATAAACTTGTTAGTCGTAATGATACGATTGTTATTAATCATCAAAATACTTACCACCTACATTGAAGCTATGATGCTACAGGATCAACACTTTTTTTTTTTTTTTTTTTTTTTTGCAGTCACGAGCGCCGGCGTCAATCAAACACGCCGTAAGACTCAGATGTCCATCTTATTCTTCAGTGAACATTAGGGTCACCTTTGGATTGAGCCCTGACTAGTCCCGCCACTGTGTTGGCTTGCTAAAATATGGGCAGGAACAAACACACATAGGGCGTTGGCTCGCCAAAGTTTGGTATGCTCATCCAAACGTTGGAGAGGGAGAGGATACAACGCCAATATTTTGGCATGGTAAGCCCCGATGCCCATCCATACCTGCCCTAGAGCCCTGAACAATTTTCGAGAAAGAAAGGTTAATGCCTGAATTTACTTCTTAAGCTTTTCGTGAAGTCCTATCTCATGATTTCTTCACATCACAGCCTATGTCCAACATACTTGGCCATAAATTATAGGCAGCACGGAGAATAATCTTTAATGCTGAAATAGTTTAGCATAGCCCGAAAATGACCTAGCAACCAACATGTATGTGAAACCAGCCGTTGCCCAGAGACGTTCAAGCTTCACATCGACACATCGCCTACTGGAGAGAAGAAGATGGGTGAGACTGACGTCCCAACTCCTTCATCAACCGTTCGGTTCTCTCTTCTGCGAATTGCTTCGCTTATGATATGTGGAGGGGGAGCGTTTGGAGCATTGGGACTTGGAAGGATATGAATATCATGGAGCTTGTCAGCTTGAAAGTTAACCGTGTGCATGTAATGCATGTTTTTCCCGGTGTGTATACCCATTATGAACGCATGAATTCACAAGAACCAGTAGAGATCGCGTAGGAATCCTATGAAATTCCCTCGTTCGAAACGGGGCCTATGTGAACATTGTTGGATCCAAAACAGACGATAATTTTGGATGGAACTTGACACACGGACGTGAAACTCCTGAAGCGTGCTACACTCCTTCCATGCTCTCCGTCTGCCAATTGTAATTTGTAAATGACGGCTCAGAAGCATCGCACTTGGCACGTGGCTACAAGATCAGCATAGCAACATGTGCTCTACCGGTCCACGTCACCCAAGCAGTGGATCATCCAAGCTCTCTGAATCCAGAGGACGATATGGCTGGCTTCTATCAGAGCATGATCACTTGCTACACGAGAGGGATCGTGCTGTCCGTGTGGTTGGAGAGTTACGTCAGAAAAGAGGCCAGATGCTTTCGGTTTTGGTTACGTCAATGCACTGTGAGTTTTCATCATCTGAACTGGAGCGTGCAACTGAAAATTTCAGGAGTTCGCTGAAGATTGGAGAAGGTGGGTTTGGATGTGTATACAGAGGTATCCTGCGGAACATGACAGTTGCAATAAAGGTGTTGAAAATTGATAGTTTACAGGGACGATCACAGTCTGAGCAAGAGGTAGTGCATTCAACTCATTCTGGAATCTAACTTATCTTTGTCATACTGGAAAAGGGGGTTGATCACTATTCTCTAGCTCCTTTCTGGTTCAAAACTGGAACTAGAATAAAAACATGTATTTTGAAAGGACAGTCTCACCCCATGAATGATGAATGGCTTTTTTTGGATTTTGTTGCAGGTTGCTATCCTGAGTAGAGTGAGGCACCCTCACCTTGTAACTCTATTAGGAGCATGCTCGGAGTCATCTTCACTTGTCTATGAGTTCTTACCAAATGGAAGTCTCGAAGATTTTCTTGTGTCCGCAGATAAGAGGCGAACTCTGCTGTGGCAAATTCGCATCCGAATCATTGCTGAGATTTGTTCAGCGCTGATATTTCTGCACAAGAATAAACCTCACCCAGTTGTTCATGGAGATTTGAAGCCTGCCAACATCCTTCTTGATGCTAACTTAGTCAGTAAGCTTAGTGACTTTGGTATTTCTCGTCCCTAATCCAGTCCAGCACCAATAACACTACCCTGTATCGCACCATGCATCCTGTGGGAACCCCTCTGTACATGGACCCAGAATTCCTTGCCACTGGAGAGCTGACACCTCAGTCCGATGTTTATTCTTTTGGGATTGTGGTCTTACGCCTTTTGACAGGAAAGCCTCCTGTTGGTATAAAGAAGATTGTGGAGGATGCGATGGAGAAAGGCGACCTGAACTCGATACTGGATACCTCAGCAGGAGAGTGGCCTGATGCGCACGTCCTGCAGTTAGCACACCTTGCTCTCAGTTGCACAGAGCTCAGCCGGAGGTGCCGTCCTGATCTTTCAGGCGAGGTGTGGAGAGTGGTTGAGGCGATGAGGGATGCTGCATCGGTATCTTTGGCCTCATCTTTTAGATTAGTGTCGGATGAAATTCGCATACCGTCATATTTCATCTGCCCTATATCTCAGGTGAATATAAAGAGGACTCTTCTGGGCCATCATATGATTCTTCCCAGTTCGTGAGCAAATTAATGAATTGTAGTAGTCTTAAGCTTGATGTGTCATCTGGTTTGTCTTTGTGAAAGTTCAAGCGAAACATGAATAGAGCTTTTATCTGGTGACTAACCATTGCTTTTGTGAGCAAAATTTCAGGATGTCATGAATGATCCACATATCGCAGCGGATGGATTCACTTACGAAGCTGAGGCCATCAGGAGCTGGCTCAACAGTGGCCACGACACATCTCCAATGACCAACTTGCGACTTGAACACGACGAGCTCATTCCCAATCACGCACTTCGTTCTGCCATTCAGGAATGGCTCCAGCAGCATAACATGGCGCTGTAGCCTGTTCAATTGCTGCGTACTTCTCCCCTCTCCCACAAATCGCAGTACGTTGCCTCTACCAAAGTCTTGGTCCTGAACTCCCCATGTATAATTTCGTTGGTCAGCAATTGTTGTCTAATCTGGCCAAACTTCCAGCCAGCTACATATGCCTCTGCTATGAATTGTCGACTTGTACCGACCACTAGTACTTGCGCTAGAGCATCTTTTATGAAGTGAGAGCTCCAGCAGTGCTAATGCAAAGCTCTCCCAATGGTTGTCAGTAGTCTTTTTTAAATAATGACCATCAGTTGCCTTCATGTCTTGCACCACAGGACAGCACTACCGTTTAATTTGTTTGGCCTGATGCACTGGATGCCAAAGTTAACGTAGCTAAGATTAGGTGACTTCGGCCAGATTTAACCAATTGGTTTGTCGCTACAAATTCGATAAGATCCTTCCATTAGTTTGAAGTTCGCTTTGTTGTCAGAACTTGGTTAACAGCTTGATGACCAGAATTTGAGGGACAAATTTTGGAAGCCGGTGAAATTTTGGTCACCAACCAGACATACGTGTAGCCGGCGTTGTCAAATACTGTAGAGTTTCTGCAATAAAATGGGCTAGGAACGAACAAAGGGCATGTATGCAGAGTGCCGATAGCCCTTTCAGTGTGCCGACTGCCTCGGTAGGAGCCACACAATTCAGCGTATAGCAAGCAGCCCTTACTGCTGCCGCCATTATTCGGGTGGGGAAGGGAGAGAGGATTTGCAGATGGAATGAACTGGCCTGCACTGCTTGCAGCTGCCGGAGATGGGATGATCGATCGAGCTCGCCGAGCCCTGCGCCGCGGGGGTAGGAACCAGCAGGCAAAGGCAGTGCGTGCGTCAGGTTTGTGCCCCTCGCAGACCAGGCAGCGGTCGACACGTGCCCCCCCAACACCGGCCCGTCCTGCTCCCGCAGCGGCGAGAGCCACTGCCACGCACAGTACACTCCTGCAGCCCTGCGTGGTGCGTACGTACGTAGGCGCACGGCGCGGCGAAGCTCGCTAGCAATCCCAACCCATCCGTCGCCTCGCGCCCCGCGCCGCGGTCCAAAACAGCTACAGTGCCCGTGCAGCGCCAACAGGTCGAGGCGACTGCCACGGGCACGGGCACGCTAGATTTTTTGTTGCCGACGGTCCGCAGGCAGTTTATTCTGCACTACACATATGGGCATTTAATCTAAACTAGTTTAGGGGTACGGAACTTCACGCTCATCAGTGATAGGAAGTTTAATCTAGAATACTAATCTATGCAAAAGATATTTTTTCCTCCGATCCCCTGTATATGGAGAGGAAGGATTTTCATGTTATATAGATAATAATTAATAAAGTGAAGCGGTATCGGACTACATCTTATATGTTGTTTCTTTGAATTCTTATTTGATTAATTCGTGGTAACGTGATTATTAAAAAAGTTATCAGCGCACGAGTGCTCGCTAATCAAGTAAGTTCTTGTGTACTAATTTCTTTTAATTTAATCTTTTTTACTAGAGTTTTGTAAAGACAACCCCTTGGCATCGTTCCTGCCCGGCTGACCGGCCATGCCTTACCTTGACGAGCACACCAACACACCTCCCAGCCCTAGAAGCCTCTCACCTTGGCGAGGCAGCGCACTGCGCTGGTTAACCATTGTTCGTCTTGGTGAGCTCACAAGGCGAGCCAATATAGTTGGTTACCGGATCACCACCACGCACCTAGGCACAGGTGCGCGAGCTTCACCGAGCCAACCACTGTCCTATGCACATTAGCATAGTAGACGCCATGGCGAGGATGTGCGCCACCTTTGGGTTGCCCAGGACTCGCTATGGTGACATCCCGGTCGCCGACCAGCACCGTCATCGCACGCCTTGACGTAGACGGATGAAATTGATCGGGCTACCGCCGCCACCCACAGCGTGACGACCAGCATGTTGTGTGCCAAGTATAGAATTTATCTTTATACATATTCGAATAATAGAGATTCATGTTAAGCATGCTCAAGTGAAATTTAGCACTATGATTTGACTGTTTAAGCTAAGTATGACATTGGGACGAGCACCTTAGTGCCATATGTTATTGGGTGTAACTAAACTTGCTACATCTCAATGTAGGCAACATAACCAAAACAAGTTGAGGCTTGCTTGACTTTGATCCACCAAAGTATAGCAACTGTGAGGAACAAGATAATTAGAAATAAGATTATTAGATAATTGGATAATTAATCAATTTAATATTTAAGTTAATGTGAGGAACCAGTTAATGAATAAATAAAATAAACTTAATTAGCCAAATAAATTGTATGTATTTTTTGGCAAATCAATAATTAATCAATGGCCCACATGTCATATTGATATTAAATTACTCGAGCACACTAGTGAAACTAGACACCATCTTCTTATTCTAGTATCTCACGTCACCATATTTGTGCTAGAAACATTTGCATGAAACTAATATTAAATAAAGAGTGAAGAAAGAAAGAGGCTGACAAGTGGACCACACCTTCTAAGTACACTCTATTCAAATCTGAGAAGCAGCATGTGCTATGGTAGAAAGAAATAGCACATAACATTTTTGACTCTGGTCTATCCTTCACGTACTCTCTCTCTCCCATACTAACTCTTAAAACTTTGCAAATCTTAAACTAAAGCAAGATGGGAGAGAGTTTTTTCTTCTAAAGTTGATCAGCTTTGAGAGTGAAGTAGCAGCCAGCCAAAAAGTGGTGATGAGGTATTTATATGCATCTTTTAAAAACTAGTCGTTATAACTGCCAGAATGCGGAGACTCCGCAAAAATACGGACCTTTCGCATACCCCAAACTCCGCAAAAGTGTGGATGTCCGCAAAAATACGGACACTTCGCATTTGCACACTTTTACAACATAAGGGCTAACCTAGATGCAAAAAAAAAGAAAAATATTCGAGATGTCTCTCATGGGTTATTATATCTTTTGAGCATTGTTTCTACGCAAATAAGTAGATTTCATATTCCATTTTATAGTACGACATTATAAACCTAATTTTAAAAGATAAATGAATTTAAAACTATACAATCCATGTGTCTCATAGAGGGGGGATGAATAGGTGATCCCTGAAATTTAAAAACTTTGCAGCGGATTACTGAATCCGGATACTCTGGGTTAGCCAGGAGACTCCGGGTTATACAGAACCCGGATACTCCGGACTTATCCGGATAGTTCGGATTATACAGGAAAACAAAACTAATGAACTTTTAAGTAAATCTAAGTGATTCCATAGGTTATTACAGGTTCTAAAAGAGATCTAAATACCTTATCACCAACAACCTGCAGTCACACACACATAAACAAGTAGATCGAAAAAATCCCCAAAGATTAACTAAAACAAGTAAATGTGCAACAAAGTAAAGTGGACAAGAGTTTATTCACGAAGTTCAGCCACTTTACAAAGTGGTGCCTACGTCTCAGCTGAGGAGCTTACAAAGATTCAGATCTTTTTCAACCCTTTACTCTCCCAAGCGACCACAAAGATCAAGTAAGGGTTTTTACTCAAATCAAAGAGGGCAATACAAACTTCCCAGGGTACTCCACAAATTTAGGTGCTCTCCGAGTGACGCTTTGCCGTCTAGGAGCTCAAAGCTTCAAGAGAAAAGAATGTGAATTGAAAGCTTCTCGATGACCTCAAGTGCTAAAGAGTGGATTTTCGCTTTCTAGCACTCAAACTCACTTCCCAAAACCTAATCTCCAAATCTTGCACAAATTAAAGTTCTAGAGGAGTTAGGAGGGCTATCAAATGACTTTGAATGTATTTGTCCACGAGTTGGCTTAGCAGCTACTCAAGAGGGG
Organism: Phragmites australis; assembly: GCF_958298935.1. Taxonomy (NCBI): domain Eukaryota; kingdom Viridiplantae; phylum Streptophyta; class Magnoliopsida; order Poales; family Poaceae; genus Phragmites; species Phragmites australis. The sequence goes on along the minus strand of NC_084928.1, from coordinate 3,309,521 downwards.
GTTGTGGGGTATTTATAGCTCACTTCAAAAAACTAGCCGTTGCAGTGTATTTTGAATTGACCCGAAGTATTTGGGTAACACAAGGTAACACCGGTAACAACACTATTCGGAACCTCACTGGAGGGTCCGTAAACACCAGAACCCGGAGTATCCGGGCCAATTCGGAGACTCCGGGTTAAGCACTTTAGGCCTACCTGAGACTCACTGGTGTAGTCTCACTCGGAGACTCCGGCTACAAACAGAACTCCACAGTATCCGGGCTAACCCGGAGACTCCGGGTTAAGCACACAAGGCTTACCCGAGACTCTTTGGCGGAGTCTCACTCGGAGACTCCGGCCACATACCAGAACACCGGAGTATCCGGGCTAACCCGGAGACTCCGGGTTAAGCACACAAGGCTTACCTGAGACTCTCTGGCGGAGTCTCACTCGGAGGCTCCGACCAACTGAGTAAAGTCCGGAGTATCCGAGTTCATCCGGAGACTCCGGGCTCAGACAACTAAAACTTTTTTCCGGTGTCCGTGAGTGATTGTGTCTCTCAACTTTTGGTTAAAATAGTGGATCAGAAAAAGTGAGGACCTTCCGCACTTTTGTCCGGAACCTCAGCACTTGTACGGAGGTTCCGTAGAAAAGTGCGGATACTCCGGACTTTTGGGGAAAACTTGAACTGGAATGAAATCAGAGATAAGGTGTGTCAATTTTACAAGTTACCAAACACCAGTAGATGTATGTTAACCTATATGACCAAATATCTGCAGCTCAAACCTTACAACAAGGTAGATCGGGTTTAAACCCTAGAATTCAATTCAAATAAGAGAGTATATCTAAATACAAGAAATTGAACAAGATTGACACAAGAATTTGTTTACCGGAGTTCGGTCACGGGGTCTTTTTCAACCCTATTCTCACCAAAGCGACCACAAAGATCGAGCTTCAAGTTTCTTACTCAACTTGTCGGGGTGATACAAACGTCCCGGGGCTCACCACAAACTTGGGAGCTCAACGGGCGACACCTAGCCGTCTAGGTGGACGAACCACCAAGAGTAATGAACTTGAAACCACGGGCTTGACAAAGAAACGAGTGCTCAAAAGGTTGGCTTTGTATCTCACTAGCACTATAGCTCAAACTCACTCAACCCTAGCAAAGATCTCAACAAGAATCACAAAAGGGGAGTGGAAAGGAGCTTTTAATGAGCTAGAAGACTTTTGTCTCAAAGTTGGTCGGAATTGAAAAGCTCAGGTGCTGTTGCATTGAAGGGTGTGGGGTTTAAATACTCCACACTCAAAAACTAGCCATTATGCTCTGGAAAGCGTGGACCCTCCACATAAGCCCGGAACCTCCGCACTTATGCGGACACTCCGCAGAAAAGTGCGGACCCTTCCGCAGTTAGCTGTGAACTCACTAAAGTGCGGACCCTCCGCACAAAAGTACGGACCTTACGCACAAGTGCGGATACTCCGCAAAAAAGTGCAGACCTTCTGCACAAGTGCGAATACTCCGCACAAATGTGCGGACCTTCTGCATTTTTCTGAAACAAAAGATTTAGAGCTAACTTTCTATATCTCTCATGGGTTTGTTTGGACTTTTGAGCACTGTCTCTATACAACCAAGTAGATTTCATGTCCTCCTTTATAGTACGGCATCATAAACTCAAATATAAAGCATAAAAGAATTTAAAAGCCATAGGAGCCATGCTGCTTTCCTTTATCCGTTTTGGGGGGGGGGGGGTTCACAATGCATCACATTTTTCACTTGATGGAACTAACACTTGTCCATAACTCATAAAACTCATTAGTTATTTAATTGCTTTGTCATTATCACCAAAACCCACTTAGGGGCCTAGATGCACTTTCAATCTCCCCCTTTTTGTTGATTGATGACAACCCAATTAAAGCTTACAAGAGATGTATATATTAAAAGATTTTAAATGCTTATGATATAGAGAGCTCCCCCTAAAGATGTGCATTGAATTGACTTCAAAACTTTTGGTCTAAAATGCCAATTGCACAAATTTTTGGGACATGTGAAGGCTCCTCCTATATCATAGCATTCGTGGGGTGCAACAACCATATGTGTGTAGAGGCATGAATAGACGTGATGCATATGACACGATACATCACAAATTCTAAGAAAGAGATAAACAAACATTACATATTAAACAAGACATATCATCACACTAACACAAATATAATCTAACAAATTTAAAAGTTCAACTAGGCATACTACAATCACACATAGGTTCTCATGTCCACCACCACACGAAAAGAGTTATTACAAAACGACGCGAATAGACGAAATGAACAAAGATAGATAAGCCTTTCACTCCCATCAAGCGCCAAAAAGGGAGAAAGGAAAGACATAAGGGGCAGCTAGTCATCATCTTCGTCGTCCTCAGCGTCATCTTCTCCTTCTTCATCGTCGTCGCCTTCTTCTTCATACTCCTCTTCCTCTTCTTCTTCGATCTCACCATGGGAGTAGAAAGTACGTCGAGGGCATGTGGCTCCACTCTCTTTTGTTGTATAGGTTTATGTTTCTATTGCGTAGATGTTGTTACCTTTTGATTAAATTGTTGGAAATGGTTGCATGCTTAAGAACTTGTAATATAATTTTAATTACCCGCTCTTTCTTAAGCTATGTTGTGATGCTGAATGTTGGAAGGCATGTGTTCCGATCTTAGGTATAAAACACGTGCTGGGACTACCGGGATGATATTCTGTTTAATCATCGAGGTTGTGATTATGAAAAATGATCCTCCTGGTGATTAATTAGAATATTATTTAGACGGTTCCTCACACTACTAAACCCTGATTCTTGTAGCTCTTTGGTAATTGAAGATCATAGGGTTGGTAGACTCGAGTAGAATGCATTTTTGGAAGCTCATTGTATGTGACTTGATCCCTTCCAAAATTGAGCTCTATATGAGGAGGGGTGTTAGGACACGCCCTTGGATCAATCCTCTTGCCCAACCTTTCCTCATATCTTTCCGCTTGGGTCTTGTGGCCCCTGGCTCTTCTAGCAGCAGCGGCAGCAGCAGCATCACCATCAAGACGAGGTTCCTCAACGTGAATACCCTGACTGCCACTCCTTCCACCTTGCTTGGTCTCTTGCTTCTTTACAAAATTTTTAACACGACCACCACCTCCCCTAGCTGTGCGAGAACCACCGGCTTCATCTAACTGTTCTCTTACCCCAAATGGAGGAGGTCCATAGCCTTGAGCTTGAGGGTCGTGGCAGCGTTTAGTACGATCTTGGGATGGTGGATCTCTTGGGTTGGGATGTTCCATCACAAGTGAAAGATAATGAAGGTGCATAAGCTATGGAAGAGATTGGAACAAGATTCGAGAAGAAAATCATGCATTAGACCTTGTTTTGCAAAACTGCGGAGTCTCCGCAAAAATATGCTGACTCTCCGCAAATGTGCGGAGTCTCTGCATATTTGCGGATTCTACGCAGATTGGCAGATCGAACCCTAAAACGTGATTTCGAACGATTTTGCTAAGGGATCCAAATGCCACTAGAGGTATAGAATAACAGACACCTTATGAGGATATCTACCGAAGGAATACCACTCTAGGGCAATCAACAAAGAGATCGGGCAAAAACTTGTTTTGTACCTCAAGAGAGAGAAAAGAGACGAACTTGAGGTCGAATCGCTGAGCTTCACGGAGAATCCACACTCGAAGGGCTGATCTTGATGAAGATGCGGAGTCTCCGAAGATTTTGCCTCCAAAACACCGGAGATGGAGATGTGAGGTGAGGAACTTGAGAGGGAGAAGGAGAGCACGAGAGAGAGAGAGAGAGAGAGAGAGAGAGAGAGAGAGAGAGAGAGAGAGAGGTGCAAAAGATGTTGGAGAGAGAGGTTTTAACCCACAGGTAGGTTAAAAAAAGTAAAAAAATGACAGATTGTAGAGTCTCCACACATATGCGGACTCTCCGCATATTTATGCGGAATCTTCGCAAATATGCAGACTCTCTGCAGAATTTAGCGGACTCTCCGCAGTTTGTCCAACAGGAGGGAAAAGATGGGTTTCGAGGAGGATTTGAGAGAGATGTGTTCAGATAGACATGAGAAATCATACCACTTGTTATTAGCCAGCAATCACCAATCATAACTATAACCACAAGTGATATAAAGTGATCAAAGAACAAAGATCCAAATTTTTATTAAAAACACACAACTCTGAGTCTATCTTTTATAAAAAACTCCTGTCTAAAGAGCTTGAAATCTACAACAATCAATTGTATCAATAAGTCAAGCCACGTTGCGAGAATATAGGATATTTAGCTCACTTCTCAACTCGCAAAACCTTTGTTCGTCTAGTGACTTGGTGAGGATATCAGCTAGTTGTATTTTAGTTCTCACATGGCGAATATCGATATGCCCTTTGGTTGAGTGGTCTCTCAAGAAGTGATATCGGATGTCTATGTGTTTGGTTCTTGAGTGTTGCATAGGATTGTTGGCGATTTTTATGGCACACTCATTGTCATACAAAAGTGAAACATTGGTCATGTTGTAGCCATAGTCTCTCAAAGTTTGTCTCATCCAAAGTAGCTGTGCACAATAAGCGCCCGTGGCAACATACTCGGCTTCGGCGGTGGATATGGTTACGGAATTTTATTTCTTGGATGACCAAGACACCAAGGATCTACCCCAAGAATTGGTAAGTCTCTGATGTGCACTTCATATCCACTTTGCAACCAGCATAATCGAAATCCGAATAGCCGATAAGGTCAAAGGATGAACCTTTAGGATACCATAAGCCAAGGTAAGGAGTATGAACCAAGTATCTAGGAATTCTCTTAACGGCCACTAAATGACACTCTTTTGTAACGGCTTAAAATCTTACACACATGCACACACTAAGCATAATATTGGACCTAGATGTACAAAGGTGAAGCAAAGATCTAATCATGGAACGATATACCTTTTGATCCACAGCCTTCCCATCTTCGTTGAGATCGAGATGTCCTTTTGCTTGCATTGGAGTCTTGATAGGCTTAGCATTCTCCATATCAAACTTCTTGAGCATATCTTTAATGTACTTTGTTTGACATATAAATGTGTCTTTCTTAAGTTGTTTGATTTGAAATCCTATAAAGAACTTCAACTCTCCCATCATTGACATTTCAAATATTTTGGTCATGATCCTACTAAATTATTTACAAAACATTTTATTAGTATGACCGAATATAATGTCATCGACATATATTTGGCAAACAAATAAATCATTGTCAACATTTTTAGTGAAAAGAGTAGAATCGACTTTGTCTATTTCAAAGCCTTTCTTGATAAGAAAATACTTGAGGCATTCATATCATGCTCTAGGTGCTTGCTTAAGCCCATAGAGCACCTTATGGAGTTTGTACACATGATGAGGATACCTAGGGTCTTCAAATCCGGGTGGTTGCTCCACATACACCAATTCAAAAATCGGTCCATTTAGAAAATCGCTCTTTACGTCCATTTGATATAGTTTGAAATCATGATGAGTAACATAGGCAAGTAATATACAAATCGACTCAAGCCTAGCTACGAGAGCATGAGTCTCACCAAAATCCAAACCTTCTATTTGTGTGAAGCCTTGAGCAACCAACCTTGCCTTATTTCTCGTCACGATCCCGTTCTTATCTTGTTTGTTGCGGAAGACCCATTTGATGTCAATCATATTTTGATTGGGGTTTTTCACTAAGGACCAGACTTCATTCCTCTTGAAGTTGTTCAGTTACTCTTGCATGGCCATCACCCAATCCGGTTCATTGAGTGCGTCTTGTACCTTTAAAGGTACCAAAGAAGAAACAAAAGAGTAATATTCATAAAAATATGCAACTCTTGAATGAGTAGTTACCCCCTTTTGTATGTCACCAAGGATATTATCAATCTGGTGATCTCTTTAGATACTTTGGTAGACTCTTGGGTATGGCACTTGAGACTTAGCTTGAATGTCTCCTTCTTCATCATCAAAGAGACTATTTGAATCATCATGAGCTTGATATTGACCTTGATCTTATACATCTGCATTTTTCTTCTTGCTGTTTGGGCAATGTGCGGACTCTCCGCATATTTCTGTGGAGTCTTCATAGATTTGTGCGGAGTCTCCGAACTTTGTCGCAGCTGTGTATGTTTTACCTTTTTCTTCATTCTCCTTTTGATCTTGAGCTTCCTTGGGCCTTACTTCACCAATGGCTAGCTTCTTGATTGATTCACATGGAGGTTCTTCGTTTCCTACAATATTTAGATCAACTTGCTCCACTTGAGAGCCGTTAGATTCATCAAATGATACATCACGTGTGATTTCAACACAACCGGTGATTATGTTAAAAACATGGTAGGCGTAGGCATTTGATCCATAACTAAGCATAAAGCTTTCATCAACCTTATGAGCAAATTTAGAACTTTTGGCCTTTTCATTTAGAATATAGTATTTACTACCAAAAACTCTAAAATAACACACATTTGGTTCGTTACCGGTTAGAAGCTCGTAGGCGGTCTTCTTCAAGATCTTGTGGAGATATAATCGATTGATGGCATGACATGCGGTATTGATGGCCTCCGCCCAAAACTGATCTGAGACCTTGACTTCATAAAGTATGGTCCTTGCCGACTCTATGAGAGTCCTATTCTTCCTCTCGATAACCCCATTTTATTGAGGGGAGTAGGGTGCTGAGAACTCATGCTTGATCCCTTCTTCATCAAGAAACTCTTCAACTTGTGTATTCTTGAATTCACTTCCGTTGTCATTTCTTACCCTTTTGATCTTCACATCAAATTCATTTTGAACTATTCTCACAAATTTCTTGAATATGGCTTGTGTTTCACCTTTATAATGCAAAAAGAACATCCAAGTGAAACGAGAAAAATCATCAACAATAACTAAGCCATATTTGTTACCCACGATGCATATATAGACGATTGATCCGAATAAATCCATGTGAAGAAGCTCCAAAGGACTTGTTGTAGTCATCACATTCTTGGCGGGGTGAGGGGTTCTAATTTGCTTGCCCGCTTGACATGCACTATAAATTCTATTTTTATCAAAAGAAATGTTTGTTAGTCCTAAGATGTGCTCATACTAACATGGGCTAGTCTTAGCAATTAAGTAAGTCTTAGGCCTCAATTCATGCTAGACTTAGCAATCAAGCAAGTATATGCCTCACTTCATCCGTTGAAAAATCAACAAGATAAAGCTTGCCCTTCAACCTACCGGTGAAACCAATTGAGGAGTCTTCCATTCTAGAGATGGTCATACCCTCATTAGTAAAAAGGTAATTGTAGCTCATTTCACAAAGTTATGATACAGACAATAAATTATAGCTACGAGATTTTACCAATAGAATATTTGAGATAGAATAATCATTAGATATAACAATTTTATCTAGACCAATTACCTCTTATTTCCCATCATCACCAAAAACAATATTATCATGAGATCCTCCATTTTCTTCAAAGGGAAAAATGCAACCCCCCAAAGTCACTTGGATTTACTTTCCCCCCAAAAGCTGTTTTGTTGCCACCCCAAGTTTGACTTTGTTGCAACCCCCCCCCCCCCCCAAAAAAAATTCAAAAAAAAATCAGAAACTAATTCTTAAAAAAAACTAGAGAAAATTCTAAGACCTTATGTGGAATTTTTTTTTCAAACATTATATCCTTTGCATCATATTTTATGGAGAGTAAGTTTGGAAAAAAAAAGAAAAATGTGCAGCTCATTTATTAATTCATGTTATTTTAACTTTTTCATGTCTACCATTATTTTTCCTACATAAATAATTGTTTAAGTAAACTAATAAAAGTGGTTTCACTAATTTTAGGAGTGTTATGGATTAGTTATGAATTAATCTATCTGCAACACATTTACTCAATCCTGCTCGTTACAATAACTATTTCAAGATTTCATGTATTTTTAGAAGATAGAGGATCATGTACGAAGACTAAAAAATTGTTTCATGATTTTTGGATTAGTAAATAATTAACTATGCATTTTGCATTGAACTCGAATTAATAAATGAGCTGCACATTTTTCTTTTTTTTTTAAATTCCTCTCCATGAAATATGATGCAAAGGATATTATTTTTAAAAACAAATTTCAAAAAAGGTCTTAGAATTGTCTCTAGTTTTGTTTTAGATTTTTTACTTTTTTATTTTGATTTTTTGGTGTTTTTTTAACAAAACCAAACCTTTGGGGGATTTTTTTCAACAAAAGAACTTTTGGGCGGAAGTCAAAATTCAAGTGACTTTTTTTGGGGGGGGGGGGGGGGGTGTTGCATTTTTCCCTTCTTCAAATGATGAGAACATACTCATTTTTCCGGTTATATGATTTGTGCATCCGCTATCGATCACCTAAGTGATCCACGAAAGAGTATGCCTATAAAACAAATTAAGCTTTTATTTTAGGTACCTAAATTTTTTTGGTCCTTTCATATTAGTTACAAGCATTTTTGGTACCCACACACTCATTTTGACAACTCGATCCTTTGTGCGGTCACCAATATATAGAGCAATCACTTTACCACGATGATTTCTCTTTATCATATAAGAGGCATAAAAGGTTGATTGAGGTGCATGTATGTATGCATATCACAACACGTTCACTCGGCTTGCTTGTATGCATATCAAATTTAAGCGCTCTCTTTTGACTATTATCCTTGGCCTCAATGGTCTTGTATAGTGCATCTTTGGATTTGTATGTCTCGATGCATCCATACTTAGCCAAGACGTTTAGCCTCTTATTTTCTTTTTACAATGTTTACAAATATTAAACATTAGTAGTACAAGCATTTATATCAATATTGTAACAACGAGAGGAACCATTACTAGTGGAAGCACTAGAGAGTAAGGTTGCATCATTAGAGGTGGGAGTACTATTTTTAAGAGCATCAAATTGCACTTCAAGAATTTTATGAGATTCATCCATACATTTGAGCAAAATGCAGAGTCTATGTAGATTTTTGCGGACTCTCCACCAGTGTGCGCAGTCTCCGCAGATTTTTGCGGACTCTCCGCAAATTTGAGGAGGTTTCGCAGAAATATGCGGACACTTTGAATATTTTTGGGAAATTCAAAAATGCGCCTATGTAACAAAAACTTGAATCAAGTACACGAGTTGCCAAGCACAAGAGAATGTGTTCCAACCTTTTTCTTCTGATACTTGCAACTAAAACCTTACAAAGAGATAGAAAGGGTAAAAACTCTAGGAATCAATTGATACAAGATTATGAAGCAAATAAAAATAGAATGACAAGTAAGACACAATGATTTGTTCACCGAAGTTCGGTCACTCCACAAAAAAAGTGCCTACGTCTCTGTTGAGGAGCTCACAAAGAGTCGACTCTCTTCCAACCCTTTTCTCACCCAAGCGATCACAAAGATCAAATTAGGGTTACTTACTCAATTCGTAGGGGTAAAACAAACGTCCCGGGCTCACCACAAGATTGGGAGCTCGACGGGCAACGCCTAGCCATCTAGGTGGATGAACCACCAAGAGTAATAAACACGAAACCACTGGCTTGACGAAGAAAACTAGTGCTCAAAGATTGGAGTTGTTCTCTCTATCACTAACTCTCTCTCCCAAACCAACTCTCAAAACTTTGCAAATCTCAAGCTAAAGAAAGGTGGGAGAGAGTTCTTTTGGCTCTAAAGTTGATCAGCTTTTCGAGTGAAGCAGCAGCCAGCCAAAGGGGGGCAATGAGGTATTTATACCCATCTTCCAAAAACTAGCCGTTATAACGGTCACAATACGGACTATCCGCAAAAATGCGGACCTTCTGCATACCCCAAACTCCGCAAAAGTGCTGACTATCCGCAAAAATGCGGACACTCCGCATTTGCACACTTTACAACATAAGGGCTAACCTAGATGAAAAAAAAGAAGAAAAATGTTCGAGGTGTCTCTCATGGGTTGTTATATCTTTTGAGCACTGTTTCTACGCAAACAAGTAGATTTCATATCCCCCTTTATAATACGGCATTCTAAACTCAATTTCAAAGGATAAATGAATTAAAAACTATACAATTCATGTGACGCTTTCCTTTTTCCCTTTTGGGGGGGTCACCATGCGTCAAATTCTCACTGAATTGAATTACACCTGTTCACACTTCATAAAAACTCATTAGTCCTTTAATTGTCTTGTCGTTATCACTAAAACCCACTTAGAGGTCTAGATGCACTTTCAAGAGGCACCTGAGGTTTGGCCGGTAAGTCATTGTACGCACGGGATCTAGGCGGCCTCCACATGCCTCGGCATGTGAACAAAGGTTCAGGGTGAGTACGTAAACGATTGTCATGTGAATCATCGCTTGCAACCGATGGGTTGTATGGAGGGTGGTTTCATGTTATGTGGGTAAAGATGTACCCCCTGCAGAGTGTAAAATCATTTCAAATTGCTGCGCTCTCGATCATGAGTACGCTTCTGTCCATTTACATCAATTGTAGAATTCCGAATGTGGTTGTGGGGGTATGATGGGAAGTGGATAGAGATGATGGTTGATGAGTTGAGATGTTCCAAGTTACAGACATGTTATGTTGATGATCTCAGTATAGGAGGGTATAGTTGCTAGGTTGTACTTGCTCACACTTGAGTTGAAATAGCTTTTGCATTACAAATTCATTTGACCTTTATAGCCGATTCCTTGCTATGCATCCACAAATACATTCTTCTTAGAGTCGGATTATTATATGTACCCACTATGGATTAAGTCTTGTGAGTACTTTCGTACTTACGTTGCTTGTTTTATTTCCAGGTGAAGATGGGTGTCGGCTGCTCGAATCCCACCAAGAATGGTGTGGTGGTGAGTAGCCGCTATACTACTACTAACCTCGGTCATTTGCCTTGTGGGCAAATGGCACCACCGGCCTTCATTTTATTTCTAGATGTTTTTCTTTCGTTGTGATTTATGTATATATGTTCATGCTAGAAAACATTTGTCCTTGTTATTTCATTCAGCTTGTAATCGCTTGTAATCTTGTTTAACTTGATGCTATGATATTCATGTTGTAAAGGTATGTGTGGGTAATAACTCTCCTAGGAGTTACGAGAGCACACATACCGGGACAGTCGAAGTTAGATTCACTTTAATCATTCATGTCTATAATCGTTCTGGTGAGATGCAGGATTGAAAAGTACATCGGTTACTGCTCAAAATACGCGTTAACCAACCCTCTTGGTCCGGCTCGATTATGTAATGCGACCGTTAACCGAATTTGAATTCAAAAAATTCAAATTGATTTTGAAAAAACTCAAAAAAATCATAAAAAATACCATAAAAAACTAGAGGTAATTCTAAGAGTATATGTGCAAAGAATTTTCAAAAAACATGTCGTTTGCATCACCAAATAGCTGATCAAAGTGTGGTGGTCGATTAAAAGGGTTGAAAAGCTTAAAAGGCCGAAACGGGCCAAATGCACAATAAAATTGGCCCGTTTCGGCCCAGCTGGAAGGGATAAGGTTGCTCGGCATTCTGGTCGGCTCTGTGCACAGAGAACTTTCCCCACGCTCCTCTCCACAGCTGAAAGCGAAGCAACATCGCCCGGCCGGCCAAATCCGCGGCACTCCAGCGGGAATCCGGCGACCGAGCGGCGATTCTCGAGCGGATAGGGTCGGTAACCGATCGCATCGCAGCGGTTACCGTCGGACTTCAAAGAGAAGCGCAGACTCCCTGACGCAGAGCGATTATCGACGAATCATGTTCGGTAACCGAGCTTTTCCTTGCGATTTCTCGTGTTATTTCTATCGGTAATCATGGCAAGGTGGGCGGTAGTTACTTGTGCGGTCGATTCTGACGATGTAGTGCTTGATTCGCTCGGTTATCAACCATTTAGTAGTGATTTTTCGTGTAATATGTTCGGTAATCGTTATTAGTAGGGCGACAGTTCGTTGTGTGGTCGATTACGAAGATTTAGTGGTTGATTCACTTGGTTATCAACCCTATTGCGTCAGTTACCTTGTATATGCAACTATTGTTAATATTCATTCAAGTTAATCGACCATTTACTAGTAATTTTTCGTGTAATATGTTCAGTAATCGTTATTAGTAGGGCGGCAGTTCGTTGTGTGGTCGATTAGGATGATTTAGTGGTTGATTCACTCGGTTATCGACCCTATTGTGTCGGTTACTTTGTACTGGCAAATTTTGTTAATATTCGTTCAAGTTAATTGTTTCTTGAGATATTTATGCATGACTAGCAACATGGCAACACATGTTTATCAATTTAACATGCATAGACATAATTATTAGTAGGTTAACTATTGAGTTTTCTGCTTCCAATAGAGACAATACAAATTAATCGATGGCGGATAAAGATGTGGTGTGGCAGCACGGGGACAATTTGGCCCCGGGGTTTAGGTGCAATTACTGCAATAAGGAAAAGAAAGACGATGGTGCCACAAGGTTGAAAGAATATTTGGTAGGTCACGGACCGAATGTTATACATTGTGATAGAGTGCCTCTAGATATGTGTAATTATTTCAGACGGGAGCTGGATAGGGCAAGAGATAAGAGGAAGGGAAATACCGAGGAGAGGTTTCGGAGGCAAGAGTCAGCAAAAGTTCAGGTAGATTTGACAAGCGATAATGAGGACATGGAAGAGGAACAAGTGCAGCGTGTCATGGCTCAGTTGAGGGACGATGAAGAGTTCAAGAGGAGGGCAGGTGAGTCCTACGAGCATAGAGGTGATAGTGGTAGTGACAGAGGAGGCACTGTGTTAAAGAGGATGCTTAGGAGAGCATCTTCAACAAGGGAGCCACCATCAAGTGTCAGATATTACAATATTGCTGTAACAAAAGCTCCTGTGCAGCCGAGGATTGACACCGGGTCATGGATTCAAAGCTACATGAAATGATGAAGGTTGCGATTGGTGGAGAGTTGGTGAGGTGGAATGCCACAAGATTTGGCACAAACTATCTATTTTTTGATAGCTTTTTACGCTGAAAGGATAGGTTCATGCAATGGATGATATCTAGTGAGCTCCAGCAATCTCTCTACATTAGTTCTGATATTAGGAGATATGCACATAGTTGGCTATCCAGCTTACCATGGTGGGACAATCTTAAAATGGTTGTCTATTCCGTTCAACCATTGTATGCATTCCTTCGATTTGCTGATCAAGACAAGGTGCTAACATTGAGTGAGGTGCTCCTGAGATACACAAAGGCATATCATACAGGGTGGCCACGATGGACCACAAGATAGTGGGAGCTATTCCAGCAACTATGGCATGGAGAGTAATTCTAAATCATATCCGTACCACTATCATGTCCCCGATGCTCAGTCAGAGCCTCCTATTCAGTGGGTCTATGAGTGGCAAGACCCTGAGTTTTATGTCATATTGCAAGGACAATGGGCAGCCACTTCTGCATGGATGGGGCAAACTTGGGCAGAATTTAAGGTAGAGTTGCTATCTACATGACGGATAATGCTCATGTCCACCGAGGAGTACAATACAGCCGAATTTAATCGCCCTCCAAGCTGGTGGTTCTAAAGGTGATGAAAATTTACTTTTCGCAACTACTTTATTTCCATACTGTGGTATGATACTAATTTTTTCCATCTCGTAGGTTGCATGTGACGTGGATACTATACAAACTACATTTTAAGCATCGACCATCACTTTGGTAAGTACTGATGGATGTCATGTGATTGACTTTTTAGCTTTAATATGGACAATTCAACATATATTTATTAATTTGAGGCGCTACATATGTAATGTATGCATATATTCGATGAAACAATTATATGTTCATGCTCGTATTGCTACCAGTAGCTATTTGTTACCTTGAAAACTTCTAAAATATAGCAAAAGTCATGCCAAATTTTTTTCCTATTAAATAAATATAGCAAATCTCATGCCATATTTGTTACTATTTTTTTCCTGATTTTTGGTGATTTTTTCTGTTTTTTTATTTTCGTACAAAATCATTGATTACGAGTTCATCCGGTCGGTTACCGCTTCAAATCGCTCGGTTTTTTTATCAAATTCGCTTGGTAAATCAGTATTCGGTAATCGTGTAAACCGCTCGGTTAGTCGCCCAAACTGCTCAGTAACCGGTCCGATTCAATCGGTTACCGAGAGACGATTCTAATAAATTTTTGACAAAAATATCAAATTTTAGCAAATGAATTTTGTACGAATTTCAGCCGAATTTCGAGCGATTATCGCGATAACCGCGAATTTTCGGTTACCGGTGGGGCTCGGTAACCGAACCTCAAACGGTAAGTGAAACCTTGGTGAGATGTGGGTTAGCATGTTGCGCGTCGAGAGACGGACGCGGACCAACCCTCATCTTATTAAAATGATCTCCCTAATGATTGATTTGAATTTAATTTGGACGTAACCTCACAGTGAGATGCACCTGTACAGATAGATCTATGGAACTGTCTGTATAAAGGATACCACAGACGGTTTTAAACTAGAATCATCTGAGAAAATAATAACAAGTAGTTCCAACAAAGTGGGACGTTATAGTACAGACGGTTACAAACTACAACCATCTGTACTAGTATAGATGGTTCTAAACTGAAACTATCTGTACTCAATTCTAATTTAAAACCATTTGTACTATTGACAGTAATAGTACAAACGGTTCTAAACTACAATATCTATACAAATATAGCAGTACATACCATTCCAAGTTTGAAACCATCTGTATTATTAGGGTCCTACTCGTTTGGAGTGTATCTGTTATATAGATTATTTTTATGTAATGTTTAGAATTTAATGATAGGTGAGATGGTAAGTAAGTTTCATGTGAGGTTAGAGGTTGTGGGTTCGATTCTCAGAAAACGTATATGTGTTATTTTGTGTGAAAAATTGCGTAACTTACGACCGCGCCTACATAATAATATTATGGGACTGATATGGGTAGAAAAAAATTATTTTTTGGATTTTTTACTTAGAAAACTCAGTACAGACGGTTTTAATTTGAAACTATTTGTACTAATCATTTATACAGACGATTCAAAACCTGTAAGTACAAATCTAATTTGTATAGTCTCTTTAGTACATATAGTTTAAAAAGTATCTCATACTAGTTTTCCAAACTGTCTGTATAAATTATTTTTATAATAATGCAAAATCTGAATTTTGAAGTGTGTGCACGCCTTATAAGATGAAATGGAGGGAGTTCACAAAGTAATAATTCAACGATTAAAAATTCGGCGCATGTTGTGTGTGATAATTTTTCTTTTCCTAACAGTTAGAATCATGATCGACAATTATACATATCTCAACCTCTGGGGACTGTTTCGAAAGCGCAAATTTTTCATGGTACATGAGGAATAAACTGTTTCACGTGGAGTTGTTGCATTCAAGTCAAGGCATGTGGTCACTAGCTTACGGTGAGCCACGGAGCGCATGCAGCAGCTAGCACAGGAGCCATCGACACGTGCCCCCTCCCTACGCCCTACGCACGTTATCCTGCACGCTGCGCCCTTTGCCCCACACTCGCAGCAGCATCACTACAACGGCACGCTCACGAGGACGATCGGAGCGGTGCCCGCTGCCATGTGGACCATGCCGCAGGGGTCCCATGGGCAGGTACGGGCCGTGGCCGGGGACCAATCACGTCGCCGCTTGGCACGGGCCCCTGGAGCTAGCTGTTTTAAATAAACTGGGAAAAAAAGCAACAGTGTGAGTGAGACTCTGTGAGAGAGAAAGCACAGGCAACCTCCCTCTGTCTCTCTCTACACAGGCCTATAGGCATACACAGGTAGACAGAGAGACTTGAGAGAGACTCAGGAATAAAAATGGATCACATATGATGGATAATGATCATTTTATATTTATATTTTTAATTAGAAATGAAAACGAATACGGAAACAAATATGTATAGTATTGAAAATAAATACAGTGCAAATATGAATGGAATACAAATATAGATATAAATATCTGTTAAATTATAAAGACTCTTTAAATTGTATGTATAAAAAATAATAAAATAATAATGTAGTATAACATTACACATAAGATAAGTAAATTATGTGTATAAAAATAACAAAATAATAATGTAGTCTAAGTAGTTAGGGTTGTGATGGGTTGTTGCCGTATTAACAATGGTCATAGACTTGTTCATCAATGTACCGGATGAATTTGATATTGTTCATATATTTATCTGGATATTATCCATTTTCGTATCCGTACCTGGCTAAAAAAACGTTTTCATTTTCGTATCTTTATCTAAATAAGAAATATCCGTATCCATACCTGATCTGAAAATATTTATATTCATATCCAGCATCCGTATTTTTTTTTAGATCCAAAGTGAAAAATATGTTTTCAAGCCTAGAGGTAAAAGACTTAGAGAGAAAGAGAGGAGAGAGACGATAAAAGGCAAAGAGCAATGCCCGTACGTGCAGAAAGAGAGAGGAAGTACTAGTATCTAGGGAGAAGAAGGAGAAGGGAAAAAGATCCAAGAAGAGGGAGACCTTGCTCGCTCGAGAGAAAGAGAGAGAAGAGAGGAGGCCAGAGCAAGGAAGGATGGGTCGCGGGAAGGTGGAGCTGAAGCGGATCGAGAACAAGATCAGCCGGCAGGTGACGTTCGCGAAGCGCCGGAACGGGCTGCTGAAGAAGGCGTACGAGCTGTCGGTGCTCTGCGACGCCGAGGTCGCCCTCATCATCTTCTCCAGCCGCGGCCGCCTCTTCGAGTTCTCGACCTCCTCATGGTGCCCATGCCTGCCCTAACTCCTTGTGTCCACCACATATCTGCACAACCACCTCCAGCTTCTAATCAGTCTAACACTTTTTCAAGTCTTTCTTTCTGCGAGGAAACTCTTCTTAAGTGTTTGAGAACTGTGTACATGCAACGTTGGTGTTTCTATGGATAAACATGTCAATTTTTTCCCTTTTTTTTTGCTGAAGAACTCATCATAAAAAAATTTCGCTCCCAAGTATTAAGAAACTATATATGCATGCATGTTGCCCAAGTAGTTTCGGTTTAGCATTTTTTTTAGATCTGGGGCTCACAACTGTGGATCGTAGCCTCATAGCTCCTGTTCTTTTTGCTGTTTTGGGGAAATATCCGTTTGGTCGTTTTATCATCTGGGCGTTCACCTTTCTTCTTTTGTTTTCTGCGAGTTTCAGTAACTTCAATTACGTTGCTATAAAAAGGCAGTCAAATAAAAGTGGATCGACACAGACAATCTCTTCACAATTCGTTTTATTTCAAGGCTGCTCCAACACTTCCTTGTGTACTTTTTTTCCCCCGAGAACAACTCTTCTTGTGCTCTTTTAGCGCATGTCAGAGATCAAGAGCTGCTTCTAGAAATGTCTAAGAAGCAAGCTTGCACTTCCTAAGCTACTTACTGCATATATGCATCTCCAGTTCCGAGAAAAGACACACCATTTTTTTTTCTTCTTCTGTGTTCATCACGCATTTCTGTGTGCATATTACTGTTCTATTGGAAGTTCTTGGGAGAGATCTGATGCATATCTAATTTTTCTAAATGTTTCTTGGCTGGATTTACTGTTCCATCGGGACCTTTCTCTCTCTTTAGCTTCTGCTTTAGATTCTACTGTTCCATTGGGGAATTGAGACCTCTCTCGTTTCCTTTCTCTACGTCTTGTCTAAGGTTCCTCTGTTGTCGTGCAAGCGGCAGCAGCAGGAGAGGAAAAGTAACCGAGGAAGGGGCATGCAGATGTGTATCGATTGGCCCGTCAGGAGTTATCCTATGTTGGTGAATGAATCGATTGGTGTTGTAGTCATGGACATGCAGTAATGTACTGTCTTTTACTATTCTTCTTTTGGCGCTGCAGTCAAGAGGCAATGCAAAATGCATGAGTATTGGAACTTGGGTGGGTGTGTTGTGTGCTACGGAGTATATATATGTTTTTTTTTCTCTGAACATGGTGTCATATCGTATGCAGCGATCTGGTGGAGAGAGAAAATATACCGAGTTTTGGGCCGGAGTGGATGTAGAAATCCAATGCAAGCAGACAATAGACATGTTTTTGTGTGCTCTGATTGGGTTTGAGGGGATAATTTTGAAAGAAAGTTACTAATTCCAGTCTTTTAAGGGTATATTTAATTCGGTTTATTGGACTTCTACTTTTGGGAAGCTAAGAAGCTGAATTAAACAATTCAGTTGTGAGCTGGCTTTTGAAAAGCTGAAAAAATTGATTTACGAGGAAATTGATTTAGAGTAAAAGTTAAGAGCTGGTTGAGAGAAATTTTTTTAGCTTTTGGTGTGTTCAGAAGTTAAAAATTTGTTGCAAAAATCAATAGCAAAAAACCAACAGCAAGAAGATAGAAAAATAGCTTTTCAACAAAAAAAAGTCTTAGCCATACCAAACTGACCCTAAATCAATATAGTTTTCAGTTCAAAAGGAATCAAAATTGTATAGAAAAAGGTGTACATGTTGATATTGATCTCATTGAAGTGTGAGGAGACCTCTAAATTAGCTACAATTTTTCTGCATTGCTATATGGTTATATGCATAATAAAATCTTATGTGCTAATATATATAGGATAGATAAAATAAAATGTGAAGCCACGACTCCTAGGGACGATAGATGTAGGTATTAGTTTTACATTTTTCTGCGTGTAAGGTATAAATCAACACCAAGTAGCGCATAATTTTCTTTCTAAAGATTTCGATGGTTTAACTTTTTTTTTGGGTATCATATAGCATCATTGACCCTCACTGCTTCTGTCAACAGCATGTACAAGACATTGGAGCGATACCGCAGCTGCAACTACTCAGCCGAAGCGTCAGCTCCAATGGAGGCTGAATTAGTAACCTTCTGATTTCCGAATGCTATTGTTACTCCATGTATATGCATTTCATGTGTGAACTGAAACATGATTTTTTTAAGAACCCATGGGCTTAATTATTTCTGGAAATATAGTGGTATGATACGCACAAAATATTATGAATCACAGTAAGATACATGCGTGATTAGGTAAATGGTGAGGCTTTTTTGACATGATACATATGGTGAGTGAAAAAAGAAGTAATATTTTGTTTGGTAAGAACTCTTAAAAAATAATAAACACTATTTTTTATTTAATAAAATCCTATGAGCGCTTTATAGGCTGAATGATATATAAAAAATGATCCTACACACATTTAATTTTCTTTTGGTATATATCTAGGATATTACACACATTTAAGAAATGAAATGCGCACAAGACCTGGATGCGAAATTGTGTAAAATGATTATGGCCATCCTCAAAATGAACATGATCATAACTAACAAGATATCATAGAATGCCATTATATTTTTTGTCTTCCAATATTTAGGATTGATCTATATCTTTTCCTGCATTCGGAAGGACAATAAAATATACCAGCGCAATCTGTAGATTCTCTGCCTTGTTTATGCTTAATTTTCCTAGCTGGCTAGTAACTTAGCAGATTTTCATATTTATTTAGATATCTATACCCAATTATAATTCTATGCAATTGCTATTAATAGACGAGTAGGATTTAAATCAAGTTAAAACAAAAAAATAGTTCAGTGTAATAGAGTTCCATTTCCTGTTTATGAGAATATATATATATATATATATAACTAATTGGAAACAAGAATATATATATAATTAATTGGAAACAAATGAAGTGTCAAAAAATTTGACATCCATAAGCTCTCATACTGTTTGAAGACAATGCAGCAATATCAGTCATGTATGATAGAAATGATCCTGTCTCATAATTTAGTTCACAGTAATTTAAAATATGCCTCTTCTTTCGTTCAGTGCAAACTGTATATACACGAACCAACATTTCCAAAATTCCCATGCTATAGCCTATATTTATATATTTTACTATCAACCTCCAGATAGGTAATGAGCACCTTGTCATTGCCTAGTCGAGTATTATCTTAATTTGTTATCTCTTAGCAAGTTTTTATGCACATGTTAGGCCGGAAGTAGTAAATTACATAGGGCGCTTGTATTTCTGTATATCTTATATATAATCATGATTTTACACAAATTAATCAGTGGACCTAATTTTCTTATTCAACAGAGCAATTACCAGGATTATTTGAAGTTAAAGACAAGAGTTGAGTTCCTACAAACAACTCAGAGGTACGTCTCTACTTTGTCCCTAGCTGTAAGGATTTATTTGTTACATTGGTTATTTGTATAAATCTATCACCATGACTGTGCAGAAATCTTCTTGGTGAGGACTTGGGTCCACTTAGCACGAAGGAGCTCGAGCAACTTGAGAACCAAATTGAGATATCGCTCAAGCATATCAGATCATCAAAGGTATAGCCGAGTTGTATGTTTTTGTGCATACTTTCATTTGTTATATATATATGCACCTTTGACACTTTGGGCAAGTCTACAAGCTAGAAACGATGATATGAGATCAATTTTTAACTAGTTTCCTGACTGACGGTAAACTTTTACAGAACCAGCAGCTGCTCGATCAGCTCTTTGAGCTCAAGCTTAAGGTGATGCATTTTCCATATTGCTTTGTTTTTGTCTATCCTTTTAAAAGGCTCCCCACATGCTAACCTGTAAGTTATGCAGGAACAACAACTGCAAGATGCTAACAAGGACTTAAGAAGGAAGGTAATGTATTTTGTGTGATAAAGCTCAATCCATTAATTATGTCTCCTTCCCAGTGTCACATTTAATTTGCACCTGAATATATCATCTATACACACATGTATATTGTTTTGGTTAGTCTTCATTAAATTTCACATTCCAGAGTTAGAGTTTCATTCGGCATATACACAATAATCTGACATGATAAAATTGTTAACGGAAAATAAGTACATACGGTATATTCTGTTCCGTTAATCCTTCTACTGTATATATAGGACCATTTTGAGAAACAATGTGCACAATACTGTGCATATATGGCTAAGAGAAAATACAATTAAATTTGACGTTAGTTTGAGTACCATTTACTGCTGTTTGTTGATACTGAATTACTGATAGATGTACAGTACTAAAAACAGAAAAACTCTTGTAATTAAATTTCGCTAAAATTTCATTGTTATGAATTTTGGAAATTTCAAATTTAGTTTTGTACCTTACTACCTTGTATACTCAAGAGAAGTTTGCTATGTTTTCACTTCTCAACTCTTTTGTCGAACCAGATCCAAGAAACTAGTGGAGAGAATGTGCTGCGTACGGCTTGCCAGGACATTGGGCTTAGTGGGTCTAGTGGCAATGCTAACGAAGCTAACCAAGAACTCCTTCACCCTGCTGTTTGTGATCCTTCCCTGCATATCGGGTGAACATTCTTCACTTATTTCAAGTAACAGAAATTACAGATTGGCGAATGTTCACTACTACAGAAAAAGATTACTTTTGCTCCTTTTTTATTACCAGTTCAGTAATAATAGGTAGTGATAGTAGGTATCATTGTCGGTTCTGGTTACTAACCGATAATATACATCATTGTTTTTTTTAAAAGAAGTGCATAAAAAGACGTGTATTTAATAAACAACAGTGATAATGTTTATCTTTGCCGATTTATTTTTCAAACCGACAATGATAAATATTATCACTATCGGTTCAGAAGCTCCACCGACGAAGTAATAATTGACGAAGACAAACTAATGATGTTAATTATTATCAATGCCGATTCGTTTCCAAACCGAAAGTGATAATTCTTTTATAGATAGAGGCATCTCCCGCATCCACCGCTGTCTCACTTCGCTTCAATCTACCAAAACCGGTCTCGAGGGGTAGTGACAGTCAAAGTAGAGCGGTGGTCACCGTCTCCACTGTGGCCGCCTCTACCACTTATGCCCGACTACCACGCGTTCTCTGAGCTAATCGTTGTAGCCACATAGCGACCGTCTGGACCACTATCATGCTCCCAATCTTGAGAAGCTGCTCCCAACTCTTCCATTATGGCCAACTCCTTCTCACAATCTTCACTTGAGAGGATTATTGGCAATCCACCACCGAGCCATCTAGAAGACGGTGGCCTTCAAGAGTAATAAACTCCTGAACTCGCGCACGATCAACACCAAGTACTCAAACACACGCAACTAATACGACACGTGCGAGCAATCCAAGCTTCACACACCTCACTTTATCCTCACTAAGCCACAAAGACTTGATTATCACAAAATCTTGATAGAGAGAGGAGGAGAGCACTCAAAGGTGGAACAACAAGTTCTAACACCTCTCACAAGCAGCACAAAGCCAGCCAAAATGTCAACCCCACACAATGAGGCCAAGGGGTACTTATACCCAACTCTAAAAAACTAGCCGTTTGAAAGATTCTGCGTTAATTAGAACTTCTAATCCCTAGAATCCCAATGGTCAGAAACTAGCCGTTACAATCTTTTCCAGCACACACCGGATGTTCCGATCTCCACATCAAAACTTCTGATCAGTTCAAAACAACAGATTTGAACTTCACAGACCAACCTAGATCTGGTGAAAACTACACATCGAAACTTCCAATCCAGAAATTGGAACTTCCGATTAAAAACAAATTCCTAACCAAGAACCCCAACTCGGCACAAGATCGAAGATTTCGATCACAATCAGAACTTCCGATCACCATATCGGAACTTCCGATTAACTCCCACACAGCTAACTGAGAACACCAAGTCCTCAACAAACCAGACTATCCAATCCATGTCGGAACATCCGATCGATACACCAGAATTTCCGATACCTATCACTCAGTAAACCGAGAACACCAAGTTCTTAGAGATCAGACTGTCCGATCCCAATCGGAATATCCGATCCTAACATCAGAACTTCCGATACACACAGACTTCTGCCAACAAAGGCACACTATGAACTTTCGGAAACACACATCCGATACTATCACGAGTTTAATCACCAGAGATTAAACTAGATACCACATGGCATACCAAACGTCACAAAGGCCAACAACAATAATTGGTTAGATCTAAAACACATTTTAGATACTCCGGACTTATAAAGAGAACTCTCAACACAAACACATTCCGTACTAAGCACGTGGTTTGAGCACTTGACATAACAATTGAGCAATGCTTTCGATAGACCCTCTTGATAGTACGGCTATAGATCCTATAACCCGGCCTCCCACCCAACTCCTTGAGACCAACAAAACTAGAAAACATATTTTAGTTATACCTTTGCCTTGAGAAATCTTGCCGGACTTGATGAATTCATTATCTTAGCCTCGATGCTTCTTCAAGATTTGTCATCAACTCTCCACTTGAACTTGATGACGATGTTCATCATCGCTTCTCTTCTCGATCTTCTCTTGGTCTTCCTGAAGCTTGATGGAGCTCTCTTGATGGCTTCCCACACACGAAGCATATGAGACTTCACTTTTTTGTGTTATCTTCATTTGGTTCACCACCAAAATATGAACCGCGAGCATCAAACATATATGTTGCTCACTAAGCTTGTCTTGATTTTGCCTTTTCAACTTGACATAGTGAGTATCTCAATTTAACTCATGCCTTCTTATAGAAACTAACCTCAACTCACTCT
Organism: Phragmites australis; assembly: GCF_958298935.1. NCBI lineage: Eukaryota > Viridiplantae > Streptophyta > Magnoliopsida > Poales > Poaceae > Phragmites > Phragmites australis. The sequence goes on along the minus strand of NC_084928.1, from coordinate 3,286,123 downwards.
CAAGCACAAACTACAAGTGTTAATCCATAAAACTCATTTGATAATTTTATATCTTAAGTCACTTGATCTTAACAAGTAACTTGATCTTCATTCTTATTATCAATCTTCATATAGAACTTAACCCTACTCACTCTCAAGCACATAGTATATGTGCTGGTCCATAAAACGTAATTGATAATCTCATATATTTAGTCACTTAATCTCCACAAGTAACTTTATCTTTATGCTTATTATCAATCTTATTGAGACCATACTCAACCTTCGAGGTCTCTTCCACTCTAGTTTCTTCTTCATCACATGAGCATCACCTAGAGCTCATTGATGTTGATGCATCTCTCTTGTTCTTCATGGCGTTTATTAATGAATCCATGCTCAATCCATCATACATCACCTATGAAACAGTCTAATAACAATTCATAACACAATTGTTAGTCCATAAGTATTATCATTAATTATCAAAATTACACTTAGGGATAGATAAACCTTTAGTTCAAGACTTGAACCGGTAGTGATACTTACTATCACTGTCTGTTAATAAGCTGGCGGTGATAATCCATCATTATCACTTTCGCTAATTCACTGTTAATTCAAAAACCAGCAGTGATGACCTTTTCTGTAGTAGTAGTTTATAATTCAGCAATTCTGCTTATTTGAAATAAATTATATAAGTGTTTTTCATTTCTATATCATCAGAACAATTCAAATCTCGATTGAGTTAGTAACACATAGTAAAGCAAAATATAGACTAAAAGGATTAACATACCTTTTTTAAAATGGAAGGTGTGCAGTTTACTTAATTAAATTGAATTGCCAGCATACAAAATTATAAACTTTTTCTTGGCTATTATATACCAGAGGGCCTTGAGAAAAAAACCCTACAAAACCATGCCAATACCTGCAAAAATGTGTTTTTTTTTTCAGTTGGAATGTATATGTATATGTATATGTGTGTGTGTGTGTGTGTGCTCGTGCGTGCGTGCCTAGGCGCAACATAGTTCACCTCTGCGCACACGTCTAGTTACGATCCCAAAAGCAGTGCAGTTGTGATCCACAAGATATGTCAGTTACTACAAATATATATGATCGTAACTCGGATATTTTCTCTGGTCGTAATTATGTATTTTTTTGTCATATGATCGTAACTTGTTCACCTCTGTGCACACTCTCAGTTACGATCCTAAAAGCAGTATAGTTATGATCTACAAAATATATCAGTTATTATAAATATATATGATCATAACTCGAGTATCTTCTCTAGTTATAATTATATACATTTTATTATGTGATCGTAACTCAACTATCTGTGTTATTGTAACTGATTATTTTTCTAATCATAACTGATATTTTTTGAGTTGTAATTGGAGGTGACGCAACAGTGAACTACAGTGTGGTTAGGCGCAGAATAAACTCGTTGTGTGTATAATCGCTTATAATTCTTACATTTTGTTAATTCCCTTCTATGTAGGTATCAAGCTTACATGGACCACCTGAACAATGAATGAGTTGCTTAAGTAGTGCTCTAGTGGAGATGTCTTTTATATGTTGGATGCTATGTATTCTACAAAATCCTCTATATTTAACCATCGGTTCTAGCTTTGTACTACTATATATACTAAATTAAAAGCTCATGTTTTAGACTCTTCAGTTCAAGTAGAATGATCTGGATACATTGCATGATAAGTAAGCACAGTATCTAAGTTTGAGTTGATTATCTGCTGGACATTATGTGCATTTGTTAGTACCTAGCAACTTATATGTAATAAGAGCTCTGATCATGTGATTAGTGCCAAGTTAGATGTTTCGCTGACTAATGTGCATTTCATAATCTGAATTATTTGTGTTATCACTTGTAGAGAAATAGGGGGGAAATGACTCGTCTTGATTCACTATTTTTTAAACATAGAAATGTAAATTGTCAACTAATAGGAGCAGAATAACAAAAGAACATATGGAACATGTTTAGAGTATTAATTACAATATACATTCATCATATTCTAAAGTGTGTGTGTGTGTGTATAAAATATTACATCATTGGTTATTCCTCATCCACTGCAAATTTGTGTACTTGCGACCATCTCAACTAGAGCCATATTTCCTCCTTCACTTTTTTTTTCTCACTTGGATTGCTTTGGTTTCTGCTATAGTGTCGACAATGGTCCCGATCCAGGTTCGATGTCTTCGAGGGCATGATCATCCGATGTCTTGTGGGTGACTGGGTGGTACTCACGATCAAGATTATCACATAAAGTTACGAAGGAAACAATAGATTCACCGGTAGCGGTAGGTGTATTTGCACAACTGATCATAGATGCCTTCAGAAGTTCAGATGTGGATGATCAACGACAGGAGGCCAGGGAGCTCGCTGTAGTGACCATTTTGCTGAATATAGGAATCAAATGAGACGTGGCACGCAGAATATCAGTGTAAATCAGTTCTAACTAAATCTGTAGCATTTCAGAGAAGAGAGATAGACTAGTCTCTCGTTAAAACTTGCATGGAGGGAACCCCATGCCCTATTTAAAAAAACTCCCCTCCCGCCAAGAACAAAAGAATAATGCAGCAACCACGAACTCATTCTTTAATTTCGTCTACTCATTCCGTAATCCATAGAAACCTGGGCAGAAAAACAGATGATGTCAACAAGCGCCTACCTCGATCGAGATGTACGTAGCACGCAGAATTCTCCCATGCACCTTACGCACGCCGGCGGCCGCCTCCTCGCGTACCGGTGCCGCGCGCGGTCGCAGGGGCAACGTCCATCGGGCGGCACGCGAGGAGCAGCCGAGCAAGTGGCCGAGCGCAAGAAGACGAGGCCGCGGAAGCAGCCAGCCGGCGTAGCGACGGCCGCGGCGACGCGACGGACGACGGTTGGGACTCCTAGGCCGCGTCGCCGTCGTCCACCGTGCGACGCGACGCGCATGGTTTGTGTCTTCGGAAAGCGGAAAGGAGTGAAGAGCCGGGGCGAATCAACTGAGCCTGCTCCACCACGTTTCGCTAGTTTTGGGCCTCGCGTGCTAGTACTGGTAAGGTGTAGGCTCAGCCCAGTTCAGGGCCGCTGGCCAACGGGCCCTAAAAATACGGCGATCCCTCGGAGCCGGAGGCGCAGGCGCCAGTGTCTCGCCGGCGGCGAGACCTCCATTACCTTCCACGGCGTCCGTCGTGTGCTCTGCTTGCTCCGCAACGGCTACACAGACGGCGAGGGGACGACGACGAGATGAAGCTGAAGCAGCTGGAGGGTCTCCTAGGGTGCCTGACCCAGTTCCCCGACCCCAAGGTAGTCCGCCGTCGCCGCGTCTCGCCTTTCTTTCTTTCTTTCCCATCTCCTGCCCAATTTTGCCTCCCCAAAAGAAGGGAAAAGCGGGTGGACAGGTCCAGAGCGGGGGCAAAAAAGTTGGCACAGATCGTCCAGGGATGCAATCCATTTGTTTCTTTTTTTGCCTTTTTGTTTTTGTTTTTTTTTTTGTCACCGGCTTGTAATGAGACCCATCCGGATTAATATAATAGGCATATCTCGTGACTGTTCATTTCATAATTTTTTGACAATTCATAGTGATTGAACTGAACAGTAAGGGGCAACCAGTAGCAATATAGCCATGGCATAATTGAACTTCATAAAGTGTTGTAAGATCATCTCCAATATTTTTCTTTCAGGGGCTAGAATCTTTTCATGACGGGATTTTTATTTTTTTCAGTGTTCCAACGGTTTTCTTTCACGGTTCTCATCATGAAAGGATTCACAAGATCATTTTCTTCAGGACAAGATTCTCTCTCTTTTCCTTTCACGATTCCCTCGAAGAGAAGCTATTGGAGATGAGAGAAAATAAAGGGTATGAGAACCGGAAAAGGAACGAAATGAAAGGAATATAGTTAAAGATGGTCTAACAATGTTAAATTTGAATGAACTCATGTCTGCCTGTTCTTGCTAGTTTGTTTGCCTTGTATAAGGCCATGGACCGCGGGGAACCAGGGACCAAGGAGGCCATCCACCGATGTTGCAGCGGTGTTGTATATGTCTTCTAGTGGAGTACCACCTAGATATCCACTACCTGCTTTTAACGTGAATCTCAAAACAGTAGATCTAACTAAAATAAAAAATTATAATGCATACTTATTACTTACATATATGATTAACATCACTGGATCTCACCACCACTTTGAGATCCATGTTGAGGACAAGTGATGGCTATCCAGACGGTGTTCCAAAAGGATATTGCGTATAATTTATTTCCCGTCACCGATGCCTGCTTGACGTTTGCAACGACAGGGTTGGGAAGGCCAATTACTGTGACTTCCGCACCTCGCATCCGATGGAGCGATGATCAAACAAACGAACCACATGCGTGTTGGGAAATCCTACTCATGAGGTGGGTAATGAGGGGAGTATTCAGCTCTAAATGAGCAGCCCCACATGTAAAGAATGTGTCTCAAGGTGTGAGCCCTGCCTTTGGCACTTTCTGGACTACTCTATTCAGCCTTATGGGAGAAGTAGAAGCTTTTATAGCTACTGTCCAGACGGAACACGAAAAATTAGAAAGCCTCCGAGTGAGTAGAGAGAAAGTAGAGAGAAGAAGAAGGAGATTGGATAGGAGATCTTGCAAGCAAGGGGATTTCGCTCTTAAGGTTATGAAGCTCTGGATCCACACCTTGTCTCCTCCAATTGTTGTTCCACCACCATTGGTGAGGTTCTTCCAAACCCTAAGCTTGTTACCCTCCCCCCCCCCCCCCAAATCTTGATATTGTTGTCCAAGATGGTGAAATCTTGATGTATGTGAGCCTTTAGTATTATCTAGAGAAGACTTTGTTGTAATTCCATATTAATATAGTGGAAGAGATTTGGCTGGGCTAGGTCCCGTGGTTTTTACCCTAATTTGGGGGGGTTTTCCACGTTAAAAATCTGGTGTCCATTTGGTTGATGTGGTTGCTGCTACCTATACCCACATATGTGTAATGCATATGTTTCCATTCGTGAGTAGGGATGTTCTTGGGCTGATTTCAGATTGTGCTGAAATTGTTGCTTCTGCTGAACTAACAAGCTTTGTTAGTGTGACAATCCCAACATGGCAGATACGCTGCGGCTGTGCGTGCTAGTGCGGTTTTGCCATCGGCCATGGCCAGGCGCAAGCGCTCAGGCGTCTAGAGACGAGCCGCCTCCGTCCATGCCTTAGCTGCAGCCCACCTGACGTGCATGTGCCGGAGCGAGGGTGCGAATGCTTGCACCATGCTGGAGCTGGAGGAAGTCGGTTTGAGTTTCACGAGAAACCCTGACGCTCCAACATACACATGATCAGAACGTCTTCATCTTAATGAGCGAAGAAATGATGCGAAAGAGTATTGGGGTTGTCGAAAATGCCTCATGTCTTCATATCTTCGATCTTCAGTATGTGTTGTATGAGTACGTGTGTGTAGTAGTGTAAGTGTGTATGTATCTGCGTGTTCTACTGGAGTTTCTCAAAAAAGAAAGAGGATGCTTTTTTTTTTCTGGCGACAGCTATGAACCGTTGAACGTCTTCAACGTCAGGACACCCGCTCCCATGCTGGCCCGTGCCCAACGCTGGCTCACTCCCCCGCATCTTCCCTCCTTCGGCTATCTCTAGACGCCGTCCCTCCCTCGCTAACCTCTCATCTTCGCTCGCCCCCCTTGGCCCTGCCCCCCGGTTATCCTCCGTCGCCTCGCCCCCGCCTCCTACGCTGGACCAGCCTATTTCCCCCGACCTCCTCTAAATCCGGCAGTCATAGAAGAACCCAAATCTTTAATCCTAACCCTAACTCTGTCGCTGGAATCTGTCGGCTGAACACACTTCCTAAATTGAAATTTCAGGAAGTGTGAAAAAGAAAACGCCTCACGTCTCGATGAGCGAAGAAATGACGCGAATGACCCGCGCCGGAGACGGCTTACGCCTCGGTGACCGAAGAAATGACGCCAGGGACGCAGCTCTCTTGCTCAGGCAGACCCGGGGTTTCACTCGACCCGTCGGACGGTAAACAGCGGCAGCCGGCGCTGCGGTCACGGTGACCACCCCACCACTTGTCGGTTGTCCCAACTTACAGTGGCAACATTCTACAACGAGCTCACTGCCAGATGCCATATTGTCGTACGCTCTTTGCCTCTTGTGCTTGTGGGACAAATTTGCCGACTTGGTGCTAACGATCGAGCATATTCCATCGTCGTCTCACTGGTGTGCCTGTCACTCACACAGGGACAAATCTGCCGACAAGCAGATCAACTCGTCCATTGGCCATCCCCTCGCGATCCATGTGATAAACCAAGTCCCAGTTGCATGGTTGCTGAGTTGGCCCATGCCTTACTTCCTCTTCACTGTGTACTTGAAACTTTTTTTCTTTTGGACCGGAGATGCCTTCTCGTCTGCAAAGAAAACGAGATAACGTTGTGTAGTTTAAACTCTTAAAAGTACTTCCATGAGTCGTCTCCGAAGAACGCCAAAGCCGGCCTGTGAGCACATGTTATTCCTCCCCATGGCCGGAACCGAAGACGGAATAAGCCCCGTTTGTCCGTGCTCCCTCGTGCATTTGCATGCGCCTTTATAAAGAAGCCAGCGCGCCAAGCTAAGGCATGACATTGGCATTTCATGAGCCAATGCAAGCCATCCATCTCTGCCAACTGTGAAGAAGCCGCCATGTTCAGAGCTGGAAGCAGCGGCCTGAAACCAACTAGGCGCATGCACATCCGCAGCCACGGGGCTCCGGATCAACCTCTGCCCTTCGCTCCGCCGAATGCCATCAGGGTACCATGCAACGATGCAATCCCTTGCTCCTCGTCTTCGTTAGCTATAGGCTTTAGCATTCCTGCACAGGTGGAGTGGTGCAAGAAGCTGTGAGTCTGTCACTTCTGAACGAACTCCATGGTGCTAGACAAATGTAAAGAATGCAGGATATAACACCTGAATGTTTTTAACCAAACAGCTAGTTATGCATATGGAGTAACAGACCAACAAGACTGTAGCATAGATTCTACAGTTCAGCAATACCTCATATATTTGTGTTTTGCAAGTTGGTGTTTTTCTAGACCAAAACGACGTAAGTGGTATTTGTACAATAAGAAGGGAATACCTCTAAATTGTTGTCAGTTTAGGTACAATCTCCTGGATGCAAGAAGCAGGCCCTGGTGCAGGAAATGTTGAAAACTCTGAAGGCAGTCTCTTCAAATCTCCTGGGACGATTCATAGACACAGCATACAAGTTTTCTGAGCAGCCTTTTCTTAATGAGGTAAATGTAAAGATTATTTTATATCAAATGGATACAATGCATATATATTTTTTAGGAGTATTTGCTCGTTTCTGACTCTTGCATATTCTTTGGTGAGTACTACCTTTTAAGTTTCAACTTAAAAAGGATGTAACTTGTGACATTGGGAACAATAACAATAACAAAACTTTGTCCCAAGTAAATTGAGGTAGGGCTAAAGATAAAACTCACAAGATCTAATTAAAAAGATGATAAGAAAACAATAATAATAATAAAGATACTAGTAATAGTAAAAATAAAAATAATAATGGTATAAGAAGACTGGGATATAAGTTATGGTTACAATACGTGGATTGTTAACTTCTACACGCTTATATCCGCGTGACATTGAGAACAAATTAAGCTCAAATTAACTAGCCTATAGGTTGCACTGATTCTTTTCAGCATACTTGCAATAGTCTCTTTTAAATATATATGTAACACTTCTCATTTCTCAACCTACTGTTCCTAAGTGAAAGATGGTCGTTCTGTTTAATAAATATGCAAATATTTATGAGCAAACGTTTCCAGCTCGTTGATATTACTGAACTCGTGTGAGTAATCAATTAGACAAATAAAATTCAACAAGTCCTCTGCAGGGGAATTTTCGACCTGTCAATGAAATTGGTGAGGCAGTTTTGCTCAAAGATCTCGACGGCGAGGTCCCGAAAGATTTTCCTGAGGGTGTCTACATAAGAAATGGTGAGCTCCACTTAAGTCTACCCTCTTAGTATGAATTAATCCTTGCAGTTAAGTCGACGAGAGATGATTGAACAACACACTACAAGTACTGATTTTGCTAAGCATTTCAGGCTCAGTGTAAATGCGCAACTGGAATTGTGGTTCTTAATGAACTATATTCTAGCCCCGCGTAATATACGTCTTGTCAAGATATAGTTCATGTAACAAACCCATAAAATAGTTGAGAGTGGCAAAACTTCTTAACGCGTTATTCACTAAAACTACTGAATCCACACATGGGTCATACGCAAGTTTGGTACAGAATTTGTTGACGGTTATTTAAGCATCATTGGCACTGTAGCTAGACATGCAAGTGCAAGTATGATACATAATTCAATCACACTTATTAATGATGGATTCATAACAGTTCTATGCAAAATACTTTCAAATACCAAGAGTCAATAAGAATAATTTCTACAAGAGCTAATGACTGAATGAACCATGAATAACAAACACCATAAAAACCATTGACTAAACCTAGATTTGATGTGTTTCTGTGCATTCAAATAATTATAAAGGTGCCAAACAATATGATGTGATTTTGTGATAAATTTACAAATATCAAACATTTACTTCTCACATTTTTTACAATAGCTAAATGTGTGGTCGAGCTCTGCATTTGTATGATGGTGAGTTCACACTACTACAGAAAGACACATAAGTGCCGGTTCAAAAACACCATCAATGCCGGTTTTTAAACCGTCACTGATAGTCCGTGACTATCAATGTTGGTTCCAGACCCGGTACTAAAAATACTTTTCACTGCTGGTTCATGGCTTCAACCGGCAGTGAAAAGGTTCCGAGAGTCGAAAATAAACGAGCCGGCTCGAGAACTCTCGAGCCGACTCGATTGCCGCTCCTGTCGACGGCGGTGCTCCCGCCGCTGCCACATGCTCAAATCGAACACATGTCATCCATATAACACATCTCACAATAAAATTCAATATAACAACGCCAGAATCGATTTATCTCATCCATACAACACATCTCACAATCGATCAGAGCAAATTGCAGAGACAAGAACATAGTGCAGAGACGCAGAGCTCTTACTACATTAATCAAGGAGAAAGAATCTATCACCGTCATTTCATGATCTGTGCGTTCCCTAAGATAGAAAAATTACTCAACAATAGACCTGCAAGCCACCGCACGCCCGACGACCGCCGCACTGCCCGCTAGCCCGCGTGCCCACCGCCGCCCGTACGCCTGTTGCCCGGGCCGTGGATGAGCTTGTTGTGGTGGATGAGCTCGCCGTGGTGGATGTTGTTGCTGTCGAAGTTGCCATACAAGAAGCTGGCTCGGATCAGGTAGCGGGTCCTCGTCTTGACGCCCAGCGTGTAGCAGTACTTGTTGGTGCCACCGTCCGCCGTCGAGGTGAAGTAGCGCACCATGGAGTATTGTGTGCGCTTCTCTGACAGCACCGAGCTGGTGGCCGTGGCGCCGAAGGGGAACCAGCCGACAGTGCTTGTCCACACTAGCCCGATCTAGTCCGTGTAGTTTGCAGACCCACCATAGTTGATGCTCAAGAAGCCTGCTAGACCGACGGAGAGAGAGGAGAGGGAGGGAGGGAGAGAGAGAGAGAGAGAGAGAGAGAGAGAGAGAGAGAGAGAGAGAGAGAGAGAGAGAGAGAGAGAGAGAGAGAGAGGAGGGGATCGATTCGGTGAGGCTGTTGAGGAAGAGATAAGGCTTGCTCTGTGGATGTGACTGTGAGGAAATAGATAAGACTCTGGACATGAGGACCGAGCCGATGGAGCCAAAATTGGATTGGAGACCAAATTCCGGTCCGGACACATTAGTGCTGGTTGGTGGCTCCAACCGGCACTGAAAATGACTATCAGTGCCGGTTCATGGCTGGAACCGGCATTGATAGTCCTTTTCAGTGCCGGTTCTTAGCGGCTTACTTGTTTTTTTATGCGCGAGAGATTAAGAACCGGCACTGATTCATCTTCAGTAGCGGTTTTTGCACAACCGTTACTGATAGGACGCTATATACGGCATGTTCTATAGTAGTGTCACACATTGTCGGTAAAGCTATTTCTCACCTCATTAAAAACATTAGATAATTGAAAAATTATTACTCTATATGATAAATAAGATGTTTAAGAAGCTATCATCCAAGTGACTTTGTAAAACTTTTGGGTGGATCCCAAACACATAAAAGAATATCCATGTCATATATTGAACTATTTGAACAGGTCCAAACCCTCTCAATCCGACACAGACAATCGCAGATTCTATATTTGGTTCGACATCATACATGTATTATGAAGGGCATGGAATGCTACATGCTGTGTACTTTAAGAAGAGCAGTCTAGGAGAATGGAAGATATCATATAAGAACAAGTATGTGAATTCAGACACCTTTCAATTAGAGAGAGAAAAGAATGAAGTGGCTTTTGTGCCATCTGCTGATGGAGAACCATATGCAACACTAGTTGCATTTCTTCTTAACATGGTAAGTCTTACAAAACTTTACAGTCAAAATATTTGACATCAAGGGTAAAGTTGGATTGCATCTAAGTTTAGCATAATTGAAACTCTTATGTTGTGCCATCTACCAATGAGTAACAAATTGATGTTGAAAAGAGATTGATATGCACATGGTACACTATAGGCTCATGGATTGTCATTGAACACAATTTTAATTCATCATAGTTAGTTATGGTAAACCCTACTTTCTATGTGAATTATTACAATTTTTTAGAACTATCATCTCATGAAGAAAGGCTGCTATAGTATGAGTAGACGAATACAACAATCCACCTCATTAATCTTTTGGGGTGAGAAAATGAATGATGAAACTCTTTATTTGATCGAAGATGTAATTGCTATATATCTTCTTCTGAGATACTTACATAACTTTTATGTCATAGTTGAGATTTGGAAAGGCTGTGAAGGACAGTGCAAATACTAACATATTTGAGCATGCGGGAAGAGCTTTAGCTATCACAGAAAATCATCTGCCGTACGAAATCGACATCAGTAATCTTAACACTCTAGGGCCTTATAACATCAATGGAGCTTGGGACCAACCTTTCACTAGTCATCCAAAGGTATGCAACAATAGATTATTAACTATTTCCTCTAAAAGATTCGCAAAAATATAGTTCCTAAAACAAATTGTTCTAACCTTCAATTAAGGATCCTTAATATCATAGTCACAATTAAGTAAGTATGCAAGAATTTTGATATTCTTAAGATATGCACTCCAACTAAGTTACTCAAGATGTTTATCATGTTATGTTGTTAGTGAACTATAACTCTTCAACGAATGCTCACCTATGCAAATGACTTATTTCTACAGAAGATTCATGGAAGTGGAGAACTGGTGATAATGGGTACAAATACTGAAAAGCCCCACTATGTTCTTGGAGTAATTTCATGTAAGTTGTGAAATATGAATCAATCCACCATTGAACAAGTCAAAAAATAGACGAAAATGAAAGTAAATGTCTTTAGGTGTAAACTAATATGTAAAAAAAACACAATAATAGTATTTTTAACACGCTAATAGTTACATTAAGTGACTAAGATAAAACATTCCACGTATGAATGTTAAAAAAATTATGCTGGACATATTAATATCAATTTCTCATCTACATCATTATCTGAGTTGCTCTCTGATAGCATGCACCGTCAAAATTTGTGCAAGAAAATTTGTCTTTCAAATCCTATTACAACTGCATTCAACTATTGATGCCCTTTCACATAAATAAGCTGGTGGCGAGAGGCTTCTTCACAAGGTTGATCTCAAATTTGAGGAAGGGAAACTCATTCATGACATTGGCGTAACTACAAAGTATGTTTTCTTTTGTTTATGAGCCATCTTAGATCCCTCTAAGCATCACCTTCTTCTCTAATGAATATTTCATATATTTATAGGTACAATATTATAATGGACTATCCTCTCAGATTTGGCATATTAAGGACATTTTTAAAAAAGCCGTAAGTGAACTCTGTACCCTTCATCTTTATTGGGAAACATCTTTTGGGTGGATATTGTGTAGATTGATTTGATTTGCCATAACAATGTGCCCATATTTATCTTCAGATTTATCGAAAATGATATGAATGGAAAATCACGTATTGGAGTAATGCCTCGTTTTGGAATGTTGAGTCCATCGTATGGTTTGATGTTGAGAACCACTGCAGTTACCATTTATTTAATTGCTTTGAGGATGGAAATGAGGTAATTAATTTTTATAAAATCTAAAGGTACCGTGGAATAGATATACATAAAAGGGATCATGTCCCATACTCTAATACAACAACAATAAACTTTCAATGGATGATAATAATGTATGTCAAGATTTGTTCATATTTTCCTTTTTATCTACTTTGATAAAAAGCCTATGAACAGGTTGTTGTCAGAGGCTGTCGGACACTTGGTTCAATAATCCCTAGTGAACGCTATAGAGTTGACAAGTCAAAATGGTACGGAAGGTCATTTCTTCGACCAGATAAGGATTCAGAAGATTTTGATCCTTCACTAGATGGCATTCACTTTTCTCGCCCTTATGAATGGAGGTTAAACTTGAAAAGTGGCACTACAAATGAAGGTTATATTACTAGTGAGAAAGTTGCGATGGATTTCCCTATCATCAATGACAAATTTATAGGGATTAGAAACAAGTATGGGTATGCTCAAGTTGTTGACTCATCAGCAACCAGTAAAATAGGTAACATCCGTACTATAACATTTCTGCAATATTTTTCTCTTTAAAGTTGCTTTTGTTGTCAATCTTATTACGCACTCCATGGCATGAAATTATGTGTTTTTTGTTGATTTAAGTTACAAGCATCATCTCGGATGTTGTACGTATATAATTTTGTGTGAGGATGCAGGCTTGTTTAAGTTTAAGATGATAGCAAAGCTGCACTTTGACATGCAAGATAAGGTTAGTAACTACTAAATATTGCACAAATATCAGATATTTTTTTAGTATAAATTGAAGTATCAGAAAAACTCCAGGAAAACAAACAATTGATCTCAGTGGAGTACCACACTTTACAAGAGAAACAATTCTGCTCTGGAGTTCAATTTGTTGAAAAGGAAAACGGAATCAATGAAGATGATGGATGGGTAGTTACATACGTCCATGATGAGGGAACTAACATTTCTCAGGTAATTACATTATGTAATTAAAGAGCATGTCACGTGGCCTCATTGGTTCCATGCATTCATAATTTATCAAATTTCCTGACTTTTGTAGGTTTACATTATCAATGCGAAAAAAATTTCAGAGAAGCCAGTAGCAAGAATTACTTTACCTCAAAGGGTTCCATATGGTTTCCATGGGAATTATTTTTATAATTAGTCACAAATGATGTAATGTTTAAGCTGATGTATTAATTGTAACAAGCAATTACACTATTTGAAATAAAAGATTTCATTTCATTGTTGAGGCACCCATAGACTATTCAGGGGCTGAATCACAGCCAGGTTCATATAGCATCTTCAATATTTGTTCAGTTTGATACGGTTTCAAACAGTAATTTCAAGATTTGCTCACTACGAGCTTTAAGATTTGGGCTAAAAAAATACCGATTTACCTGAAGAAGTGTTTTTGGCAACAATTAAGGAGAATGGTAGTTCCAACCCAGAAAAGGTTGTCTTTAATAGCATGATTAGGTATTTCCAGGACACCAATACCACACATTTTTTAGCAACTAAGAAAAAAGAAAAAAAATATGCTAAGATTCAGTCTATTTTACTCTTTCAATCAGTTACATGAAAGTATGAACCAAAGTTTGCAATGAGCTTGATTCACAGTTTTGCCAAATTGGTCACTAAGCTCGTGGCCAATAGATTGGCAATGAAGCTATCATCCATGGTTTCGGTTAATCAAAGCAAATTCGTCAGAGGGAGATGTATACATGACAATTTTCTTCTTGTTCAGCAAACAACCAAGATCTTGCACAGATCGAAGGGACCTCACATTCTCCTGAAGTTGGATCTCTCCAAGGCTTTTGATTCGGTTTCGTGGCCTTTTTTGTTGGAGGTGCTTCAACACTTGGGTTTTGGTCGCTGTTGGTGTGATATGCTATGTATCTTGTTGGCCTCCTCCTCCACCCGAGTGCTTCTAAATGGTGAGCCGGGAGAAGAGATTGTGCATCACCGGGGCCTTCTACAAGGGGATCCTCTTTCCCCCATGATTTTTATCCTAGCCATGGATGTTTTGAACTCGCTAATCAACCGGGCCTGTCAAGATGATCTATTGTAGCACCTTGCCGCCCGAGGAGTCCATCATCGGATCTCTCTATATGCAGACGACACTATGCTTTTCCTTCGGCCGCGGGTGGAGGATCTTAATCTAATTAAACATATGCTTCAGATTTTTGGTGATGCTTCGGGTCTCAAAACAAACATGCTCAAGTGTTCAGTGGCACCAATACAATGTCAAGAGGAGCATTTGTTGGTGATTCAAGATAATTTGCCATGTGAGGTTAAGAATTTCCCTTATACTTATCTTGGTTTGCCACTTTCAATTAGAAAACCAACCAAGGCGGAGCTGCAACCCCTTGTAGATAAGGTGGCGGATTGTCTCCTAGGATGGAAGGCCTCCTTGATGAATCGGGCTGGCAGATTAATCATGGTCAAGGTGGTGCTCATGTCCATTCCCATTTATCATATGATAGCCCTTGATCTTCCCAAGTGGGTTCTCAAGGCAATTGATAAGAGGAGACGGGGTTTTCTTTGGAAAGGGCAAGGACAAGCTAATGGTGGTAACTATTTGGTGTCTTGGAGAAAAGTGTGCCAACCGATTGAATTTGGGGGCCTAGTCATCCATGATTTGCCCACTCTTAGTTGGGCTCTTTGTTTGAGGTGGTTATGGTGGCAAAAAACCGATCCTACGCGACCATGGGTGGGTATGCAAGTGCAGGTGCATCCAAACGCTCGGGTTATGTTTTCTATGGCCACCTTGACCCTTGTTGGAAACGGCATGGACACCAATTTCTAGAGTGATAGATGGTTACACGGCCAAACACTTGCTGAAATAGCCCCTCATCTCATTGTTTTAGTTCCTAAAAGAGCGATGAATCAACGGACAGTAGCGCAAGGGCTTGATAATCACCGGTGGGCCATTGATATCAAGGGTGCTTTGACAGTTCAGGCTATTAAGGAGTATTTGTTGGTTTAGGACCTGATGGAAGATGTGGTTTTACAACAAGATGTCCAGGATCAGCATACTTGGAAACTAACTAGCTCAGGGACTTATACCAGCAGGTCGGCCTACAAGGCTTTCTTCGTGGGAACTATCATATTTGCTCCTTGGAAACAGGTTTGGAAGTCTTGGGCGCCGCTTCGTTGCAAGTTTTTCTTGTGGCTTGCCCTTCTTAATCGGTGTTGGACAACAGACAGGTTAGCAAAGCGAGGTCTCCCACACTCTCCCTGCTTCCCTCTTTGTGATCAAAATGAGGAGACCATGCAACACCTTCTTATCTTGTGTGTGGTATCCCGACAAGTATGGTTCTCCGTCTTTCAGCGGGCTGGTCTTGAGCTCATTTCCCCAACATCACATACTATTGGTTTCTCTTGTTGGTGGAGTCGTTCGCTCAAGCAGGTAAACAAGCAACAAAGGAAGGGCCTTAACTCGTTGATCATTCTTATAGATTGGGAGCTTTGGAAGCACCGCAATGACTGCGTCTTCAATTCGGCCTCTCCGAATGTTAATTGTGTGGTGCGGACGGTCAAAGAAGAAGGCACTTTGTGGTGTGCTGCAGGGCCCAAACAGCTAAGGGGGCTGTTCTTTGGGATCACATAGATGCTTTTGTGGCCTTAGTTTCTTGTAGTTTGTGGCACGTATGTTAAGCATGTAAGGTCAGGGCCAGTGTAGATTTTTTTTTTGCTACTCTTTCTTCTTTAATGAAATGATATGCAGCTCTCCTGCGTATTCGAGAGAAAAAAAGTTTGCAATGAAAAGTAATTTGTTGCACCATATACATTATACAAGCTGTTTCCCTTATCTTTATTGATCAAGATTGGCAACTTGATTTGTTGTACATGTATTGGAACACCCATCTAGCCTACCCCAACTTGCTTGGGACAAAGACTTTGTTGTTGTTGTTGTTGTTGTATCGGAACACCCATGAATGGCTCTATCTTGTTATAAGGCGCCTCTGGCTCTACTGCTGAATCAGGAGGGCATCAATGTTGCACTTGCCTTCTGGACCTTTGCTATACCAAGAAGACACATAGTCACCGTAGATGACGTCCCGATACTTTTGTGCCTCATCCTTGCTCACAAGTTGCGGGCAGTGCATATTTTCCTTGATTTTGATGGATCATAGAATGTTGCTACTGACAAGCGCGCACATTCAGCATCGACAACAACTCGATGAACTGAGCTCTTGTATCTTCCATTGGTGATGATCTGGAGAAGGGTAAAGTACATGAGTACCATGTTTAAAAGAACCAAATCCTACACAAAGAATACAACTGTAGCGCCTACAAAAGTTGGGTAAGCAGACAAAGCAAGTGCCACAGGACCAAATTTTCAGCTGAACTTTGGAATGAACTCTGTGTCCAAAGTCCTTGGCCATCTAGTGAGAAAATAACAAAATATGCATGGAAGAGAAGTGTGTTCATACAATACTTTGGTCGTCATCCACCACAACAGTGGGATGAAGGAGGGCAAACATCAGCCCAAGTAAAAAAAAAGTGCAGAGAACCGACATTAATACTGACGGTAAAGCATGTCAATTTATATTACCTCTGTCTGGTCAGCCAAAATTACAAGGATCCCATCAGGCAAAGGAGGCACAGGTATCCACATTCCATCCTTCACCTCGAGGCCGCCCACATCATCTTGTATCAGAAGCGTTAAGGCACCCATATCAGAATGAGATTGTAGTCCAAGAGCAAGATCTGGTTTTGGACAAGGAGAATAGTAGCTAATGGTGATATTCTGGTAAACTTCTCCAACCGCCTCTTCTATATAAGAGGGTGGTAGGTTCAGACTTTCAGAGATGATGTGTAGCAATCTTTGAGCAAGATCTTTCATGCTGTTGCTGTATTCTGCAATAGTATCCCTGCAAACCCTGCAAATATTACTGTGTTAGCTTCTGTATTTTAGGAAAAAAGACATCTGGTGTAATGTGCTGTGAATATGGACAGGGATGAAAACAGGATTCTTAGTTTTTTTTTTTTCTTACTAAATGGATCACTCACAGACTTCATACAATGATACAGGAGCTGAGCATATAGCTAGATTCTCTAAAAGGTAAAAACAAACTCAACAGTCAGCATTATGCTATCAAAGAAACCAATACAACAGTAGGGTGTCACATTGAAGTGGCCATTTTTGGATAGAAGTTCAAATCACATAACTACAAATCATCTGTGCTTAGCAAGTCTAGGTCCTCTAGGTTGTGCCATGATCCAAATATCGAAACTTCGTCAGAGACAATTACAAATGCAGACAGCTCAATATTTCCTTTTCCACCTTCTACTAGCCTGCACATCTGAGGATAAAATTCTTACATCTCTAATGCTTATCAACTCTACCCACTCATTCCTGCATGATTTTAACATGAACAGAACTGTACTCTTCTCATAAACAGAACTCTACCCACTCATTCCTGTATGATTTTAACATGAACATCTCTAATGCTTATCAATTCTACATGGAGAGGATTTCCCTTTTGTTGGGTCAATCACCTGTAACCAGGGACGAAGTCCGGCCAGTGGGTGGGGTCGCGGCGGGACTCAGGGAGCGTGTGGTGGTCGAAGTAGTCGCGCCAGTCGAGCACGGAGTCGTCGTTGGAGAGCATGCGGCTGCCGTACCCCTCGGCCGCGGCTGCCCTGGCCGGGTCGCACGTGAACCGGAGCTTGTCCCTCATGGGCGCGCGGATGAAGGCGAGCCCCGCCTCGCGCACCGCGTCGAGGAGCTCCCCCGGCACGCCGTGCCCCACGACGTGGAAAGCGCCCAAGTCCGCGCAGGCGGCGCGGACGGCGTCGGCCGCGGCCCCGGACGAGAGGTCCACGACCGGGACAGAGGGCGCGGCGGCGCCGTGGGAGGAGGAGGGGGCCGCGCGGAGCTCGGGCGGCTGGATGTACTGCGCCGGGAGGAAGGAGACGCCGGTGTCTGCCAGGGCCTGGACGCGCGCCGGCGCGCCGGTTTCCATCGGATCGGCGGCGGCACACCGGACTTCGATTAGGTGGGTATGCAACCACTTACAGTGGCACAACCGCACGACGAGCATTTAATCAAATTCTCGCAAAAAAAAATGAGCAATTTGTTAACAAGAGAAGAAAATAAAAAGGGGGCGTTGCGAGAATCGAACTCGCGACCTCTCGCACCCAAAGCGAGAATCATACCACTAGACCAAACGCCCTTTTTGATTTGCTAGTTTCACGTATTTAAATAAAATGTAATAGCATGACATGAATGCGACAAATGTACAGCCTTGCTCCGTCCTGCGAAGGGGCTCCCACAGATTCAGGTATGGGCGTCAGAGCTGGGCACGACGGGTATGTGCCGTCGCGCACGAGCCGCTGCGCCCGCCACGCCGTGTTCCGCGTCGCGTGGGCGCAGGGAGACGCCCACCCCGTCCTTGTCGGCGTGGAGGTACGTGCCCTGCACGCGGCTCCGCAGCCGCACGTGGTGGGTTGTGCCCGTCGAGGAAGAAATCCGTCGCGGCCGCTGGTGCTGCTGCGGCGGCGGGGCGGCGGCGAGCGGGTGGGTTTCTTGGTTTCTTGGCGCTGTTGCGAGGGGAGGAGGGGAGAGTAGAGAGCAGAGCAGGTGTTTGTTGCGACGGTTACGTTTGGGCGCCGAGGCGGGGCATTTGAAGGTGAAGGCCTCTCCGAGACTCCGAGGCTCGCAGGCGCAGTTCGGTTGCTGCAAGTACCACCTGTCCATAAGTCCTTGTGATTTTGCATTCCCCTAGTCCAATCTCCACCTGTCCACTGACACGGGGCCCAAGGCAGAATCCGACTCACACGCTGGATGCATCTATGATCCATACTCCCGTCGGTCGAGTCTCCACTCCAGCTACAAACTCTGCTTCGCGAGCGCTCGATCTATCGGCTTCGTCGGCCATGGGGAAGAGGAAGTCGACGAGCTCCAAGGCGGCAACGCTGAAGATGAAGCTGTCGAAGCTGGACAAGGTCTTCACCTGCCCGTTCTGCAGCCACCCTGAAAGCATCAAGTGCATCATCGACCTCGAGCACAAGATCGCCGAGGTGCCTGCGAGGAGGCCTACTCCACTGTCGTCGACGCGCTCACGGAGCCCATCGACGTCTACGGCAAGTGGATCGACGAGTGCGAACGCACCAACGAAGGCGTCGTTGTCTTCCTGGATATGATTACGCCAACGCTGATGATGAGCACAATGTCTGATGGTTCGTGTCGCAGTTAGTCTCGCCATTTAATTTGTGACACGCACAGATTGTTGCCGATCGAGTTGGATACTTGGATATGGTTGCTTTGTTTCTGCATTTCTGCAAAAAAAAAAAATGCACATCAATGGAACAGATCCGTTTTATCAGAGTTGTGTAACACCCGAAAATTTACAAAATTCAGATGTTGCCCGTGGGACCCACCCACATGGGTTGCAAAATTTGACTTTGAGATCTGTTGCTTGGAAGGACGATCGAAAACCGCAGATGCATAAATCTCGTCGAGACGATTCCGTTTCAATATCTAAACGTCCTTTCTGGACACCTGGAGTCAATCCGTAGCGAGCCCGTTAAATCTAGTTCGTTGGATGAAGAGAAAAAATTATAAAAAATGAGAGTGAGGGGATAGTCAGGCTGTGCCCGGCGTCATCCACTCGCTCGACGCCACCCGCTCGTTGCCCAACCCTAGCCGTCGCCAGCCCAGATGCCATTGCCGGGTGCCGGCCATCACCCGTAGCGGCAGCAGCCCGGCCGAGCGTAGCCGCCGGGCGCCGCCCCGTCGAGCGCCAGCTAGAGATTGCCGCCCAACCCGCCGCCTCTCTGCGTTGGGTCGCTCGCCAAAGCGCGTGCCCTGCCAGTCATCACCATCTGCACCTCACCGTTGCCCCCCGTCCTATTGACGTTGTTGCCCCTGCGCTCGATCTCTGGCTCAGCTGCGCTCATGACGAACTGCCATTGTGTCGTGTTCGGGTTCCGTTTCAACGGACAGCTGCTGCTGCAAGGGTGCTAGATGGGTGAGTGTCTTGTTGTGTCTGTTCGGATGTAGCTCTGCTCCTGGTGTTGATGCTTGTTGCTGGTGCTGCTTGATCTGGAGAGTGCGTGAAAGGGAAGCAGGAGAGCAGGAGGAACAATCTCTACTATTTAAAAAATCTTTACTGCATTGTTTCGCTCCCATCCCTCGTTCCGCTCCCCGTACGCACGCACACCAACCCCACGCGCCTTTTGATCCATGCCGCTCTTTCGATCACCGCCTCCCTTCTTCTCGCAACACCCCGCCTCCGATTTTTATTCCTTCCGTTCGCACCTCCGCTCCCCAGCCCTCCTGCCCGCCCTAACCACGTTGTCGGCCCCCTTCTCCTTCCTCCTCCGCACCCCGTCACCGCTCATGTCCTCCCATGTCGCGTCTGGTCGGATTAGCGATGATGTCATGTTCCTCCTCTATATATCGGCATTGTCACCGCGCTCCACATCCTACCCCTGCGACGCCATACCCAGCGAGCCACAATCCAAGACGCAGGTCAACGCCCTCGTCTCCATCGTCGTTTCGGATCAGATCGGTGACTGCACGTCTTTGCCACCGTCGTTTCTGATCGGATCTCTTAATGCTAGGAGGAAGCTCTCACACAATGCGAGACTCACCCGGGATTCTACTCCTGCCTCATGGTAATCCATTCCACCTCCCCCCGTACTCCCGTTGTTGGGTTCTAGGGCTTGGCTTCTCCTCCCTTTAATTCCTTGTCGTGTCTGATCCATGGGGCGACTGCTTCAACTCTGAGGGATCTGATTTGCTGGTTTGTTGCTTCGCAGGAGATCATCTCGACGAGGGGATTGGCTTGCCGAGAGAATGTACGCTTGCTTTCCATGGTGTATTTCAAGAACAGTATCAATCGCTACTGGCGGCATCGCCGCAATTCTTAGTGAGCCCCCATTCGACTCCGTTTGTTAATTTTGAATCACCTACTGATTTTTTTCGCAGAGATTTGGAGTATTGATATTGTCTGCTGTGAAGTTTGCAAGTGTTAGTGAGCGTGCAGGGTATTTTGTTCTTGACAACAACATCACCTTGTTCCAGATAGGGGCTTTGCTGGAGTTCATTGTTGTAATTCTTTTGCGTTGCAACATTTTCAAGATCGTATTGCTTATATATTTAATGCCCTCGCCACTTTGGTTAGAGTCACCGGCAATCCTCACGTTAACTCATGGAATAGTATCCATTGGTTTCCAAAGGAAGCTTGAGCTTCTACTACATTCACATTGATTTGTTCCGGATAACCTTGTCGTGGAGTAAATGGTTCTTTAGATTTGTTGGTATTTCAAACTCTGCATTTCTGAAATAAAATTTCTGCTTAGACTTTTACTTTGGTAATTTCGTGTTGCATAGTATCAATGGCACAATTCTCCAACCACATTTTAATGGTTTCTGACATCTCACTTACCAGATTAAATTCTTTGGTGTAGTGGAATTAGCAACGAGGAGAAGGACCACCTTCCGAAAAATCTTTTGCTAAATATACGTGAAAAGAATAGCCAGGCGCGCACTAGATAATATGCATTCAATTTTAGTCATATGATGGTAAACACATTATTTGTATTGACAACAATATATTTTCTTAATGTTGTAATATAGATTGCACTACACCTGCAGGCCAGACCTTTTCTCTGTATTGGCACAGCAAATACAGTCTGCTGATGTTCTTGTTTCACATTGTGTGTTTATGATCATGTTTCGAACTTTAAAGGGGTTGTCAACTAAACGTCTTGTTGTGGATCAGAATAATTTTGTAGAGGTAGTTTTAGTTGATAGAAGCTACTTATCCATGTGTATCACTACTCAGATGTGCTTGTGTTTTATTTGTTGATCTTTTTTTTGTTTGGTTTCATAATAGCTTGTTGCCAATGCCCCATAATGCATGAGACACAACATAGCAGATGCATATTAAATCCGTTTTTTTCTTCACAAGTAGACTTTGACAAAAGTAACAGCATAAGGGTTTTGATAAAATGTAACACTCAAGTTTTCTAAAGCCAGAGGATAGACAAAATGGAGTAGCGACAATAATCAAATTGACTAGAGAATGTCGACAAGGATCAGAATGACACTAGATAAAATAATATAAAAATCAGTACATAAAACTCATGAATATAATCTTCAGAGATTATATTCACGTTGACAGATATGGCCATGCTAGCTGGCTAGCTGCATTCATGCTTCTGAGTCAAAAGTTGTCATTTCTATTAGAACAAAGAAAAAAAAGTGTGTTCTGCAGACCATTTTAAGATAACTGTTTTAATCAAACAACAGAGTTCAAGGATGAACAAAAACATGAACACCCGAGAATCACATCAGAATAATATCATATGACAAAAAACAACATATGCAATTTAACTAAGTCGATGCACTCATCGATGGTGGCCTCATGGGTATGTGATAATAGTACCTTTGCACCTTTGCCGACATGTCACTGTTAACCAGTTAGCTGATACAGAAGTCCAAACTTGACTACAGGAGTGTTGACATATTTCAGAACTTCAGCTGAATGAGGAGGTGTGAACATGTCTTGTTGCTTTCAGGATAGGTGACAACAACAGTTATCAAAATGATTCAAAGGACTGAAAGTAATTATATATATATATATATATATATATATATATATATATATAATGTTTCAGCACTCGAAAGGTCCAAAGGAAGGACCTTCAGTCTAAGTATTGCTAGCTTAACCAAATTCTACGATGTGTCGCTGTCTTCTCTTACCAGTGAAGAAGTATTCTTTAATAAAGGATTGGTTTTTGTTTTTGTTACTAACATGCGGTCAGTTTATTTTCCAAAACTCAAAGGATAAACTCAAAAGGTCTGCGATGTTGATTGCAAAATATCACCAGATTTTCTGATATTCTTCCTTTTCTACAAATGTCTCATCACAGATTCTGTGGTTTCTTTTGGAAAGCTGTCAGGATAGGTATACTTCTTTTCCTGCTGGCTCAAATGTACTAAACAGTTCTTTTCATTAGCCCCGTTCATTTTTCATTTGGAGCACTCAGTACTGTTTGTTTTCTTGTCAGTGGTATACACATGCTTCAATCCATCAACTTGTATTTTGAAAGGTTGACTTATGTTCAAGGTGCTAATAGTGTATCTTCGGTGCTTTGCTGCTTGATTCTATTGCTTAGTAGCAGTTCTTATTCTTAGACAATGCTATCTCCGTTATCTATGGAGGAATGCTATTATATTCCTTGCTTTTTTATCTCATTAGTTTTGTTTATGTTTATAAAGAAATGGTGGTGAGCTGAGATTTTTCTCATTTTTGTTGTCCTGCTATCACTGGTTCATCATATCACAGGGAAATCATGTTGGTTGTGGCCTCTCTATCCGGTCCCTAGGATGTTTACATTTACCTTTTAGATGATTTTCTATAGCTTCCTATAATGAAGTATTGTGGTTACTTTATAAGATGTTTCCTGCTCAGAGTTGCTTCCTATAAACGAGGTGCATGTCGCACTCCATTCCAAGACCTAACCAACAAAAGCAATAGAGGTAATGTTAAACTACTACTATCTAAAGGTCCTGCTTGATACTCCACGGCTAAATACATGTTGTTTTATAGACAGTGTCAATATTAGCAATGTTGGTGAATCTATGACATCCAATGCACAACCACCACTTGCAGATGCCAAAGAACGTAAGAGGCAAAGAGATAGGGAACGTATGCACAACAGAAAATGAAATACTAAAAAAGTGTCGTGAAGCCCATCAGCAATGGAAAGCTACGTCAGCCCTTGTAAATCTTGAACAACAACGGTCGGGTACTTTTCAGAATGGTCAAATGGGACTAGGACAACCCGTGCTCCCCGAATACACCCCATCTGCAAAAGGTATTGCATCCACACAAATCACCTTATTACATACAAGCATAATCTTACCAGTCTGATTCAGTGCTTCACATTGTGCATGTAGCGCGCTCCAATGATGTTGTGCACTCCTCTTTGACAAACTCAACACTTTTAGAGCATTCCGAAACATGCAACAAGGAAAATATGAAGCCTGGCGAAAGTACTAATCGATTGCGCAGAAATGATACGTACCAGCGGCAAGAAAACATCATGATCAGTACTCAGGCAACAAATCCCCCTACTCCATTGCTAGGTAAAACGAATAGGTATCTAATGCCATGTTACAATATATTACCAATCAAAAATGTAAAAATAGCATCTTCCTTGTTTTAAAGGATAAAAGATGAAACCATGCATTTACATTGCATGTATAGTTTCTAAAGTTTCGTGCAGTTCATGTTTAAAGATACAAATGGGGTCTATAGTTTATATTTGCTTATATATCTATTTTGACTATGACTTAAGTTTCAATATGAGATCAGGAACAGTTGTCTAAAGTTTTGTTGAAAATTTAACCCGATGCAGGTGACTTCACACCACCATCTAGAGTGCTTACTGGCTGAGACAGCATCATGGACTTGACTTAGACTCCAAATAGCTCTATACCAGATACCTCGTACAATTAAGTGCTACTCTCTCCACCTATTACTCTATACCAAATACCTTTACCCCTTTTTACTCCACATGCATGCTTGTAATTATGCTAGCTTGTCAAGAGAGAAAAGGCAATCATGATGTAATCATGAAACTACTCCTAGAAAAGAGTAAACAACCGAGTAGATTGAAGCAAGGCGTGCAAGTGGTAGGGCACGTTATGAAAATATGACACCCGAGCAAAGGCAAGCAATATGAGATTGTCAAAATGCGCGAAATGCATTGCGATGCAAATATGACACCCGGGAAGAAGCAGGCAAAGAAAGAACATGATAGCGCGCGTCGTGTGCTGCGACGTAACACTCCAAGTCAAGATTACATCACAATGGAGAACCCTATGTATATCCCGTCGGTTGGATCAATAATCACTGGTGATTGGGCCATTCCTGCAGTCAAAGGCTCTCATGTGCACATCCAGTCTAGTTCGGAGCAGATGCCGAACATTGAGATCCAGGAGATGAATGCATTTAAAGATCATGTAGACAACGTGTAACACCCAGAGAAAGACAAGCATTGCTAGCCCGTCGTAATGAAAGCTTTGCAATTAGACGGGACAAGAAAGCTTCTGCCTCGGAGAAAGAAAATCCAACCGTAAGTTCACAAGCCACCGATGGTATAAAGCCTCCAACACAATCAGTCATCATTAACAACGGTAATGTTCGTACTTGTATTCAGTTTTCTCCAAATTCGAATATAAAATATAGACCCTAATGTACAATACCCGTGTTGTATTGACAGAAAATACATCTTAAACCCCTCAAACTACCAACACCGCAGGGCCTCCAACACAGTCACCAGTTACCGATGGCAGTATTTTTATTGATTGTGTTTATTTTATTTATATTGCAAAATACAATCAGGATCATCATATACTTATACAAATCTGTAT
Source organism: Phragmites australis (assembly GCF_958298935.1). Taxonomy (NCBI): domain Eukaryota; kingdom Viridiplantae; phylum Streptophyta; class Magnoliopsida; order Poales; family Poaceae; genus Phragmites; species Phragmites australis. Next base: position 3,260,584 of record NC_084928.1, on the reverse strand, counting down.
GAGGCGACAGGTGATGATGATGACGCCATATTAGAAGAGGACTCCGAAGAGGAGGACTACATGTTCACTGGTCAAGGTGCTTTTGACATTGTTTCCCTACTTGTCAATATCTTGTGAAGCCTTATCTAAATCCTTGACGCTAAATCACTTCAGATGGGGAGACTAAAGAGGATGTCGAATTCGATGAAGTTGACGACACTGATGCTACTATCTCTAGTGTACCCAATCCGTATGACCACATGTATAGCAATATACCCCCAACCATGCACATGCTAAAGCCTATTGAAAACTGTAAATTTTGTGGCCTCAAGAAGTTCGAGCATGAGACGAAGGGGTTCTGCGGTCGGAATGGAAAGATTAGTTTGTCCACCCCAGATACGCCACCCATGCTCATAAAGCTCTGGTCAAGCATAGATGTTGACGCTAGGCATTTCCGTGACAGTATAAGGTTTTTCAATGGTGATTTCTCGTTCACCTCGCTTTACTGTCACCTTGACAATGAGAGCACTGACATGAAAAAAGTGGTATTTATATGTTTCGTGCCTACGGCCAAATGTACCACAACATACGATCATTTGGTAGAGATGGTTCAGAACCCAAGCATTTGGAACTTTACTTCTATGATGATGATCTCAGTCTAGAGCACCGGTATCGCCGATGCCGCCGAGAGCAGTACCAGCAAGACAAGGAAGTCATTGCAATGCTTGTCGGCATACTTCATGGCAACCCGTACTCTGAACACCTCAGGAGTATGGGACAGGTTGAGGACCTCGATGACTACCGTGTGACACTAAACCTTGACCATAGGTTGGACCAGACAGTCAACAAAATGGTTGATGTATGTCATGCTTAGATAGTTTTTTTTTCCAGACGTTGTTAACTTGTGAAGCTTCCTATCTTTATTAAACATGAATTAATGTTTAATTGTAGCTAAATAGCTTATTAAAGCAATTTGTTTGCTGAGATTTTCGAATCTCACTCTTTCTAGGCGTGCCGTGAGGTGATGGTGAGTATGCGGGATGGGTAGCAGCATGTCTGTTGACGAACATCTCCACTTTTGATTAGTGTTGTTGTGATGTTAATTTGTCAACTCTTAGTCGCTTTGTTGCATGTTTGTAGTGTCGGAGCTCGGTTGTATGTTGAAGGCATGTTTCTCTTTTTGCATTTATACGCATTCTTATGGAAGTATTTTATCTTGAAAGTTATGTTTGCACTTATGCATAAAGCATGCCACAAATATGCATCTTATGCATTGGAAGTTATGTCGCGTAACGTTCACGACCGTACTGGTACAACGTCGTATGTTACCTGAGAAGTGGTACGGTACACACCCTTATGTTACCTGAGGAGGGGTAAAGATGAGGAAGAGCATGACATATACATACATGCGCATTTATATGTGGTCTTTACTTTAACTGGCATCAGTGTTGCTCTTTATAATGCGATGAAGTGTTTAATATCGTTTTGGATGAGGATGCTATGATGAATCAAAGTTAGTAGATGATGGCAAGTGGTTGATGTATGTCATGCTTAGATAGTTTTTCTTCAGACGTTGTTAACTTGTGAAGCTTCCTATATTTATTAAATGAATTAATGTTTAATTGTAGCTAAATAGCTTGTTAAAGCAATTCGTTTGCTGAGATTTTCAAATCTCACTCTTACTATCTTTCCAGGCGTGCCGTGAGGTGATGGCAAGCAAACGGGATGGGTAGCAGCACGTCTGTTGACGAACATCTCCACTTTTGATTAGTGCCATTGTGATGTTAGTTTGGCAACTTTTAGTCGCTCTGTTGCATGTTTGTAGTGTCGGGGCTCGATTGTATGTTGGAGGCATGTTTCTTTTTTTCTATGGTATTTGATACTGTTAGTGTCCTGTTGATGTCTCTATATAACTGTATATGTTTGTTTATTTCTGTTGTATTTGTTTTTAAAGGATGCTATCGAATTTTTCGAGTTCGGTGGGCCTATAGGTTGATTAGTAGCGCTCTGGGTCTGTGGTGATCTCCGGATGCTGCATGCCGGAGCGCAGCAAAGGCATCATTGTCCGTCGGCAGCGCCCGGGCTACGATGAAGACAATGTGTAATCGTGACGCAGTTATTTTTAGGTGATTCTAGGCATCAGTCCATTCGGCGCTTGAGCTAGTTTGCGAGTTGGGAAGTTGACTCGCCATTTCGTCACTACGATTTGTATTGAAAGTTTTTGTCGTTTTGAGAACTTGCAGCACAAGTGATCAATTTCAGAAATTTCTTTTCCCGCCTTTTAGTGGAGTAATGATTGTATGAATCTGATCGATTTCGTACTACGATTATCTCGTATGAAGTGATAGAAATCCCACACAATTGCGTAATGTGGATTCATGTTGATTCCAGGATGTAGGCAAATAATTACCACCAATAGCATGGCCAACTCAAATAATATTATTTATCAATAAGCTGTGCAATTCATTTACATGTAACCGCTCACTTTGAGAACCACAGCTTGTCACTTGCAAAGATAAAGATCGTGGAGCGCTAATGAGGATAGTCATATAACATCAGTACATAATGTTGTCTAATGTTATCTACAGTATCTATTCTACTCTGTATAAGAATATAACACTCATTTATACTAAATTATCAAATAATCTTATGTTACGCCACCATAATCAACACATCATTTTTAACTCTACCTCTCTGCCATTGGTGTGCCTTCTCGTACTAGTCCTCAAACAACAAAGCATGCTATGCTGGAATGTGGATTACATAGCTTCAGCAGGAAAAAACCATGCCGGACGCCCTTTGTTATCTTGTGGCCGCACCAATGCAGTCTCCGGCAACAAAGGCGTGATCATCCCATTTTTCATGTTGAACATGCCGCAGTCGTAGAAAGGATCTACAAAAGAATTTCTCCGAGCATAGTCACGTATGAAGTAGATGCAATCCTCCCGAACTCCAGATTCAGAAGCAAGGAGAAACTTCGAGTGTGTGCCAACAAAGAGTGCTTGGTCCCCCAGCGTACTGAGCCGTCTCCATTGACCACAAGAATCGGCAGTCAAGTCTGCTTCAAAGACTTCAAATGCAAGAGTATGGCCAAGGTTTGTCTTACTGTTATTGTCCAACGGGAATCCAATCTGTCGTCTTATATGCAACAATCTACCACTAGATTCAACAAGGTAATGCAGCTTCGTACACATATAGCCCTCAAAAATGGTCCCTGAATCATCAATGGAATCGATTATGCATTTCATGGGTGGGATTCTTGGCTTACCTTCATAGCTCCGATCAATCTCGAGGACAAAAAGCTTATTATGGAGTGAGACAGCATACAACTTTCCGTCAAAGAATGCAAGGTCATTGATGTAATCAAGATCGGGCACTCTGAATGCAGTGGCGGTCGGGGGCCGGCAAATAGAAATTATGCAATCATCTCTGGTGTCAATGCTCAGTACAGCAAACATGGAATTTGGTGATGGGTCCAGGGACGAGAGCAACACCAGCTTGAAGAAGATTGGACGTCTGGGGAGGGCATCCAACCTGTCAGGATACCAAATAATGGTGTTTGACGTAGGAAGCTGCACAACATCCTTGGAGAAAGGGTTCATCAGAGAGCACCCACCACCAACGTGCTCGAGGAAGAGCCAGTTGCCCACGGATCCATGGCAGACACGAGCGTCTTCTGGTACAGGCATGCGGTGGATTTCACCGCCTGGAATGCTAAGGAAGGTTCCATCGAGGAGGGTGACCCACGGCTGCGGAGGGGGCATGGGCTCCAGCCGAGCACCGCGACGCCATGGGCAGCACACTGCTCGTAGTCGGACACGGTCAGCTAGGGAGGGGAGCCGCCTGAGGACAAGGCCCAGAAGTTCTGGCTGCAGGTCTGCCCAAGGCGGGGATCGTCTGGTCGCCGCCATCACGCAAGATTGAGATGTTCCGAACGCGGCGAGAGGAAACGGTCGAGATGGAGACGGCGGTGTTGGGAGGCCAAGGGGGAGGCGCCCCTGGAAATTTATCGCCAGTGTCACGCGGACTCGAGTCGAAGTCGGACGCTGCAGGAAAGGTTCCGTTGATCTCATTATAGAGTTTCAAGTTGGGTTGGCAAGCAGCAAGCAAACCGAGTCGTACTGGTACAGCAGAGCAGTACTAGTTCGAGGAGAAGAGGATTCCCGTAGTCCGAGTAGCAGGAGCAGCCGGCGACGAGGTGCGGGCTTGGCGACGAGCAGTGGACTCGGGAGGAAGCTGAACCAGCGCATCGGCGACATGAGCATGCTATGTAAGAAGACCATGCGCGAATTTTATTCAACTGTGAAAACTGTTGATACTTCAGGTCTTGTGCGAAGCGGCTTCCACGGATTCAGGTACTGTCGTCAGAGCAGAGCACAACAGTATACAAATTCCTGTCTTGATAGTACTTCGTGGAAGCAACATAATCAAGAAAAGAATATACAATAGCGCTTTTACAGGCATATTTGCTTTTGATACAGACGCATGAGCTGCGAAATCTAATCTGCACATGAATGGCTCTGTAAATTGGGAAGATTGATTGTGCAAACCTAGAAGTTCAGTTAGGGGCGCTCAATTTTCTACCCCGGGATTCTGAAACTTTGCTTTTTCTGTACATGTGGTCTAGAATGTGTTTGTTTAGTTGAAGATCTGATGTAACGTGGTCTGACCTGTACTTAGCCATAGCCAACATCAGTTTTGCTGCTTCTAAAAAAGATGATTGTTGTTGTACAAGAATGGAGCCGCTTATCACAGATTCACAGGGTTGCCTAATATTTGCAATCTACTACATCTCAGAAGAAGACAAAAACACTCTACTTCTGAAAACGTATACTGTCTACACGACCTTTCTCAACATATATTCATTTGCTGGAAATATTCCAAGAAATGGTGAGTTGATGAAGTTCGGTGCGGAGCTTCAGCACACAATGATGTAACCATGATTTTCATTTCCTGACTGAAAAAGCTAAGTTGAACAAACATTGATTGTACTATTTGGCGTAGCAGGAGCATGGTTGAGTAAAATTAGTAACACTATTCTTGCTTTCATTCATAGAGATGTAGATGGGAACTATGTCCCTGTGAAAACCCATTCCACCATTATTTCCACATAATGCTTTTAGCCGTTTGTAAGTTGTGAAACTGAAAGACCAAAACAAACCACTCCCGTCACGAGAATGCATAGAACCTAATTAACAGGAACAGAACATTTTCTGAATTTTCTGAAACTATCTGAACAAAAGAATACAGCCAATTCTCATGTCATTGTATCCGGATCAGCGATACTTTTGATTTCTCAGAAAATGAATTCTGATGTTGTTGTCAGAAGTTCTGCTCCAACCACAGTAAAATCAATTTCTTTTTCTTTACAAGTGTTTACTGATGTTCGCCTATTCGAGTAAGGGTGCTGAACTAATGGGCCCTCCTTATTAATCAGCACTATGCTTCCAACAATGATATCACATTACCGACTGCTGCAAAGAATCGTTTCCAGTTTCAGAACTATACTCTCAGGCGTAACCATGATTTCCAGTTTCAGAAAATGCATCGAACCATGATTTTCAGTTCATGACTGAAGCGTACTACTTCTGAGAATGTACTGTCTACATGACCTTTTTCAACATAATTTCCCATTTATTTGCTGAAAATACATCAAGAAATGGTGAGATGACCAAGCTTAATTTGGTGTAGAGCTTCAGCACACAGATGATGTAACCATGATTTTCAGTTCATGACTGAAAGATAAGTTCAGAATACATTGACTGCAATATTTGATGTATCAGGAGCAGCAGAGCAAGGTACAGAGTAAACCAGCAACATCCATTCATGTTATTACCCAAGAGACATGAAGGTGGTAACTACAATCAATGTTACTGTGTAAAATGTGGTTCAATCATTATTGTCACATGATGCTTTCATCCATTTTTAAGTTCTGAAACTGAAAGGCCAATTCAAACCGCTTCCTGTCAGCAGAACACATCAAACCTAACTACCAAAAGCAGAAGAGATGCTGAGTTTTCTGAAAATATCAGAACAAAAGAAGACAGCCAATACGCATGTCATGGTATCTGTATACTTTTGATTTCTGAAGAGATGAATTGCGAAGTTGTTGTCAGAAGTCCTGCTCTCGTATTCCTCTACGGTGCATCAACATCTGGGTACCGCAGTTGCAGCGCCTCAGCAGCTGAATTCGCAAGGGAACAAGTAAAACAATGAGACAGTTAAACTTTTATGTAATGGGTGACGCAAATGTGCAGCAGTTCAAAAGAAGACATTCAGTAACAAGATTAACAGTGTTGACTGACAAGTGAATAAACTGAAATTTCTGAACTGGGAATCAAAGTATCGGAATAACTGAAGTTCTCAACTGATGCGCTAAGAAATAAATCCAAAAATTTCTATATTCGGAACATTTTTAGCGTCTGCAAACAAGACTGCTAAATCCAAGAGGCACTGTAAATACAATAGACCTGGAATAATTTCTATTCAACTCCTTCTGTTTATCGATGACTTGTTTCAGATTAGTACTAAGCAAAAAAAGTATACCATTTTCTCAGACACAAGTCGGCACACTTCCTTAGTATGATACTAAGGAAAGAAAGTATACCGTTGTCATCAGTATGATACTATGATTTACTGAACTTCTGGCATCCAGAAACGTTTACTGATCTCTCACAGCAAATTCAAAGCTACAGAGCTGCTGTGAGCATATGAGCTATGGTACACAGTATGCAAGTCTGCGGCCTCTCGTGGACAAGGTTGCTGATCATCTTCCTAGGTGGAAGGCCTCTTTGATGAACCGTTCTGGGAGGCTAATCATGGTGCGGGCGGTTCTCTTGGCGACACCCATTTATCATATGATTGCTATGGATCTCCCGAAATGGGCACTTAAGGAGATTGATAAGCACAGAAGGGGGTTTCTTTGGAAAGGGCGAGAACAAGCAAATGGCGGCAACTGTTTGGTTTCTTGGCCTCGGGTGTGTCGGCCTTTCCAATTTGGAGGGCTGGGTATTCATGATCTGTCGACTTTTGGTTGGGCTCTTCGGATGAGGTGGTTGTGGTTGCAGAAGACGGACTCGACAAGGCCTTGGGCTGGGTTGCAAATCCAGGTGCATCCAAATGTTAAGGCCTTGTTCTCAATAGCTATTAGCACTGTGGTTGGAGACGGGGGAACACAAAATTTTGGACTGAGCGCTGGCTTCATGGCCGTTCCGTGGCTGAGGTGGCTCCTCATCTTGTTACCTTGGTGCCCCGACAAGTAATCAACCAAAGAACAGTTCAGCAAGCACTAGAAAATCGACGTTGGGTGGCCGATATCAAAGGCGCGCTTTCTGTGCAGGCTATTAGTGAATATCTGCAACTTTGGGTTTTATTGGAGGACTTTGAACTCCAACAGGGTGTTCCGGACCATCATGTTTGAAGATTTGCTGAATCTGGAGGCTATTCGAGTAAGTCTGCATACGGCGCTTTTTTTGTTGGATCCATCCGGTTTGCGCCTTGGAAGTGCGTTTGGAAGACCTGGGCGCCGCTTCGCTGTCGTTTCTTTGTGTGGCTGGCCATTTTGGGTCGTTGTTGGATGGCAGATAGATTGGCTAAGAGAGGGCTCCCTCATCCAGCAGCCTGTCCTCTTTGTGATCAAAGCGGTGAAACCATCCATCACCTGTTGGTCTCTTGTGTGTTTGCTCGGCAAGTCTGGGCTGCTGTTCTTGCGAAGGTGGGGATGCAATCCATCTCACCTCAGCCTGGATTGACTTCTTTTTCTAATTGGTGGTGCCGGGCGCTCAAGTTGGTCGACAAGCAAAAAAGAAAGGGTCTTAATACCCTCATCATCCTTGTTGCTTGGGAGATTTGGAAGCATCGCAATGCTTGTGTTTTCAATGGGGACACGCCTAATCTGGCGGGGCTTTTGAGGTTGATTGCTGATGAGGGGGCGATGTGGTGCATGGCTGTAGCGGCAGGGCTCCAAAACTTATTGGCTGGGTAGCCTAGGACCCTTCCTGGGGTTTGTTAGGGTCGTTCTTCCTTTGTGAGTGGCGCGTATGTTTGTTTTTGTATTGGCTGTTTTGGCTTTGTAATTGTAATTTTATTTTTCTTCTTTAATAAAATGACACGCAGTTCTCCTGCGCGTTCGAGAAAAAAAAAAGTTAGTGTATCTACTTATCAGTATGATTACTGAACACATTTTATCAGAAGAGAAGCAGATAACTATTGCTGCACAGACCACTGAGAGAACTGCAAAGCTCTCACCTGGTGACCCGGTGGTAAGGACAATGATGTCCATGGGCTCCAGAGGGATCAGCCGACCATAGAAGCCGGGCCGCACGCACAGCGTGATGTTGGCGACCACTAAGTTAGCACGGCGCGCCACTTCGGCCCTCAGGCGGTGCACGGACCGGCCGTAGAACTGGAACATGTTCGAGGCGTCATCCCCCAGAAAGTATCTTATCGTCCGGCGGCCACGTCTGGGATTATTCTGTTGCAATGGAACATAGGTGTTTAGGAAACCAAAACAAGTAGAAAACAAACGATTTCGTAAACGGGAACAAAATGTTCAGACACACAGAACCATTCGTAATTGTGATCTGGCAAGAAATGATCTAACTACAATACTGGTAACCGATAACTATGCAAGATAGCTCAAATGATCCAATCATACATCATGAGAAAGAAGTACGTGCTTACAAAACACATTGATCTGACAATTTTTTGACAGAAAGCAATCGTAACGTTGAACATGAGTCCCAAATTTAAGTTCTAGAATAGACAAGAAATTTTCGATAACTGGCACGAAATGGGAAGGCGAAAAGAACTAGTAATGTGATTATGAACTGCTCCCTAAAGCGAACCAAATGTAGAGGATCAAGAAGTCAAGAACCCAAAGCTACTGCTCCCGAGGAGCGCGACCTACCGAATTAAAACTTTTGAGCGAAAGAAGTAGTAATCTTGGCACAAAATATACCAAGAATTGCATCACTGTGAACTTAACAGGCGGAATTCAGAAATTAACAACTTCAGTAACAAAGGCGGAGACTTATTTGGCAAGAACATATGAAAGAATTTTGCCCACGAGAATCCAATCGTTAGATTTCAGCAGTTCTTGCAAATTGACGCAAAAATTCGCAGAATCGATACGTTCCAAGAAGCCTGCTCCGCCCAAATCAATGCGAGGAGTGTCAACAAAGAGAGGGGGCGGCGTGCTCACCGGAGGTGGAGATGGAAGGACTGGCGGCGCCGGTCTCGAGGGGATGGCCTCGACCATCCATTCCAGCATCCTAGAACCCCGCCTGCCAAGGTAATCTACGGCGACGTTGGTGCCGTGGGCGCGGAGGAAGCGGCGGTCGGAGACGTGGCGCACGAAGACGGGGTCGTCTCCGTCCCCCTCCCCGACGTCCTCCGAGTCCCACTCCCAGATGACGTCATTCTGTTCCAGGACGTCGCCGTAGTCGCGCTGGATCGGTTGCGAGGGTGAGAGGGCGAGGTACCGGCCGTAGGCGGCGCTCTGGAAGAGGACGTACGTCGTGCCGTCGCGCACGAGCGGCTGCACCCGCCACGCCGTGTTCAGCGTCGCGCGGGCGTCGCGGCTCCGGCGCAGGGAGACGCCCACCCCGTCCTCGTCGGCGTGGAGTTACGTTTGGGCGCCGAGGCGGGGCGGGGCGGGGCGGGGCATTCATTTCAAGGCGAAGGCCTCCGCTGGATTCGCAAGCGTAGGTCGGTTGCTGCACGTGCCACTAGCAGGTGGGCCCGGATACGAGGCATTGCTGCAGCAACTGGTATGTGGGGCCGACCGGGAAGTCCTGCTGCGAGTTCCGAACGCGAGGCCTCGTGCTGGGCCTGCGAGGAGAGCTACTCCACCGGAGCGCACGCGCTGATGCAGCCCGACGACGTGCACGGTGCACCACGAGTGGATCGACGAGCGCCGGCGCGCTAACAGCGGCAGCCGCCGGGACCATGACGGCGATGAGCGTCAAGTGCCGCATCGACGGATCGGCCTCAAGGGCAAGGTCGCCGAGGCGTCGCGCTGTGCCTGCGAGGCGAGCTACTCTACCGGAGGCGGAGCGCAGACGGTGATGGAGCCCGTCGACGCTTAACGTACTACGAGTGGATCGACAAGTGCGATCGCACCAACGAGGACTGGCGGCGATCGTCGTGTCCCGGTGGGTTTTGACTTGGATTGATTCGGCACTCAAGCTTGCCGAGTTGGCCTGGCCCTTCTTGCATGCTGTTCTGCTTCTGCAGGAACCTTGTAGCGACAATGCAACTCCCCAAAAAAACTCCGTTTTTTGTTGAGTTGTGTGGCACAGGCGCAATTCAGTCTCTACATTCTTGAGGAGCGTATATTCATTCTTTCTGCTGCAAGACTAGTTCTGCACGCAATAGCAAACCTTGTGAAATTTTGGGTTCCAATCTGATCATGCTCGCAAGTTTTTATTGCTCTGCCCGGACTGCAGAGAGAAGGGACAGAAGTGAATCGATAACGGGATTGATTGTTTTCATTCTGCTGGAATAGCACAGATCCGAAACTTTTGAGGGTACCAGTTCAATTTTTTCACCGTCAGTTTTGATTCTGAAGCTCGTGCGAAAGTCGAAGATGAACGTGAGCACATTTGGCATTTGCTTGGATTGACATGGATTCACCCTGGTTAGCTTGTATTATCCAAGTTTGCAACTTGTGGCCGAGGCCCTTTTGGCCACCTGCCATCTTGGTATCTACGTGACAATAAAAAAAATGTAGAACAAACAGAGACTGATCATGCAACCCGTATGCACCTAGGAACTGAGTTGATGATCAATCAGACATAGATCAACACAACTGAGACTTGGTGATATATCAACACAGGTGCCTACCACACTCACCAATTTGGTTGATTTCAAGCATATACCTTCCTTACATCATACAAATAAGGGATAAATGCAAAAAAAACCCCAAAAGTCACTTGGATTTTGACTTTCCCCCCCAAAAGTTGTTTTGTTGCAAAAAACCCCTCAAAGGTTTGATTTTGTTGCAAAAACACCCCCAAAAATTCAAAAAAATTTAAAACAAATCACAAAAAATTCTAAAAAAAACTAGAGACAATTATAAGACCTTTTGTGAAATTTGTTTTCAAAAATAATATCCTTTGCATCATATTTCATGGAGAGTAAGTTTGAAAAAAAAGAAAAACGTGCAACTCATTTATTAATTCGAGTTAAATGCATAGTTAATTATTTACTAATCCAAAAATCATGAAACAAAATTTTTTAGTCTTCTTACATGATCCTCTATCTTGTAAAAATACATGAAATCTTGAAATAGTTATCGTAACGTGCAGGATTCAGTAAATGGGTTGCAGATAGATTAATTCATAACTAATCCATAACACCCCCAAAATTAGTGAAACCACTTTTATTAGTTTACTTAAACAATTATTTGTGTAGGAAAAATAATGGTAGACATAAAAAAGTTAAAATAACATGAGTTAATAAATGAGCTGCACATTTTTCTTTTTTTGCAAACTTCCTCTCCATGAAATATGATGCAAAGGATATTATTTTTGAAAACAAATTTCACAGAAGGTCTTAGAATTGTCTCTAGTTTTTTTTAGAATTTTTTAAATGATTTTTTTATTTTTTTGAATTTTTAGGGGGTTTTTTGCAACAAAGTCAAACTTTTGGGGGGCTTTTTGCAACAAAACAACTTTTGGGGGGGAAAGTCAAAATCCAAGTGACTTTTGGGGGGGGGGGTTTTGCAGTTTTCCCTACAAATAATGTAGTACTAAGTCAAAACGCAACAGTTTCAAGAGAATTTTCTTAGTTCATGTTCCCAGTCTCATGCTGATTTTGAGTTCTCAAAGTTTTGCCAGCACTGCAACATAAAAGCGGTCCCGTCTACAGAAGGATCTGAACAATAGGAAGCAAAGGACAATTGGGGATAGTAGGCTAAGATTAGCTGTCACACAGAAGGTTATATTGAGGCTAGACCAAGCGGAGGAAAAATGTAACCTCTCTCCAGATGAAATTGAGTTCAGAAAATTCTTGAGAAGCAGAGCAATTGGTCTGGCGGCCATTGAAAGGACTCGTCTACGGTAGCACTCTCGCCTCACCTGGATATGGAAGGCCGATGCAAATTCTAAGTTCTTTCAGCTGAAAGCAAATGCGAGGAGAAGAAAGAACTTCATCCAAAAACTAGAAATGGACACCGGCATGTCTATCACAAAGGAGGCAAGGGCGGCAGAATTGTACGCGTATTTCGTCAAGCACAACGGGACGGTAAGGGAGAGTACGGTGGGGCTTAACTGGGAGGCCCTGCAGTATGCCTAGCATGATCCGAGTGAGCTAGAGGATCCTTTCAAGGAAGAAGAAGTACTTCTGACTATTAGATCTCTCCCTTCTGAAAAATCGTCGGGCCCAGATAGCTACATTGGGTTATCCTACAAAACATGTTGGCAGATTATTAAGTCGGACTTGCTAGCGGCATTGCGGCATTTCTATGATTTGAGATGCACCAACCTTCATCTCCTCAATGATTCCAATATTTTCCTACTTCCCAAAAAGACAGAAATAGCTAAGGTCTCCAATTACAGACCCATAAGTCTCATAAACAGCTTCTCCAAAGTCGTCTCTAACATAGGCTTGCACCACACCTGAACAAGATCATTTCCAGGAGTCAAAATGCTTTTATCAAAACAAGGTGCATACATGACAACTTCATCTATGTGCAAGGTGTGATCCATGAACTACACAAGAAAAAGATAACGTCCTTATTCAAGAAATTAGATATAGTAAAAGCTTTCGACTCCGTAAGCTGGCCAAATCTGCTTGAGGTCCTCAATGTGATGGGGTTCGGGGCCCGATGGAGAGATTGTTAGATAAAGGCAAACCTTAATTCAAATAGTACATTAGCCCTAAATCAAACACTCAACTTGAAACGGAAGTGTGAATGTGAATACCTGAGTTCGGTGATGACATTAGTGATTGATGGTGAGGTTGGAGGCCGTTAGTGTAGATGCAGAACTCGTCAATGGTAGCACCGGCTGAAGTCTTCGCTCTGCTGCTGCGCTTTTAAGTGGATCGGGTATGCATGAATGTTTTTGGGGAAAGCCGTAGGTCTCTTTTCTTTAGGTGCCGGCTCCCCATCTGTATTTATATGCGCAGCACAGAACGGGACTGCAACCGTTGAAGTTGGTAGCGCCGCCGATCACAGCGCTGGGTCACACGGGGTCCCCCTTTTCGTTCGGACTTCAGTTAGAGTTTGTTAGGAGGGGTTGGCCCGAGATCATATCCAACATTCTCCCCCTTGATCGAAAGGCTAACCTCATAAGCCCATTCGTAATGAAATAGCACACCAAGGCAAAAGATTACAGCGGCTCATAAATTACCAATGAAACCCAGAACCTATAGTACACTATTTCATCTTGAAATGGAAATACATTATTCCTAATGGGAGTTGGTTTGCATTATGGTCCTCTTATCCAGAATCACAGGCTTTCCCATAACCCCATGCCAGCAACATGATCACAAAAAATATGGGATGGTAAGCCTTTAGTAAGCGGATCCGCAAGCATTGACTTAGTACTTATATGCTTGACACTTATTGTCTGATCCTGGATTCTATCTTTCACAACATGATACTTAACGTCGATGTGTTTGGCAGCACCACTCGACTTGTTGTTACTCGTATAGAAAACTACGAGTTGATTATCGCAGTATAATGTAAGTGATTTTGCAATACTGTCGACCACTCTTAGTCCTGGGATAAAGTTCTTTAGCCATACAGCCTGCCCAGTAGCCTCATAACATGCCACAAACTCAGCTTCATCGTTGAAGATGCTGTAAGTGTCTGCTTGGAGCTTTTCCACGAGATAGCTCCCCCAGCGAGGGTGAAGATATAACCTGACGTGGATTTCTTAGTATCCACACACCCCGCAAAGTCTGCATCCGAATAACCAATGACTTCAAGGTTATCGGATTTTCTAAATATGAGCATGTAGTTCTTAGTGCCTTGCAAATAACGAAGGACTTTCTTAACGGCTTTCCAGTGGTCCGGTCCTGGATTTGATTGATATCTGCCAAGCATCCCGGTCACGAAAGCTAAGTCAGGGCGTGTACAAACTTGAGCGTACATGATGCTTCCGACAGCTGAAGCATAAGGAACCGTCTTCATTTGATCAATTTCATATTGGTTCCTTGGACATTGATATGTCCCAAACTTATCGCCCTTAACAATAGGAGCAGGCGTGGCAGAGCACTTATGCATATTGTATTTCTTTAGTACTCTGTCAATGTATGCCTTTTGAGACAAACCTAATGCTCTTTTGGACCGATCTCGATGAATTTCAATGCCAAGAACATAAGAGGCTTCACCGAGATCCTTCATATCGAAATTAGAGGAAAGAAATCTCTTGGTCTCAAACAGCATATCCTTATCACTGCTGGCCAATAAGATGTCATCCACATAAAGAACTAGAATGGTGAATTTTCCCCCTTTAAACTTTATATAAATGCAGTTATCAACTTCATTTTCTTTAAAGCCAAATTTTCTGATGACTTTGTCAAACTTGAGATACCATTGTCTAGACGCTTATTTTAGACCATAAATTGATTTCTTAAGGCGACATCCCAAATGTTCGTTGTCTTTCATGACAAAACCTTCTGGCTGAGCCATGTAAACATTTTCTTCCAAGTCACCATTAAGGAATGCCGTTTTTTACATCTATCTGATGCAGCTCTAAATCATAATGCGCTGTGAGCGCCATAATTATTCTGAAAGAATCTTTACTTGATACAGGAGAGAAAGTTTCATTATAATCGATTCCTTCTCTTTGCGAGAAGCCTTTAGCTACGAGCCTTGCTTTGAACCTTTCGATGTTCCCATTAGAGTCATGTTTAGTTTTGTAGACCCATTTACAGCCTACTGTTTTGGCTCCGTCAGGAATTTCTACTAGGTCCCACACATCATTATCGCTCATAGATTTTAATTCGTCATTCATAGCATTAAGCCACTCAGACGAATGCTTACTCATCATGGCTTCTTTATATGAGTTGGGATCTTCTGTCTTCCCTATGTCATTAACATCCTCATTCATATAAACAACATAATCGTTTGAGATGGCAGGTCTCCTGTCACGCTGTGATCTCCTGATCAGTTCATTATGCACTGCAGGACAAGGACTGAGTACTGCAGGGGACTGCTGAGTCTCATCATTAGGTATATCATTAGAAATTTCAGAGACCTCAACAGGGAGTGTACTGACGTTAGTTTCTACTGAAGGTGCAACCACCTGAAGCACAGGGATGTGTGACTCTTGTATCAGCGGAGTAGGAACATAAACCCGTTTTTCTTCAAGATCAACTTCCCTTGGCTCCATATCCCCGTTCTCAAGAAACACAGCGTGTCTTGTTTCTACGAACTTAGTGATCCTATCTGGACAGTAAAAGCGATATCCCTTTGATCTTTCTGGATACCCGATAAAGTGACAACTAACTGTCTTAGGATCTAATTTCCCAATATGTGGATTGAAGACTTTAGCTTCAGCTGCACAGCCCCACACGCGTAAATACTTTAAAGAGGGTTTTCTTCCAGTCCATAATTCATATGGTGTTTTTGGAACTGATTTACTGGGAACCCGATTAAGAATGTGTGTGGCTGTCTTAAGTGCCTCCATCCACAGTCCAACTGGTAAACTAGAATATCTGAGCATACTTCGCACCATGTCCATAAGCGTGCGGTTGCGTCGCTCAGCTACCCCGTTTTGCTGAGGTTCACCAGGTGTAGAATATTGGACTACTATGCCATTTTCCTGAAGGAATCTGGCAAAAAGACCAGGGATTTGCCCATATGTGGCATGCCTCCCATAATATTCTCCCCCGCGATCCGATCTCACTACTTTAATCTTCAGGTTGTGCTGATTTTCTACTTCAACCTTAAATATCTTAAATTTATCGAGAGATTCAGATCGATCTTTAATGGGGTAGATATAGCCGTAACGGGAGAAGTCATCAGTGAAGGTAATGAAAGAATCAAAACCGTCAACTGATGTCACAGGAAAAGGACCACATATGTCCGTGTGAATTAATTCTAATAATCCTGTACTCCGAGTGACCCATTTCTTTATTTGCTTAACGTATTTTCCTTTAATACAATCTATACAGTGGTCAGAGTCGGAGAAGTCTAAGAGTTGGAGAATCTCTTCCTTAATGAGACGCTCCATTCTCCCCCTCGAAATGTGGCGTAAACGACAATGCCACAGTTTCGAAGAAGCCTCATTAATTGTACTTCTCTTTCTCTTATGGCTTACATCATAGACATTCATCGTCACAGAGGATTCATTAAGGGGAAGCATATAAAGTTTGTCTTGTCGGATGGCAAGACCAATAACATCTGAATTAAATTTAAGAATGCATTTATTGTCTCCGAAATTACAATGAAAATCATCATCATCTAACATCAAAACTGAAATGAGATTCCTCCTCATAGAAAGGACATAAACTACATTATTAATCTAAGAGTGAAGCCATTATTAAGAACTAATAGAAGGGATCCGATAGCTTCAACTTGAGCTTCCTTCCCATTGGCCACTCTAAGACTTCGCTCCCCCTTTCTTAATGTTCTCGCGGTAAGGAATCCCTGTAAGGAGTTGGTAACGTGCACAGTGACACCTGAGTCAATCCACTATGAATTGAGGGAAAAATCAGCATAAAGTGATTCATCAATGAATGTTATAAAATCATTACCCTTCTTTGCAAGCCACTTCAGAAAACCAACACAGTCCTTTTGGTAGTGGTCCTTCTTATGGCAGAAGTGGCATCCGTCATCTTTAGATTCTTGAGAGGCAGGAGCAGAAGGAGCAGATGCCTTGGGCGCCCTCTGTGTTGCCTTGTCGTGTTTAGCGACGAAATGCAACTTCTTCTTAGACTTGAAATCCCCTTGGAATTTTCTTTTATTCTTGCGGCTGCTTATTTGATTCACAAAATCTTTATTTTCAGCCCTCACCCTCTCTTCCTCTTGGACGCACATTGCGATCAAGTCGCTCATGCTCCACTTCTCTTTCTGAGTGTTGTAATTTATCTTAAAAGGAGTAAACTCAGGAGGGAGAGAGGTCATAATGAAGTGGATAAGGAAACCCTCAGAGATTTCCATATCCATGCCCTTGAGTTTGGCAGCCATATCTGTCATCATCATGATGTGTTCTCTTATGCCACCGGACCCAAAATTATACTTAGTGTTGAGGAGCTTCTGAATCAGTGTACTGGCATAAACCTTGGAGGTGCCTTTAAATTGCTCCTCCACATATGCCAAGTACGTCTTAGCTTTTTCTGAGTTTGGGATTGCTCTCCTTATAGCATCTGATATTGAGTTCCTCATTATCATAAGAGACATGCGGTTGGACCGCTCCCACTTCTCAGAAAGTGAATCATAAGTTTTCTTTAATTCATCGTAATTTTCCACGCCAATGGCGGGAGCTGTGGGAGCGTCAACCCTGAGTGCATAGTCTAGGTCCAAAACACCAAGGACAACAGTCACCTTAGCTTTCCAAGCAGAAAAATTATTGCCCGTAAGTTGCTCTATGCCGTCAATAGTGGCGGCAATAGAGAAAGCGTTAAGAGCTGGAGAGAAGAATTGGGCCAGATTAGTAAATTTATCATAATGAAATAATTTGCACGAAAATAACCCTACGTTGGTTTGATTAAAATCATGCAAAAATAAAACTCCAATCCGTATCACCGTTGGGCAGAAAACGGAAAAGAATTTAAATTAAACACATAAAGATGGCACATAATTACAATCAACTATGGTCAGAAAGTAATTATGAACCTATATAAATTGATCGTAAAATTCTCCTAATTTTTTTTCCCGTTGGATCCAATTGAACCAGAGAATTAACAACAATATTTTATGCATTAGTCATCATTAATTTTGGGCTAATTTCATTAGATATTCCAGTGCATAAATGAAAAAATGTTAGAAATCACTGGAAAATTCAAATAAATGGAAAAAGCCCAAAGCATTAAAGAAAACGGCCCAAGAAGGTTTTTCGGCCCAGCTTGGCCCATCAGCACGGCCTGGCCCAGAGGCTTTCGCGTGCACGCGCCGCCTGGCCGAGGGCACGGCCCAGCTACGGCGCCCGGCCCAATCTGCCTTCGCGCGCGCGCGCCGGCCGGGAGCTTTTCAGCCGTTCATCGCGATCGACGGCAGGCCGACGAAATCGCCCGGTATAAAAACCCCGTCGGCCGAAACCCTAACCCTAATTCATTTTCCTCTCTCTCTCCCCGAAAAATCCGCCCAACCTGTGAGATCGTCGGCGACGGAAAACTTTGGCCCGGCCGAGAGAGAGAGAGACGGCGTCGACCGCGGCCGCCGGTCGCCCGAGAGAGAAGAGGGCAAGGGCACCTCTGTTAGCCAAACCGCCGGAGCGCGCGTGCGACGGAGATCGCGCGCGCCTCCGTCGGTTGGTTTGCGGTGGAGCCCGGGAGGAGGGGTTGATGAGCGCGCGGCGAGGGGAGGTGCCCCATCCCACGGAGGAAGCGAGGACGGCCGGATGAACCGCGCGCACGAGGAAGATCCCGCCGGAGGCTGTTTATGTCTCGGATCAACCTCAATTAGACTCGGATTAATGTGAATTAGGGTTTTATGTCTCGGATTAACAGCGACGGAAAACCGCCGGAGCCGTAAGTCCTCCCCCCCTTTCCCCCTTCTATTGCTCTAGAATTTCTGAAAAAAGGGCTTAGGGTTCGGGATTTTGGGGAAATTTGGGGGTTTAGGGTTCGGATTTGGGGGGAATTGGGAATTTCTTAGGGTTTTTCTTAATCTCCCCAATTCCCCTCCTTCTAATTGCTTTAGGGAGCATCATTTGCTTAATCCCGAGTAGGATCTCCCCAAACCGTGCCAACCCATGCCACACAAACACATGTATATGTATAAACACGACTAAAACATGACAAAATGGCTCTAATCCGAGACATAAAACCCTAAAACATGAATAGGAGCATTGATCCGAATCTAATTCATCTTTAAAAACATGATTTAAAGCTAATTGATGCACACCGAAAACAAATAGGCCAGTTTGATCAAAAGAATAACATCATCCGAACATGATCTAATATGATTAAGGTTTAAAACGGTCTGATTAGGGCTAAAGGTGGCTCTGATACCAAATGTTAGATAAAGGCAAACCTTAATTCAAGTAGTACATTAGCCCTAAATCAAACACTCAACTTGAAACGGAAGCGTGAATGTGAATACCTGAGTTCGGTGATGACATTAGTGATTGATGGTGAGGTTGGAGGCCGTTAGTGTAGATGCAGAACTCGTCAATGGTAGCACCTGCTGAAGTCTTCGCTCTGCTGCTGCGCTTTTAAGTGGATCGGGTATGCATGAATGTTTTTGGGGAAAGCCGTAGGTCTCTTTTCTTTAGGTGCCGGCTCCCCATCTGTATTTATATGCGCAGCACGAATGGGACTGCAACCGTTGAAGTTGGTAGCGCCGCCGATCACAGCGCTGGGTCACACGGGGTCCCCCTTTTCGTTCGGATTTCAGTTAGAGTTTGTTAGGAGGGGTTGGCCCGAGATCATATCCAACAGAGATTGGATTTCTTAGTTGTTGGCCACTGCTTCCTCACGTGTCCTACTCAATGGGGGAGCCTGGAAGTAATGTCAACCAAGCAGGAGGTCTCCGGTAGGGGGATTCTCTTTCACCGATGCTCTTTATCATTGCAATCGACCCGCTCCAATGCTTCTTCCAATTGGCTGAGTAGAACAGGCTGCTCTCAACGGTTCTTCCCAGGAAATCAAACCTCAATTGCTCCCTATATGCTGATGATGTGGCTTTATTCTGCACTCCGGACAGAGACCAACTAAAGACCATAAACACAAGTTTGCAAGGAACTTGGCAAGGAAGGGATGGCCACATACGCAGCTCTGCTCCCTCTGTCACTCGGCAAATGAGGATGTCACGCACCTTGCAAAGAATTGTCCTTATACGAATCAGGTGTGGTGCATCTTATCTCTTTGGTTCCGATGGAATCACCTCCCTGCCCTTTCCGACCACAGCAGTGCCCAGTCATGGTAGCATCATGCACGTACCAAAATAGCAAAAGAAGGCAGGTGGGAGTTTAATGGAACTGTCATTTATTTTTGGTGGAACGTTTGAAAAGAACGAAACCAACACATTTTTCAGGGACAGTCGCTGGACCCAGAGGCAATGGACATGTTGATGAGAACATATATTGTTCAAAGGAAAAGAGCTTGGTGCGAGTGACTGTCTATGTAAGGTGTATACTCTTGTAGTGGTCCTCATTGCTTAGCGGTTGTTGTACTCGTCTTTGTAGTGGTCCTGCTTCTCTCGTTGCTTTCTTAAGCTCCCCTGCTTGTGGGGGAGTTTTGTTGCTGCTGATTTCTTTCTTCTTTTAATAAAACACGACAACCCTCTTGCTGTCGTTCTTAAAAAAAAAGCGAACATTGAAATAATAATAAAATTAAAAGCACAGCGATGCAATACTCTAACTAGGATCTAATCGTTGTATCTCTTGAAAATGAACCATAATATGAAATTAGACATAGAAAGAGAGACCAAAATTTCTTCACCCACCATCTTGCAAAGAAAGAAATATATATTCTGATGAACACTTCAATATGAAACCGAAAGGTCAATATTTCAGCAACGGAAGTGCAGATTTGGCAAACCAATCAACTCTGTCTGAAAATATGCCTTCTCAAGATGCATACTGCGATGGCATAGTAATCTGACCTGGAAATTTGTTGTCAGTGCTACCTTGAAAAGAATAATGCTGAAACTTACTGGGACTGTCAGTATTCTCTGAAAAACCAATTGTGCTAGTAGAAGTAGGCAGCAAACCTAAACTCAAATAATAAATCACCTACGATTGGCATTGCTGAAGTTGAGTTGTTGACTCTCAAGCACTCAACTCTGAGACTCCTCTACCTTTCTCTTAAAAAAGCATTATGGTCTGCACTTATTGTAAGCTCTAGCGTGGAACTGCTCAATCAAAATAAATCCCTGCTTATTAGATGAGTAAACTATATGAAACTGAAAACCAATCAAAACCTTGTTTTAAGAATTTTCCCTGTTCTCCACGGAGGAAAGTAATACAACAAAACCAGAGAAGTATCCTCCATTTACGAGCTTATGCACCTGCACTCATGGCTAGAGATAATTCTTAGCAATTCCTGGGATTATTAAACCCGTATACTGCAAGGCAAATATTTCAGTAAGAAAAGCACTGTTGAACACTGAAAGAAATAAGTCTGACTCTGTGTTTTCTTCAAAGTTTGGCTCTGTTATTCAAGGGCATAAAAATAGTCCAAGTGGCTCGACAATTCCACTGTTACATTTATCAAGGTAATTTAAACACCTTAATTTGTCTTTCCTGCCTCCTTTTGCATGGCAGGAGAGAAGCTATTCATTTACCTAAGTTTAGATTCTATCAAAACAAGAGAGACATGCGATCTTTTCTTTTGGTTAGCAAAGGAACACTCAGATTGGATATGTTGAAGGTTTCAACATGAAACTAACTGCCACGATATCCAGCATTGACATTGAAAACAAAACACCGCAGTTTGTTCTACCATCTTACAGCCAGAATTAACGAACACCCTGGGGCAGGTTAAACGCCATCAACTACTAAGCTAGCTAGTCATGCACAACTGAACAGAGTTATATAGCACTACAATGATAACTTTTGTTCATTCATTACAGGACAAATTTGTAGAGATATCCTTTGGTAACTACAGTGCATCAAAACTTAGATATGAGAGTGATCTCAAATATCAAATTGTTAAGAATGGCTTTTCCGAGAGATCAGAGCTTTTTTTTTTTTTTTTTTTTTTTTTTTTGCTTTTTTTGCTTTTTGCTGCATTAGCAAACAGATAGCCACTGAACTTCAGAGAAAGCCACCTAGAATTCAGTTGAACTAAATCAGAGCCAAATCAAGAATTATCAACACCAATCTACATGTGTTCCAAACCAAAAGAAAACATACATTGAATGAATCATTGCATATAAATAGTAAATTGTGGAATTTACTACAGCTGCAAAAACAATGCAAGCTTTGACGCAAGCACGATGCAGGAAAGAGGAAACAACAGCACAGACCTTGCGAAAATTGGTTACCACGGAGTGCTGAAGAACTCTGAGTCACCGTTGAAGAACTAAGTCGCGGCTGACCGCCGAAGAACCGCGCACCATGCAGCCGCTGATAAACAGCTTGTGCCGTCCTTGCGGGGTAGATCCGTGAGAAAAAAAAAGGTCAAATCGTCGGCTCCCACCATGCAGTAGGAGGAAGGGTGGAAGGAGGAGGAGCGAGTACCGGCCGCCGAGGAGGGATGTCAGGATCGCTATATTCAGTTTCGTCAGTTAACTCGAGCTCAGCTGGCTTCAGGTACGGGAGGAAATGTCTGAAGCAGTATCGTGCGATCTACGGCGTCCATTTTAAATCCAACGGTTACGAGATGGCGCGAAACTTCAAAAGGGAGAACAGCCGACGGGATTCACCATTTTCGGATTTTACTGTTGCTTTTACCTTTTACTTCCGAGACTGCTGTAATTTCATCATAGTTATGAAAATCTTGTAAACTTTAAAACGGAGTGGTTGAAGGAGAGGAAGGCTATAGCGGAAATGAACTTATTAGACTATGATTATGATTTTAATAATTAATGATAACATAATCATTGAGACCAATATGTTTGTCAATAATATATGTTATTATGTCTTATAGATGCAATACATGAAGAAGCTATTGAAGTCGGGATAAAGTTTAGAATTGAACAAGTCCCAAAAAATGACTATACCAGATGATCCGGTGCTTAGGACTTTGTACACATGAGTATTCCTCCTGGTGTGTTATATTCACCGGAGTGTTTTCACTCAGAAGAGGGAAATAAAGATCTCACCGGATGGTCCGATGATCAGAGTACTACACACCGGATGCCCACACCGAATGCATTTAACAGAAGCTGTGAAAATAAGGGAAGGAAAAATTTAAACACATTAGATGGTCTGGTGATGAAGAAGCCAACACACCAGAGTATTTTCCACGAAGATGTCAAAGCAGATGAAGGTCAACATAGCGAAAGGTCCGATGATCAGAGGGTCTACACACCGGACTAATTGCACAGAGAAGAAGAGGTTCGGCTTGGTGTATGACAACACACCGGATAATCTAGTGATGAAAGCAAAAAAATACATTGAACAATCCAGTGTTTAGAATATATTTGAGTGGGGTTCCAACGGCTAGTTCCTGATGTTGTACTCACCGGATGATCCGGTGCTTGTACTACTGTTGTTACTGGATCATCCGATGTTCACAGTAAAGTTGAGTTGTTGGAGCAACGACTAGTTGATGGGTTTGAACCTATAAATACCCATCCACTGAGTCATTTAAAGGTGTTGTAGTCCAGAGAATCTCATATACACTTGCAAAGACATCCAAGCTATCAAAGTGTTAAAAGTGTTCATCCAAGATGATTAAGCACACCATTCGAAAGTAATTAGTGTTTATAGTCCTAGAGAAAAGTGTTGCTAGGTGCTGTAACCTAGAGAGTGGATAAAGAAGTGATCCAACCATGTACCTAGAGGTACGCCAACACCTTAGAGTTTTGGTGATTCGCCGGTAAGTTGTTGATCCTCCGACTTGGTGTAGAGCGGCGGTAGGAAGATTGTGCGGGGACGCGGAGGCCCTTGTCTTTGTGATTGAAGCTCTGAAGTGAAGACGACGTACAAGTAACCAGAAGAGAGGTTAGTGGTGAGACCTCGCCTTGGTGGCTCATCATGTTTGAGGTCTTGTCTTGTTGACTTGGTAGCTCAAGAGCCGTGATCGGAAGAGTCTTAGCGACCGAGAGCATATCCTTTTTGGAGCTCTAATGTGGACTAGGGGTGGCTTGTGTGCCACTAATATCATGGGATAATAATTTCTTGTGCCGAGTTTGATCTCTCTACCTTATTTACATTTTGTATTTACATACTTACAATTTACCTTACTAAAGTAGGTTGCAATCATCTTGAGCAGTAGAGTAGACACACTAGGTAAACTTAGAGTACATTTAGATAGAATTAAGACAGGTTTATCTTGTGAAGATTGTGGAGGTATTAGTTTTTAAGTATCCTAATTCACCCATCTCTTAGAACGTCACTGTTCCTCAAAATCCTAGTGCTCTTGATAAGGTATATAGAGTTGTGATGTTCAGGGTTGGAATGGATACTTATAGTGCTCTACTTTTTGATGCTATAAATTTTTCCCGTTAGCAAATTTTAATGACTTATTTTTTGCAAGTCAACAGTTTAGATGTTTGGAGAGTCACTGAGGTGGGGATGAGTCCGTGCATCATCAACAGAGAGACAATCCGATGCAATGGCGAAGAGTATCATTTTATCATCTATATGCCCCGATGCATTCAATAGAGTTTATTCTCTCACTAATGCACGTGATATTTGAAATATTCTCATTGAAATATATGAAGACACAAAGGATATACACAATGAAAAATATTATGTGCTAGTTAGTAAGCTCAATTGTATCAAACAACTACTCCATGAAAGTGATAATGATATGTATTCTCATTTAAATATTCTTGTTAATGAGATCAATGGGCTACGTTTGACGTAAATTGAAGATAATCAAGTGGTGAGAAGAATATTTTAAGCTCTTCTTCCAAAGTACAAGTTGATTGTCTCCATCATCTACAACAAGAGCAAGATGACTCTAAACCAAGTTCTCAGCAAGATCACTGCGCATTAGATGACCATGAACATGAGGGTTAAAGGCTTCAATTGATATCATTGTTAACTATATTTAAGCTACCTCCATGCATGATATGACTTAAATTTTCTACCTCTACTTATTGTCTAAATGTGCATATATTGCTACATTTCTACAAGTGGTATTCAAAAGTGGGTCTCATTATATGTATGCACACATATAGAGTGAGTTTATATTATATCATGTGAGTTTTATGAATTATGATCATTGTTTGTCTTTTTCAATTGATATCAATGTCTCATATCCTTATAATTGATATATCTTTTCAATCGGTATCAATTCCTCATAATTCTTCATAAGTGGTATCATTCATATGAATCATGTTTTATGAAGCTCTCTCCCAAATGATCAAATGTTTTTCCTTGAGTTCAACATGTGCTTATAGCTTTTTTAAAATTGTTGACAAAGGAGAAGAATTTTGAGATCAAAGCAAAATGCGAGAGAAGCAAGCAGGACGCAAGGGAGAGGTAAGATGCAAGAACTATCTCGGGTAGATTATTGACAAAGGACGATGCATCCCGGGTTGACAAAGGTGAAGAAACTCTTGCATGAGATAGTAGCAATGAAGAAAAAGGAAGAATATTCTACATGACAGCCATAACAAAAATGGGGACATAATGTTGAGGGAAGTTGTAGCAAAAAAGAGATATAATATTGGTAAGAACATGATTATACTTACGATTGGTATCATAATTTGTTTCTTACCATGCATCCAATCAAAGAGGTATGGTCTTGTGAACTTTGAAATCTTGTATTTTTCTTAATTAGTATCATTTGCGTCTTACTTTAGTTGTGTTATCATCAATTACCAAAAAAAGGGAGATTATAGCGAAAATGACCATATTAGACCATGATTGTAATTTTGGTGATTAATAACAATATAGTCATTGAGACTAATATGTTTGTTAAGAATATATGTTACTAGGTCTCATGGATGCAATACATGAAGAAGCCATAAAGTTTGGACTGAATTGGACAAGTTCCAGAAAAAATGACTACACTGGATGGTCCGGTGCTCAGAACTTTGTACACACATGAGTATTCCTCCTAGTTGTGTTATATTCACTGGATGGTCCGATGCTTAGAAGGCTATACACACCAGAGTGTGTACACTCAGAAGAGGAAAATAAAGACCTTGCCGAATGGTCTGGTAATCAAAGAGTACTACACACCAGATGCCTACACCAGAGCATTTAACAGAAGCTGTGCAAATAAGGGAAGGAAAGATTTCAACACACCGGATGGTCCGGTGATGAAGAAGCCAACACATTTGAGTGTTTTCCAGGAAGATGTAAAAGCAGATGAATGTCAACACACCAAAAGGTTCGATGATCATAGGGTCTACACACCGGACTAATTGCACAGAGAAGAAGAGGCTCAGCTTGGTGCAAGAAAACACTGGATAATCCGGTGATGGAAGTGAAGGATACACTGGACAATCTGATGTTCAGAATTTATTTGAGTGGGGGTTCCAACGGCTAGTCGCTGATGCTGTACTCATTGGATGATCCAGTACTTATACTACTGTTGTCATCGGATCATCCTATGTTTACAATAAAGTTGATTCGTTGGAGCAACGGCTAGTTGACGGGTTTGAGGCTATAAATACCCACCCACTTAGTCATTTAAAGATGCGGTAGTCTAGAGAATCCTATATACATTTGAGAAGACATCTAAGACATCAAAGTGCTAAAAGTGTTCATCCAAGACGATTAAGCACACCATTAAAGACTGGTTAGTGCTTATAGGCATATAGAGAAGTGTTGCTATGTGCTACAACATAGAGAGTAGATTAAGGAGTGATCCAACCATGTACTGAAGAGGTACGCTGATGCCTTGGAGTCTTGTGACTCGCCGGTAACTTGTTGACCCTCCGACTTGGTGTGGAGCGACGATAGGAAGATTGTGCGGGGACACGGAAGCCCTTGTCTTTGTGACTAAAGCTCTGAAGTGAAGACGTCGTAAAAGTGATAAGAAGAGAGGTTAGTGGTGAGACCTCGCCTTGGTAGCTTGGTGGTTCATCGTGCTTGAGGCTTTATCTTGGTGACTTGGTAGCTCAAGAGCTATGACCGGAAGAGTCTTGTTGACCAAGAGCATGTCCTTTATAGAGCTCCAATATGGATTAGGGATGTCTTGTGTACCACCGATACCACGAGATAAAAATTCATTATTCTGAGTTTGCTCTTTCTACCTTATTTACGTTTCTGTATTTACATACTTACAATATACCTTACTAGAGTAGGTTGTAATACTCTTGAGCGGTAGAGTAGACATACTAGATAAACCTAGAGCACATTTAGATAGAAATTGATATAAATTTACCTTGTGAAGTTTTTAGAGCCATTAGTTTTTAAGTGTCCTAATTCACCCCCCTCTTAGGACATCACTATTCCTCACAAAAGTAGATAAATATTCCTTAACTAATTCTCCAGTAGCTTTTAGGGTTAGTCATAGAGCATTTCATTGCCGTCATGGTGATATTGTTCTGATGATTGTTCTTTAGAGTTATGTTCTTCTATTTTACTTGTGATTGACATGATCCTGCATATTGGGGACCTGACAAGGGTATCAGAGCTTGCTCATCCTCGAAAGTGGATCTGGATCGCGTTGTTGTCGTAGGTTGGAGTGATCGTTTGCGGTTCGCTCTGTGAAATGCCAATGACGGTGATCGATTTTAGACTAGGAGGCGGTGTCAAAGGATTAGATTCAAACTCGGGTTACGCAACAAGTTTGTGTGTAAAATCCCTTGGTTGATCTCCGGTTCTAGGTGGCGGAAGAGTTGATCGAGGCCTAAGGTGAAGGTTGATCCTGAACCGACCTCGGTAACTGGTGAATGGTCAAAACTCACGCTCAGAAATTGCAAGTCGAGATGAGTTCGGGTGAAGAAGCAACTATGAATCATGAGATCCAGTAGATCAAAGGGAATATTGTGGATCTCAAGTCCATGAAGGGAGAGATGCTAACACTCAAAGGGGAGCTGACTGAGATCAAGCAGATTTTGTTGTCCTTGGGCTCAAATTCTGCAGTTTAGGCAAATATGTGCCAATCAGGTGTAAGCATGAATTCCACTTCATCATTTTTTACTACCATGAATGCTTAGGTGACTTCTGATATTGCTTTGGTTTACCCTACAACTTTGAATCTAGCCTACAATAGTGCACCTATTGGTAGTATGGGCATGAGAGATAGACTTTTGAATTTGGCAAGTACACATGACTTGATCTACACATTTGTCAATGAACCTATTGCACCAATTTTACCTGACCATGTACCTAGATCCAGAGGTCTGAATAGGAGTGGTCAAGAATAATTGTTCAATACGTATGTAATTGATCCCAGCGCTATGATAGGAGGTGGGGTTATGGCCAAGAGTATTGATGAGGGACCAAGTAACAATGTTCCAAACAAGATCCTTCCATAAGCAGTAGATAGAAGTTTACATCTATATGCAGAAAAGGGAGTTCAGCCTTATGCAGAAGCCATTATAAGAGGTCCAAAGCTAGAATTGCAACTATTTGGTGGAGAGCAACCTTTGATCTGGCTGAGGCGCTGTGAGAAGTTTTTTGAAATCACTGGTACACTACATATGCAATGGGTAAATCTAGCCACAAGACATTTTGTTGGAAAGGTAGAGTTGTGGTTTGGGAGTTTAGGAATACCATGGAATTGAATTAACTAGACAAAACTATGTAGGATGGTATTGGATAGATTTTCTGAGTTGGGTACCCATGAGGCTGTTTCTAAGTTCCAGAATCTTCAGCAATTAGGATCTATGAATCAATACATTGATAAATTTGAAGAATGCATGTCATATCTTAAAAGGGATCACCCATATCTTCATGAATCCTTTTTTTTCTGAGCTATTTTATTGGAGGGCTGGAACCATCAATCAAATATCAAGTTACATGCTACCAACCTAGTAGTTTGTTGGAAGCCTTTTGGTACTCAAAGCACCTTGAGCAATCAATGATTGCTAGAAGATTTGTTCCAGCTAGCCAGCCAAATACTGTTGTGAAGAACCATAACAAACTGAATATTTCTAAAGATAGGAACATTCAATCTACTGACAGGGATAAGAATAAGTGTTGGTTCTGTCAGGAACCATGGTCTCCACAACATAACTGCAAGGTGAGGAAAAAATTGATGGCACTGGCACTAGATGAAGGGAATGAATCAGGTGTCTAGGACAAATTAATGGCACTTGCAATGGATGATGAAAAAGGAGATGAAATGGAAAATTTAGATGGGAACTCTCATGAGGCTGGATATATCACTGCTCCTAGTAGTCCACAGGGAGGAAAACAAGAAGAAGAACAAGAGCAGCTGATGCATATATCCCTGAATGATGTCAATGGAACCTCAGATTCTATGACCTTCTCCTTAATTTTGATGATTGGAGATAAGAAAGCTATAGCACTATTAGATACTGGAAGCACAAATTCATTTATGGATTATGAATATGCTTTGAAGAATGGCCTAAAGCTGAATTATATACCCTCCAAGAAAGTAACAGTAGCAGGAGGGGAGGGGACTTGTTACTAATGCAATAGTACCAGATTTGACATATTCAGTTCAAGGTGAGGAGTTCTGCAATACTTTCAGACTTCTTAGGCTCAGAAGTTACAACATAATCCTAGGAGGGGATTGGATTTATAAGCATAGTCCCATTGGACTTGATCTTCAGAAAAAACTGCTTACTATTATCAAGAATGGGCACTACATTACTTTTCCTGACTTCACTACTCCTAACAATCAATATTTTCTCAATGCAAAAAAGTTGTATAAGATGGGCAGGAAGGGAGTCATGGGATATATAATTCATGTGAAGCATATTCAGTACCTGGAGGGAGAAGGTGACATTGCTATACCTAAGGAAGTGGAAGACTTGCTGAAGCACTATCAAGATTTATTTTAAGAACCCAAGGGGTTACCTCCAAAAAAAGCTTGTGACCATGCTATACACTTGAAACCTAGGGTTGATCCACCAAACCTCAGACCAGACAGAGTACCACCGTAGCTATTGTTCCTGACATGTGGGCCTACCGTTTCAGTCATTTTTTTTACAGGTATCATCCACGAGCCTGGAATCGACGGCATCCCAAAGGCCCTTCCTCAATGTAGCTACATTTCCTGACATGTGGGCCTACCATTTCAATCATTTTTTACAGCCATCATCCAATACGAAATGGATGGTAAAAAACCGACGTCCAAAGTTACACATACAGTAAAAAAACTACTCCAGAATCTTTTGCATGTGCTAATCCTAGCCACTGTCGTAGCTAGAAACGACCATCCTCTTGTGCGTGGCTTGTGAAGGGGCACATAACTCGCCATTGACGTGATTGGCAGTTGATGCAGAGGCAGTGAGGGCAAGGCGTCATGGGAAAAGGGGGGGGGGGAGCTGGATGGCACAGGCGTAGAACTCACCAGTGGTGACAAAATGCATAGGCACGCGACACGTAGGCCGCACCAGCACGAAGGCCGACATCACAAAAAACACGCTATCAGAGAAGCCGATGCTCTTCGTTGTTGTCTCACAAACCGCTGATGATCCATATCTGCACCACCACGACCTCCCACAAACATGCTGTCCACCCGGGCCATCGACCCGCACCTCCATCCTGACCCGCGTGCCTCGCCACCGCATAGCCAGGGAGCCGCTTCCTTGAAGAGACCACCGACGAGAGCCCCCTAGATCTAGTGACCCTGGCAGATCGGCAACTCTCTATATTTCGCTCCACCGCGTAGGCGTTGATGACCCTGCTATGGTCGAGGTCACTACAGATCTGGGCTAGCTCCTCACCGACTATAGTGCGGGCTGCCGGCGCTTGGACCCCACCAGGATTCACACGTAGAGGTCATAGCTTCTCCTCCCATGTCATCATCGCCTGCAGTGCACACTACGAGCTCGATGCCACGCCGCCTCACCGGATCCTCTGACTAGAGAAAGAAAGAGAGCAGTGAGGGAGTGAAGGCGGCTACTACAGGAGGGGGAATGGGAAACTGTAACCCTAACCCTTCCCCCACCCGAGCCCTTATATTTCACAACCAAATACTAAGTGGACCGAATGGGCCAAAAGGCCAATTGGGCATGAGCCTAGGTTAACTTGGCCCATTTGGCCACATGACATAGGCCTTCATCTATTTTACAAAAAAACCCTACATTTCTACAAAAATACATACTCAGGCATCGAAATAAGGTAATCATGAGACTTTCTTTGTCAATTTTGCAATAAAGTCCCCTATTTCTCAAAAATTGTCTAATCAGCCACTAAAATATGAAAACGAGGTAGCTTTCGGAACATGTCCCTGGAATTTCAAAAAATAATAAAAGCACCATGTTTGCATAACAAACCTCATATTATCTAAAAAATAAACAGAATCCATATTATTAGGATTAAGTCCATCTCTTACATTACTGAAAAAAAGTTTGTCTGGCATTATCTCCTTTGCTCTGACCAAACACTAAAGTCCCATGGGCACATGTAGGCGCGCCAATCAGCCTAGTCCCTACCTATCTAAACGAGTCCTGAATGGGAGTGGGAGCCAACACAATGAGCATTGCATTGATCTCGGGGCGCTGGCGGGCTATGGTGACAGACTCGTCATGTGATGGCGGCTGATAATGCGTTGGCGAATCGACTCGAGCTCAGCATTAGTTAAGGCTATGTATGCCTTGGACAATGTATTTGAAATTTTGGTTTCCTAGTTTAACTACTTCCTCTGGTAAAAAATACATGACATTTTTTACTTTTTACGGTCTTCGATATGCAACTTTGACCGCTATTTTCTATTAGAATATAGTTATAATATCTAATAAAAATATAATATTATGAAAATATCTTTCAAGACAAACTACACGTATGATTTTTATGTTTAAAAACTAACTATTTTGGAAGCTATTGACGGTCAAAGTTTTAAAAATTTGATTGGATCTTGGCCAAAGTGTCAAGTATTTATGACTAGAGAAAGTATTTGATGTTATTTAATGTATTTACGTATTGAAAAATGCAATTAAGTATAAGTAAAAATGCATTGTGTGTATTTGCAAGCGAGTGGCAATAATGATAAAGATAGGGAGCAACTCCTCCTCAATCGCATGTGAATCTAGAAAATTTCAATCAACAATTGTGAGCCATTGGATTTCCACCACCATCCAAATCGAAATCAACCTCCATGCAAACCTCTGTCTGTGGCATGGCTATAGCTTGCATCTTTGCCATCCTCTAACATCTCCGATGGTGCTCTCGCCACCAGTGGATCCACCAATGCTGGCTGCCGCTCCCCGTTGATTTCGCTCCCTCGCCCTAACTCCCCTCACCGGCGGTCTTCTACCATTGCCGCCAGTGGCACCCCTACCACCCCGCTCATCGCCCGTCGCCAGTGGCGGGCTTAGGATTTTCAACTTGGGTGTAGATACTATATTATATATAGCCACATCTATTCAAATAACCGAGAGGGAGAGGGAGTCAAAGTTCTCACATCATTGTGCGCCGTGTTTGTGGCCGCCGGCGTTGGAGATTCATCAATGGCATCCTCATCAGAACTATCTTTAGATGTTAACCCTACATCAGTTTTATTAGCTCCAAGTTGTACCTGTAGATCATAAAACCTATCCTCCAACTCATCCTCCTTATTACCGGAATTCACACTAGGTTAAGAGGAGAAACTCCCACTCCACATTAACTGGCTAGATGAAAATGACAATTAAAATGCAGATGGCTTTGGTTGATGACAGTAATCCACTTCACAACAATCTTCTTCACAATGTCCTTCTACATTCTTTGCATCGGCATTTAGCAGTATCTCAAGATTTACTCAATTGTGGATGCTCACAATTTGATGGGAATGAAGCCTAAGTCAGCATCAAACAATTGGCCAATTCAAATATCAGAATAAACTACATGTGCAACATGGAACATTAAATGTGATCATGAGCAAGTATAAATGGGCAGATAGAACAAGAATATCTACATCTAACAAAACAAGAGCAAACAGACTAACATTTGATGCAGGATGTTTGGAAGGGAAAAATAAGCAGGGGCAATACTCTTTGTTCAAACACATCTAGCATAGTCCATGCTTATAACTTGTTAGAACTGAATACGTCTCCTTTCAGTTTCATCTATACAAAGTTGATATCTAGTACAGTGCAGCCACATACAAAATGGAAAAACAATATCTGCATAACATCCCTTTAGTTTAGAGTTATACTCTTGTTGCAGCAAACAACAACATCCAACACATACAAACTAAAGTATCAAACAATTGTACTAAAACATTAACAAGGCATCAAAACTTGAATTCTTGACAGGTTCAAAGAACTATTATCAGTAGCTTAGCTTAGAAAGAAAATAAAGTTGGGAAAGATATCTAAAGAAAGACATTACCAGCTCCAGCTGCCTTGCTCGTGCCCGTGGCGCAGCCACCGATGCGCTGCACTGGACCTACCTCTCTCGCGTCCCCAGTGCAGCCGCTGCCGTTGCGCTGCATGTGCCCCTCCGCTTGGTTCGCGCCCTCGCCTGCGCCCGCATTGCACCCTGCTTGGCTCGCGCCACCGCCACCGCCCAGATCCATCTCACAGTCGATGGGGAATAGGGAATGGAGCGTGGGCCATGAGGAATGAGGAATAGGGGGTTTGGGCATGAGCCGTGGGGTGTGGGTGCGTGGCAGTGGGCCGTGCCACCATGGGATTGGTGTTTGTTGCGGCGCTGCGGCTCGGGCCATCATGGCGAGTTGGCAACGTGAACTACTATCTATTGAAGAATTTACCTATTGAATATTGCGTATAGAAAAATTTTTATAAAAATTTAGATGTACACATGCACACCCTTATCCCTTAGTGTGTTGCTACCGCCAGGTTGGTCTCTTCTTTAGCTTCACGGCTTTAACCTAACCTCTCATTGGTAGGCTACTGCAACAGCTGTCGATTGAAATCGCAATGATGCAGAGACATTATCTAAAAGATATACATGGTTGTTTTTCAGTTTTCATGGTTAATATACATTGCGTGTGAAGACAAGTACCCTTTTTTGACTCTTCTTTAGCTCTATTTTGATTGTAAGAATATTTTCTATGAAGTCCGAACTTGTGGCACAATACTTTCGCATAAAAACTGTCAATGTGAAAATAATAGTCATTGTCAGATGAATTATGCTCTATACATATCAGCAAAGTGGCTGGTTAGCTGCAAGTTGAGTTGGCTTCTTAGCTCAACCGGGATGATGTTTGTCGGTGGGACACGCGCAATTATAAGACCAGAGAACTAGCAAGCCTCAGTCAGTGTGCTTTGCTTAGGGTTTGACGTTAACTTTGTTTCTTGTCAAATAGTAGCATATGTTTCCAACAATACTTTCTAATGGTATAACTGTATAAGCAATTGAACTTTCCATCATGTAAATATCCATCAACTAAGATCTAATGAGCAATTTAATCCTCAGCAGTTGGATCACATCTCAATGGTCACCAAACAAGAACAATAACCATTTCGTTCCACCCAGTTTTTTCCCCACTTTATTTCACTCACTTGGGAACTCAAACCCCTAATAATAGAAGTTGGTCCACATGAAACCAAAGTCTATGGTCTCTTCGCTTGTCAGTGTGGTCAACTTTATAATCACTAGGCACCATTAAACTTAGAAGACTGGTCATCGAAAGGGAGCGAGAATAAAGAAGGTTGGGATATGACAATGTCAACCAGTGAAGGACCAAAAGCAAAAAAAATTCATCTTACTAACTTTTTTTTATCTATATCATCTGCGCACATTCTTATATAAAACCTAGGATTTATTTATCTATTAAATATACTGTTTTATTTAGTTTGCGTGAGCCGTGAGGCACTAATGCTAGGACGTCAAATGTAACCAACAATTGTGACACCCTATTGATCAAAAGAACCAGCTCACGAAACACTCAGATGGATACACTCAAAATTCACATAACTAGACTACGTAACCAGTGACAGATCTATCAGGAGGCTGGAGCAAGACCTCTATATCAGACATACTTAGGAGCCCTCCAAATCTCTTTCAACTTTTGGTCATGGAAGATGAAAAGGAGGAAAAAAATAGGATGAGTAAGAGAAAGAAGAAAAATTTGAAGAGGGTGGATGAAAAAGACACGAAAAAGTTGCTCTAAACTTCGTTACCGTGCACGCCCGCCCGTCCGTCCGTTTTGTGTGTGGCTGGCAGGCGGCCTGGCACCACCTCGACTCGGCGCTCCCGACCCCGATCCGTTTTTGCTGTGTGCTTCAAACCAAAACCCCTCGCCTCGGCCTCCCATCACTCGCCACCCCGGGAAGCGCGCCCAAGGCGGCACCGCACGCAGGCTCGACGAGGGGAGACGAGCCTCGCATTTTCTTCGTCCGCGCGATCCCCGCCCCGCCCCGCCCCGGCTGACCGATCCCTTCGCCCCATGTCGACGCCGGCCGTGGGCGCTGCGTGCCTCCTCGCGCGGGCCGCCGCCCCCTCCGCCGCCGGGCCGGTCCCCAGGCGGGGGGCTGATCAGGCGCGCCCGCGGCGGCTCAACCGTGTCCTGCGCCAGCGGTGCGTCGTGGAGCTGAGCAGGGAAGGGCCGGCACCGCGCCCCCTGCCCCCCACGCAGCTGGCCCCGCCGGTCATGCCCGGCCTCCTCGCGCCGCCGCCACCGGAGTCCACGCCAGCGCCAGCCTCGACGCCACTGCCCGTGCCCGACGCCGGAGTGGGGGACCTCCGCCTCCAACCTGAAGGTAAGCGCCTTAGCCAAATACTGTTGATTTTTGTCGATGTATATTCAGACGGCTGCTGGTTTCGTTCAACTTGAAATGCGTCTGAGGAATCGGGTAAAATTTTTAAAGGCGAAGTTGGATTAATTGATCTCTATTAGTCGAATACATTGCATAATTTAGTAGCATGTCAAAAAAAATCGAAGCCCGCATTTGAGCACACCCGTGGCAATTTTAGGGGTCTGTATTGGATCATGGGATGATGGGGGTCAGGGTGGCGTGTCGATGCCTCGATGTGATGTCAGTGCACCGCAGAAGTTTCGGGGTCCGTACACGCGGTTGGATCTGAGCTGGCATATCATAGATATTTAGTAGTCAGGTGCCACATATGTCGTTGGAAGTAGAGCAAAATTGAAAAGTTTGTCTCTTCCTTGGTGGTGTGATTGTAACCCGCGTTGTGAGTAGCTGTACTCCACGTAATATCCTAACAGAACCTTGGGATATCATATCAGTCTGTGGTAAGCTGACTTTGCTGAAGTAACAGTAAAATTATGCAGAGCCCTCTAAGAAACGAAAAGTGGAAGTGAGCCCATTTCGTGAGATCGAAGAGTTGAATGGTCCAGGTTTAGTCACTGGATAGAAACTAGAAAGAACTTAAAGTGCAGAGTGGTATGGAATGCCGATAGCTAGAGATTTAGTCGCAAAAGCGGAAAAGAAACTGAGGATTTATCTTAGGATCCTTGGATTATGAACGTCGTGTCAGTTCCATTTTCTATTGAACGGTCATATGCACCTAGTCGGTCACATCAGTACCTGGACCAATTTGTGCTTACTGCTTTGCCTTTCACTGGACTACTAGTTCCAATTTGATACGAATCTTTCCTTTGGGTACTTGTGGGATATTTATTGATAGGTGTTTGGCCCACCTCGCCCTCTTCTTTGGGCCACTACTCTACTTTGTTTTCTTGTGTATATTAAACACTCTCTCAGACCATAGATTGAGTTATTTTAGGAACCGAGTATCTGGCAGCCTGAACTTTGTCATTTAGCTGAGAACAGAATGTTGGTTGCAGCATTCTTATCATCGGTAGACTTTTCCATGATGTGGCAAGAATACAATCTTCTGATATTTACTTACTTTCTGCTAATATCTTTCCTCTTACCCTGGTCTTAACAAATATACCATATGAATCCTTCATTTCACATACAGAGATTGCTGAGGATTCCATCAACAGCACAGTAGTTGTGACAAGTGAGCAAGATTCTGAGAACCTGGTTGTAAAGGGGCAAGCTCAAGCTGAAGTTACACATAGCATTGTCTTTGTAACTGGCGAGGCTTCTCCTTATGCAAAGTCAGGGGGTCTAGGAGATGTTTGTGGTTCATTGCCTGTTGCTCTTGCTGCTCGTGGTCACCGTGTGATGGTTGTAATCCCAAGATACTTAAATGGGACCAATGATAAAAATTATGCAAATGCACTTAACACCGCGAAGCACATCCGGGTTCCATGCTTTGGCGCAGAACATGAAGTTACCTTTTTCCATGAATATAGAGACAACGTTGATTGGGTGGGTACACCTTATTGTTTTCTGATGAAAAGGAATAACTGCTTACCTTTGTCTGTACTTCCTTTAGTCCTGCAAGTTTCTTGACATGTACATGTTATGATGTTACCTTGGTACTTTCGTGTTATTCGTGTTCTTCAGTATCTTGAACAACATATAGTATTTTGCCAGATTAAAATGAAGAGGGTTACACATTATATATAATATGATTTATCCATGAAGTAGCATGCTTCTGTCTATGGTCCTAAAGTCTATGCATCTGTGCTCTTGCATTTGTATTTGCAACAAACACTTAATATTAAAATGGTGCAAAATCTCAAAGCACAAACTTTTTCTGCGAATTTTGTTTAGAGTAGATAACTATCTTGGCCCGATATCACGAGAATTATGTGATTTAAGCGCATCATCATTGCTCTAAATAGGGTTTGAGGAGTACAATGAATCAAGTCTTGTCCGTCAGATGCAATAGTACTAAGTGAAGATTGCACTAGATGATAAGGATTAACGAACAATGACATGTACAAGATAGCAGGAAACTTTTTTGGTTGGCAGATCATGTTTGTTGATTTCTGCTGTTTGCAGGAGGTCTAGTTGATATATGTCATGTTAAAATATGTGCTTCTTCTAATTGCAACTGGTCATTGCAGAATGCTTATCTGTATTTGGGCTATTTGTTTTTTGGTTTCATGCCAACTGTGCTGTTTGTTTAGGTGTTTGTTGACCATCCCTCATATCACAGACCTGGAAATTTGTATGGAGATAAATTCGGTGCTTTTGGTGATAATCAGGTAAAATAAAGCTTGGTACATTAAGCTCCTATTTATATGGTCTACGTTCTATTACAAAATCGATTGAATGCTCTATATCTTGCAGTTCAGATACACACTCCTTTGCTATGCTGCATGTGAGGCTCCTTTGATCCTTGAATTGGGAGGATATATTTATGGGCAGAATTGCATGTTTGTTGTGAACGATTGGCATGCCAGCCTTGTGCCAGTGTATGTTCATTATCCTCAGAGCTCACGTTTGCAGTGCATGCCATATTACTTTAAAATTCTCTGGTTCTTTTGCCATGTATGTTCTACTGCATCTGTGTATATATTTATGGAGTCTAAGAAAATACTGAAGTAGCAATTCCAAGGAACTTAACAATTCTTTGTCATTGTTAGAATTAACTAATCATATGTGCAGCAAGACAATTTTGTTCAAATAGTTCAACTTTGTAGTCAACTTTCTCTGGTAGTGCTAGTTCTAGCCCATCAGCTACAAATCCTCTGAGCCATCTCTTTTCTTCAAAACAGGAAGACATGGTTTGCACAGCAGTTGCATGTCGTTGCATTGAAGCATGCTGCATGCATTTGATATCTTGTGTGACAAACATTTAGTTTCTAGAGACTGATTTGTGTGGTAATCAATAAAACATGGTCCTTTATGTGGGCTTGACAAATTAGCACAGCACCAAGCATACATAATGAGCAGAATAGTTTAGTAACTGTCTTGCATCGCTTTGTTGTCATACAATCAGCTGTACTACAAGGAATACCTTTGAGCTGTTTTAGGATGTTTCAGCTTTTGCATGTCTTGAATCTTGAAAACTATCCCTTACTGGGTTAAAAGGTAGCCTTTGTTAAGGGTATAATAGTCAAGGGTGTAAGAGCCATCTCCTAGTCTAGGGTTTCCCCCCATCCACCTCTATATATAGTGCCCATTGGGCCTCAATGTAATCATCTTTCATTTGTTCATCTATACAAAGTTAACAAAGTTAGCATGGTACCATGTTAAGATAGTATAGAATGACAAATGATGGATGATTACATTAAGGCCCAATGGGCACTATATATAGAGATGGATGGGGGGAAACCCTAAATTAGGAGATGACTCTTATACCCTTAAGTCCTTAACAACCTTTACCTAGATGTTGATGGGACCAGCTTCGTCAAATACCTATCTGTATTGCTATATCTCAAACAGCACTTTGTAGTTCCGATTGGTTACTTAAGTTCTCTTTTAACTTAATATCTCCCCTTGAAGAATGTTCCTCAATTTTATTATAGATGGCATTTTCTTTTTTTATGTTATAATTCTGGGTACTGCCTAGGTTTTAGTTATGTTACCTTCTATTTGCAATATGTTTATATGGATGCTTGTTTCCACCACAATTTGCTGTTTTGTACTCCCTTCATTTCGAGGTACAAGTCTTGTGTTGTTTCTTTCACAATGTATGTTCATTGAAGAAATCAAAACTGTTAGTATTGCAATATTTCCATTCTCTACCCCCATTTCAATACCGTAAAAAAGGTTAAGTAGTTGTACTATGCCGTATAATAGAGGTATGGTCCAGGGTCATCAATATTTTCTTAGATTTAGTGCCCCATGGTCTTTGTGCATGTTGTGCCTGGACTTATATTGTGAAGTGGAGGGAGTATATAAGTGTAATGGTCAAGAGGGCATGATGTATGTGTCTT
Organism: Phragmites australis; assembly: GCF_958298935.1. Classification (NCBI taxonomy): domain Eukaryota; kingdom Viridiplantae; phylum Streptophyta; class Magnoliopsida; order Poales; family Poaceae; genus Phragmites; species Phragmites australis. The sequence continues at coordinate 3,221,125 of NC_084928.1, read as the reverse complement.
AGGACATGTCAGAACAACCTGAGGTTAATGGCTCAGTGAGCTTCATCTCATTGTATATGTCATGAATACTGTTTTGGCTGCTCAGATGATACTTCTTTCTTTTGACATATGTTACATGGCTAGCTGCTTCATGTCAGCTAGCTGTATCACTTGTCTAGTGCAATTTTAGATGTGTCACTCTTTGTTTCTGCTGTTTTCCCTTTTATTTTTCCCTTCCTTTGGTTTCATGGAATGCTAAATTAGTTTTCATTATGTAAGCAATCCTTCTTAACCTCATCTTGTCTGTTCAGCCTTCTTGCTGCAAAATATAGGCCATATGGTGTTTATAAAGACTCCCGCAGCATTCTTGTAATACATAATTTAGCACATCAGGTTTGAGCCTATCATTTTGCACTATCTATACATAGTTTGTCAAGACAGTTCACACATACCATATGTTCTTTCATTGTTCTAGGGTGTGGAGGCTGCAAGTACATATCCTGACCTGGGGTTGTCACCTGAGTGGTATGGAGCTCTAGAGTGGGTATTCCCTGAATGGGCAAGGAGGCATGCCCTTGACAAGGGTGAGGCAGTTAATTTTTTGAAAGGTGCAGTTGTGACAGCAGATCGGATCGTGACCGTCAGTAAGGTGATATTACATATAACATTTTTGCTTCAATTTTCTATATGAGATGTTCTTCCTTCAATTTGGGTGTTGCTTTCCTCCACTCATCATTTAATATTTCATTTCCAGGGTTATTCATGGGAGGTCACAACTGTGGAAGGTGGACAAGGCCTCGATGAGCTTTTAAGCTCCAGGAAGAGTGTATTAAATGGTAGCTATATTCATGCTTTGTTATCTTGTTTTGTTCTTCAACTGCTTTATGGAAACAACTGAGCAGGATGATAAGAATTAATTCAATCTGCCTCTGTACACGCAGGAATTGTAAATGGAATTGACATCAATGATTGGAACCCTGCCACGGACAAGTGTATCCCTTGTCATTATTCTGTTGATGACCTCTCTGGAAAGGTGTGATGACAGTTCTCTAAAGCATGTGTATATCCATTGGGATGAGTGCCTCCTATGTTTTTTCTTTGCTTCTAATGATCCTCTCACTTACCAATCTTTTGTGGTCTGGCATTGTTGTTTAGGTCAAATGTAAAGCTGAATTGCAGAAGGAGCTGGGTTTACCTATAAGGCCCGATGTTCCTCTGGTTAGATACCAATGCTTTAGAAATCATTTTTCATATAAAAAAAATATGGTGGACTGATTTATCTACTTGATTTACAGATTGGCTTTATTGGAAGATTGGATTATCAGAAAGGCATTGATCTCATTAAACTAATCATTCCAGATCTCATGCGGGAAGACATTCAATTTGTAAGTCCTGATCCCTTTTGGTGATCCTAAGCTGGAAATTGAGTCAAACTGTCATGTAGGGGAAAAGGTTCAGGAGGAGGAGAAATGGAGAACTGGTGAGGGGCACCGGCAGCTGCAGCTGCGCCCAACACGATTTGGAGACAGTACTTATCTTTAGGAATCAGCAAAGAGTCTGAGCTGTGTTAGCTATTGAACGACATGTTAGAATTCAGAGTAATGTCTGTAGTTTTAGACTTTTAGTCCCAAGTTAACATAGTTAGCACTTGGCAGGCTTCCTTGACAATACCTCTAGCTAAAGAAAGAGTGCTAGGCAGCAAAGTACTGGATTAAGCAATAAATCAACCTAGTTCTCTCATATATTCTCTCTTCCACACACACCTTTGGTTCTCTCTTCATTCCTCAATGCTGACCGTTGTGCGGCTTCGTTGCCACGCACATCCAAGATGCAACTCTGTGCTTGTGGAACCTCTTGCCTCACACCACACTGTGTTACAGTCTCTACGAGGGCTTGACACAAGTGTGCAGATACATGGGGCATTATTGTACTACACATCAAGCTTGGTAGCATGAAAAGTTACAAATATAAGTTGCAGTTATTACTTTCAAGTTTCAACTAGAATATCTTACAGGGGGAAGCAAAATTAAACTGGTATTTGAGATGCAAGTCTAACACTGTTTAGAAAAATACATCTGCAAGTTTTTGGAGGATTTGCTTAACTTTCCTAATATCCTTGTGCTGAATTGCTTTCTTTACGTCCAGCCCTTATCCTTTCTTTCTTTGGCCTCCAAAATGCTCCTTTCCTGGATACCAAATAACATCTTATTGCACACATGCGTGCGCGTACACCCAAAAGGCCAAATTTGTTTAACATTATCTCACTTGTAGCAATGAGACGGTACTAGAGCTATGCCCTTATCCTTCACGCGAGTACGTTGCTTTTTTGACCTTTAACTGAAGACTGACAAAGGGTAGCGTGTGTAGTGGATTTAGAAGTTTCTAATCCTACAACTAGAGTCAGCTGGCCAATGATACCTTTTTATTCTTATTAATTGCAGGTCATGCTTGGATCTGGTAACCCAGATTTTGAAGCCTGGATGAGATCGACAGAGTCAAACTTCAGGGATAAATTTCGTGGATGGGTTGGTTTTAGTGTTCCAGTTTCCCACAGGATAACTGCAGGGTATGCAAACAGCCCATTGCTAAGAACACACTTGTCATCTTATAAATACATTATATATTTGAAATATTGATATCTCCCTTTTTGCACAGCTGCGATATATTGTTAATGCCATCCAGATTCGAACCTTGTGGTCTCAATCAGCTATATGCTATGCGGTATGGTACAGTTCCCGTTGTTCATGGAACTGGCGGACTCAGAGTAAGACAATTATCCTATAATGGCCTTCTTATGTCAGTACAAAGGAGAAATGTTTGTTCACCTATTTTGTTTGTTGAACAGGATACAGTGGAGAACTTCAACCCTTTTGGTGATAAGGGAGAGCAGGGTACAGGGTAAATACTGTTCCGTTTTAGCCTATTTGCAGTTCCATTTTTTTGCTGGAATCAATTGAATGCTCACAATGATTCTGTAGCTTGGTCCATTCATCACTGAACTCCTGATCATTTATGTTGCACTCCATAAATATTTTACAGGTGGGCGTTTGCACCCCTAACAACGGAAAACATGCTGTGGGTAAGTTTCTATTAAACTCGAATCCAGCGTTAGGATTTTGGTCATAGTATATCCTTGGTCATATGTACCAACATCGTTGAACTCACTTTGTGTTGACATCAACAACTAAAGGGAATATAGGGAGTTTAGCACCCTGGGTTCCTGGATCAGTCCGTTTACTGTTTTACCAGAATGCAGTGACAAACTAAATCAATATTTTTTTGGATCCAGCAATAAAACAAAACCACTACCATACAGTACTATGGGGAATAAGCATTCCATACTTGGGATTTTGACCTTATATTGATGCTTTGCAGACATTGCGAACTGCAATTTCAACATACAGGGAACACAAGTCTTCCTGGGAAGGACTAATGAAGCGGGGTATGTCAAAAGACTTCACATGGGACCATGCCGCCGAACAGTATGAACAGATCTTCCAATGGGCCTTCATAGATAAACCTTATATCATGTAAAAGGATCACAAGTGGCCTCTCTTCGAAGATCTTCGGTTCTTCATCCTTACACAAACAGAAGGATGAGTGAAAAAAAAAACCTGTACATTACATGGAAGCGGACCAGCTATAGGCTCCATTGTTAAGGTTAGCCTTATGGTGCCTGCTGCTTTGCTGGTTTGTCTCGAAGGACTGACGAATGACTATTTTGAAGAATAGGAAGAGGATGCTGGAAGCGGTTTAATGGTACATAAGAAATCAACTGGATTTAGTTTCAGTTACACCACTACATGTTTCACCAAGTTTGTTGCCTATGTTGTTGTCCATTGCCCTTGGGCTAATAACTTTTGATCCATTAGCGAACTATTCGTCGTTTTTCTTGATGAACCGCGTGACGAAAGGGTGTCGTCTGGTGTGCTGCCCATTTGCTAGAGATGGTTACTGCTTATGGTACATCTTGGGTAGCAAGAGTGCCTCTCTGTATCTTCCTCTCAAGTCCAAGGCTTAGCTACGGTTGATACCGAAGATTCTTCTAAAGCGCAAAGCCATGCGTCAGGGCAGGTGTGCTTTGTGTCCGCAGGCACGGGCTTGCATGTTTCAGTCCGTTGCTTTATCCTTGGCGTGACCACCTCTGTTCCTCTTCCTCAGTAGTAGCCTTGGGACTTGGGAGCAAGGGCATGGCCTGCAACAAGCATGAGATGAGAGCCTTCAGTGCACCATGCCTGATTGCCTAGAGGCCTAGTCCGGTGGGAAAACTTGCAGGTCCTTCATTCCGGACTGGAACATCAGTTAGGGATCGATCCTTGATTGCTGTGTTTGCCCAACCTGGATGCCTTAACCACCGATTAAATGTTAACGAATACCTTGAAAAGAAGAAAGAGTATTGCCGGAATCTAAATTCGGCCGATTCGCATGTGGGGTTATGGAAAAATAGGAGACCAGTACTGTTGGTGTTTTCTGAGATTCGTGCACATGAAAGGTTAGGATAAAACATGGCAGCCGCGTGCACGAGTGGCTAAACCAGGTTCATGAGGACATGCTTTGGAGCCATCTGATCGTGCTACCCAGGGGCGGAGCTATGTGAGGGCCATGGCCCCTCCTCAAAATTGCTAATCTTTAGAGAAATTATTGAGCAGCCGACTTAATTAGCTAGTTAAATATGGAAACGATCACCCTTTACTAATACAATTCATCCTCTTTTAAGTGCTGACCAGTTCTTAATCCGTAGTCAAGCTGTGCTACGGTGCACCTTTGTGGCATCATCGGACGGCTCCTAGATCCCAATTCCACCGGGAATTTTTTACATGGTTTTGTGCACATATGATTCATCAGAGCCATTTATTTGTATTAAGATTCGTGCGAGAAGGAGTCACGATATAGATGAGAAAAATATAATGATAGATAACTATTAGATGGGAGGAATAGGCGGCAGAGATAAGCATATGCATGCTTGCGGTGTTTGCATTTCTCTCCATTCGTACGGACGGTCCCATGGAAAATTCTTCAAGAGCTCGTGCCGAGGCCTGCCCTGTTTTAAATTCTTATTTCCCCTCCATGTCACGTTAGCTCCCTCTAAGCACGCCAAGAAAGGAATTACTCTCCACCTGGAAAAATGGCATCGTCGTCGTGTCCTCTGCAAACGACTATAAAACCCCATCCCACCAAGATTAACCATCGATCGCCCGGACCAAAGCAAAACGAGCACAAAAAACGCGCGCTCGCTCGCGGCAGCAGAAGCACGATCCACCTCCACAAGCGGCATGGCGCCACCGTACGAGGCGATGCTGAAGTCGATGGCGTACGAGCGGATGCGCAAGGAGCACCCCTCGGAGTTCGCGCCGGCGAAAGTCTTCTTCACGCACGACGCGCGCAGCGCGCTCGACCGGCGCAACAGCTTCCGGGTGAAGGCCGCGCTCGTCTACGAGGCCATCATGGGCCACCATTTCGATGACGACATGCTGCGCGCCAACAGGCTGCTCCTGGCCCTCGCCAAGGCTTGCCATTTCAGCATCCATTCACCAGCCGATGATGCCGGCCGCGGTACTTTCTGCCAAGAGCTATATCTTCTTTTCTTGCGCTATATCTTGTTGAAGTATAAGTATATTGCTTGTCTTTTCTCGTTAGCTTAGACTTTTAGATAAATTGTCTAGTGCATGCAACTCAATATATTGTTTGCAAAATTCCAATCTCTCTCTTTCTCAGCCACAGTTGTAGAAGGAGACGCTCCAGAGGCTGGGGAAGCTGCAATAAGTGCTAATCCAGACACCGAAGGGAGCACCCCGGCGGAGGAGAAAGCGGAGCTCACCGACGAAGGCTGGGATGAGACGCACAAGCGGGTGGTCGACAGCATCTTCATCGTCGTCGGCTTCCTCCCGATGCTCATGAAGGCGATCGGCAAGAATAACGTGGACCGCGAGGGAGTCGACGAGAGCTTCAAGTCGCGGCACATGCAGGACATCGTCACGGATGTGATCAAGCTCGAGAACCAGCTCCCCCTGAATGACCTGCTCGACGTGGCCGGCGTCATCGAGGGAGTGATCAAAGAGACCGTCGGCCGCGAGGAGTTCAAGGACGTCAAAGACTCCATCAACGGCGAGTACAAGCTGCCCTTCACCAAAGATAGCTTCGGCGACGTGATCCACGGTTTCTGCTGGTACTACTCGCCGTTCTTCACGAAGAAGGCGCCGGCTCCAAAGGGCGGGCGGTTCAAGGACGTGGCGAAGGATCCCAAGATGGCCTTGCGCACGCTCCTGGATTGCCTGCACCAAAGTGCGGTGCCAGCGCCGAGGCAGGGCACTAGCGCCACCGGCAGGCCGTCCCGCATGCCGGCAGCGAGGGCGCTCCGGCGGTCGGGGGTCCGGCTCCAGGCCTCCGAGAACGGCATCGCCAAGGTCGAGTTCAAGGAGGAGTCGACGACGCTGTGGCTGCCGGCGCTGGTGTACGACTTCAAGTTGGCCACGGTGGTCCGGAACCTCCTGGCGCAGGAGTACGAGGAGCAGAGCAAGCCCGTGACGCGCTACTTCCAGATGATGAACGAGCTCATCGAGGGCGCCGCCGATGTCCGGGTCCTCCGCCGCGCCGGCGTCGTCCGCGGCGGGTCCAGGGGCGCGCAGGAGGTGCACGAGCTGATCAAGAAGATCGACGGGCACGCCACGTACCCGTCGGTGTACATGGCCATAGACCAGGAGATCGAGAAGGTGGGGCAGCACCACGACAAGAGGATGAAGAACTTCTTCGTTCGCCACCGCCCCGGCGTGATCTGGGCCTCGTCGGTGGCCGTCTTCTCAGTGATGGCCGTAGTGGCCGCGAGGAAGAAGCGGGGGTGAAGGGATGAACGAATCAGCAGCGCCTAAAGGTGGTGTCACAAAGAATATCGTTATGTGTATGTACATATGTGTAACTTGATTTGTTGCGATGCCTATCATGATATATACGTACTTACGAGTTACTACCATGGATTAAAGTTTCGGCGGAATTTTAGCAAAATTTTACGAATTTTAAAGAATTTAAAGTGAAAGAAAATATCTAATTTTAGAATTTTCTTTCACTGACATATAAAATCCACATAGCTGATGACATAATCAAAATTTTGACGTTTCACCAACTATTTACTTACCCGTGCATTATAACGGGAGCCAAATTTTTAATAATGTAACATAGTTGTATTGTTATTTTGTCATAGGGGTGACTTAGGTGTCTACCTACAACTGAGTTAGACCAATAACTTATTATCAAATAGGTACTTGTCTATGTGTTGCAACGAGAACTAAATTTTTTAATGATATAACATAGTTGTATTATTACTTTGTTATGGGGATGACTTAGGTGTCTACCTACAACTGAGCTGAGCCAATAACTTATTATCAAATAATTACTTATATGTACGTTGCAACATGAGTCAATTTTTTTTAATGATATAGCATAGTTACGTTGTATTGTTACTTTGTTATAGGGATGGCTTAGTGTCTATCTACAGCTGAGCTGACAAATAACTTATTATCAAATTGTGGTGTCATCTTGGGCTTTATGTTAACTATTAGAAAGTTAGACCAAACCAAGATCGTCGGAAATAAAAACTAAGGACAACATACTTGAGCTCTTCAATGCAAGTGAGTTACTATTAGCATGCAAATTAACTGTAGAGGCATCGAGGATTTTTCTCTGAAAATATGTTCGTAAGAATAACGGGATTATCTTCGTGATCTAGGAATCAAACAAGAAACGAGACACACGCGATGTATACATGTTCGGATCCTTGATTTGAGTAATACCCTACATCCTATATGATTGATGATGTATCTGTATTCACTCGAGTACTAGTAATGTGTCTAGATCTATTACAAGGAGTGGATGTGATCTAAACTAGACTAATGATGAAGACGTCGAGTATCTCCTGTGACTCTAGTGCTTACATCGAGTTGTAGATGAGTTGTGTCCCTTCAGAAAGAGAGCCTCCCTTCGAGGGTCTAGGTCTCCACCTTATATAGGGGTCTTATACCGCTTTCTATCTCGCCGCAATCAATAGAAAATCCTTCATCTTGTCCACCAAGAAAGATCAGATAAATCTGATTGGGATGCTAGTTATTCTCGAGTTATGTAATCAATCAAGACCTATGAGCCTACTAGATCTCCGAGAGTATCATGTACCACAGATTCAGTTACGTAATATCTGGAGTTGTTAAGCATGCACACGGCATACCACAGATTCAGATCATGATGGATGCTTTGATTGCGAGGGATAGATGTCGATGGCCCCATCTCTTGTTCCCTAACGGATAATTCTATTATTAAGGAGTAGAGATATGGTCATTCGCACCCATGGGGATGCAAACAGGTACATGGGGGTGTTCCTTAGCCCCTCGTCTCCGTCTCCCCACGGTGTCATGCAACCATGATATATGAAGGTTCTATGTATATAGCATACGAGGTTCATAGTTTTTAGAGTAACTTGTGTAGTCAATAAAATATTATGTGATATGGTGAACTACACTTTATCCTATTCCAATGTGTCGTGACCAATCGATACCAATTTTATTGTGACAAATTATTGTTGTGTTGATAAATCATGCTACCCTATTGTCATTGAGCTACTTGTAAATGGGATTGTGTAACCTATCGGGTACCCATTCCCCATATGAGTATGGGAATGGAGAAAAATTGAGTCTATAGGGTTGGGATGGGGTGGGGTATTTTCCTCCAAATGAGAAAGAGGATATTCTCCACTCCCCATTGAGGAATAGACATGTTTTCATCCCTAGTTATAGTGTTGTGTTGTCCGAGGTAGAAGAGATTTATTTGGCCAGTTGTTACTCTAGATAACCGTACGACGTCCAAGTAAGTAAAAAAAGATTACTGAAACTAGTTGCATGCATGTGCGTTGCAATGGCTGAATATTTTTACGCTATAATATGTGTTGTCATCATTTTAATAGTGGTAATAGTTAGAAATTTAGACGTAAAACTTACAAGTGATGCAATATGTCCTTTGTGACATGAAATATACAATGATAAAGTCAAGAGTTATATGCATCAATTCATGGCTAGAGTCTTTCTAAATATCTAGAATATCATTTTGCTTTGTTAGCAAAAAGAAAAGGGTCAATTGATATAAACATTACCGTTGATGGTGTTGGTTATGTCTTTCAATGGAGTGTGAGCCTAGGTTCATTTCGAAGATACCATCTATGAGGAAAACACCAAATAAGACCAACACCACCACCTCATGTATTAAAAAAACAAATAGCAAAGTTCAGCTAAAGCTACATGTTGAAAAAAAACAATAAGAAGCAAGGGTAAAAGAAAATAGTAGATTTTTTTTTTTTTTTGCTCACCTCTTGAGCACAGACAGTCTATTAAGGACTTCATATATGTGCAAGTGAATTGCCGCCCTAGCTCCTTAACAACTTTGTTGACTTCAAGTGCAAACATATCTGAATATCCATGTTAGAATATTATAATGTAAATCTAGAGTTCTTAGTGTTTTCTTTAAGAGGATGGCGAGACACAACACCTCTCAGAAAATTTCTCAACATTCCTCCCATTCCATATTTTCCCATATTCAACATACAACCAAATAGGAGTATATCATAGTTAGTTGATACAGGAAAAGAATTCAAGCTTTATCTAAAGTGCTCATGTAATCAGTTGCCACGAGAAATGAATGACCACAGAACGTGCTTAGTCAAGGATAACTGCGAAGTCCTCCTGTAGTCAAGTGGCATGCCGACTCCTTTTAGACCACGTGAAAATGCCTCTACAGTCCGGAACTTAACAGGTAATTGTCTCATTTTAGCAACTGTGCATGTTCGGTTCACGTTTGTGACGCCCGTTTTCCTTGTCGCGGCCCAGCCCAGCAGTCGCCCGCTTCCAGCCCAGCCCACCCCGTCCGCGCGCCGCTGCCCAGTGGGACCCGCCCGTCAGCTCTATCGTCTCCGCCGCGCCCCGCAGCCCCGCGCGCCGTATCCGAACCGAACCCGCAGCTGCCGCGCGCCGAGTCCGATTTCGTCGCGCCGTCCGCCCTACGCGCTGCGCCCCGCAACAACCCGCGCCTGCCTCGCCTATATAACCCAGCAGCGCCGCCTTTTCTCCCTGCACACGCGCAAAAACCCGAGGAAGCCGAGCGCCATAGCCGCCGTCGCCGAGCCATCCGCCGCGCCAAGTCCTCCCCGCCGCGTCCGAGCTCGCCGCCAGCTTCGCAGTAGCGGGAGGAACTCGTTTTGCTGCTCGCCGAAGTCTCTCCGCCGTCGGAACCGAGTTCTCCCCGCTCGCCGGTAAGCGCCGCCGCCCTTCATCGTCGCTAGCTTCGCCCGATGGTCCCCGCGGTCAGCTAACCCCCCCTCCGGCACTGCATGCCCCCCAGGAAGCTTCCCCGCCCGTCGGATTCGCCTCTCCGCCGTCGCAGCCGGATCCCCGTCGACTTCCGAGCGCCGCCGCCCGCCATTGTCGTCGCCCGTCGCCGTCAAGACCTCCCCGGCCGTCGACAAGCCCCCGGTGAGCTTCCCCGTGCGCTCCCCGTTCGTTTGCGCCTTTCCCCGTAGAGTTTGGTAGCCCGTAGCGTAGTTTAGCGTGTCTCCGGCGATCCTCCGGTGAGATCCGAGGCGGCGCCGCCGTGTTCCGATCGCCGCCGGTCTGTTTTTCCCCCAATCAATCTCAGCCGTCGGATCCCCTTTGAACGTTCCTGATTAGATCGCAAGATACCCCTTCGCTAGCCGTCCAGATTGCGCCACGTGTCCCTCTTAAACCCAGTCAGCAGCAGAGACACGTCAGTGCGCCACGTGGATGCCCCTGTCCTACGTGGCAAAGCCCAGTCAGCAGTGGATGCCCAGTCAGCAGCCCAGTCAGCCTGTGACGTCAGCATTGCGCATTAATTAGGATTTTCAGTATGAAAATAATTCCACCTATTCTCGGAAAATAGGGAGATTTGCAAGGAAACCCCTAGGCTTCACTGTTTCTGCATATAGGCCCTTAGATAGTTCTGGATAATTGCAATTTGGCCCCTGGACTATAGGATAATTGCAATTAGGCCCCTGGATTTTAGGGTAATTATGTTTAGGTCCCTGAACTTTGCACTTAAGCCCCTAGAACTATCTGTTTTACAATTTAGTCCCTGCAAACTTTCAGAAAAGCCCCTGTAGAGTAGAATTAGTGTAACTTTTCCATACGACCTCCGATTTAGGTGATTTTCGCACCCCCGAGATCGTAGCAGCGTGTACTTTCCGTTCTTAGCCTTTTTAGAGTTAGTTTCTCCTGTTTAGTGTGTTGTACTTAGCTGTTTTGTTATTTCTTTCCGGTGTGTTCTTTGGCTTAGGAGGAGAGCAGAGTGCCAGCTTTCAAGACCAAGTTTTCGAAGATTCTGAGCAGCCAACTTACGAAGGCAAGTGTCCTTGATCACCTTGATTTAACCATAGATCATTATAGTTTACTTTTCCTTAGTTGCATGCTTGTCTAATTTTGAATCCCATGAATAGGATTTACTAGAATTTGTATGGCCATTCCTTGTAGCCTTTTTGGGGTTTTGGGTCCTGTAAAAGGGTAGTCATGCTAGTGCAGTCATGGATTAGAATCATTATGAACTTTGATTAATAACTATGGAACAAGTACTTGGGAGAATTGATAATCTTGTAGTAACTTGAATTTAGGGATCCCAACTGGATGGCTAGTATGTGGTGGAGCTATACAGCAGGGTTTGTGTATGTTCTTGTGTGGGATCCTAAGGACCGGTTCTTGGAGCCTGTAACCTGGCAAAACAGCACAACCATGGGGCCTATATGGGTACGGCCTGGCTAAGTAATTAGTGTTTTTCGCATTCTGTACGCACCAATGGTTGGTTCGGTGGCACAAGAGGGGGCCTCTGCAGTGGATGGGACCCCTGTTAGCGGTGAAACCTTAGTGGGTGCTTATAGATGTGAAGATACTTTGTAACAACCTTGTAGTGAGACCCCGGCCATACACCCCGGAAGTGTAAGGCAAAAAGGGAATCACGACTCGTGGGTAAAGTGTGCAAACTCTGCAGAGTAAATAACTGATCGATCAGCCGTGCTCACGGTCAAGAGCGGCTTGGACTTCTTCAGGATTAGATGGGAACTTTAAGGGTTGGTTTGGGTAGTCGGGTGGTGGTACTCCCGATGAGTCGGTAGCCGGATATGGGATATCTGGTGAGTCTGGTAGTCGGATGGAATCCGATGAGTTATGTTCTTATATTGTTGGAATAAAATCTAGTAAATAGGATTGCTAGGTTGTTTGAGTCTGTTTTAGCTGAGCATAGTCGCAGTAAATTCCCAAGTTGAACTTTCCTTGTCAATAGCCTGCATGTCATATTTTTCCTCCACTTGCTGGGTACTTTATGTACTCACGCTTGCCTTTTTCCCTACCCTCGGATGCTGCTCAGAAGGTGAAGTCTTCGAGGAAGTCCCGGGCGAGGACGCTGATTTCTAGAAGGAAGAAGGCGTTGATTGAAGACCATGTCCTAGGCTGGTGTTTCCCCCGGACAACGCCTGTGGATGGATGGGTGTTCCGCTGCCAATTGAAGATTTATTAGTATTTTCTTTCAGACCTACGGGTCCTTTTGTAAGGATTGTTTACGTTATTTAAGACACCGTTTATGTTATCACTAATGACGTCGCTGCATGTATGTAAACTTGATCCTGGCATACATGTGGAATACATCTGGTTGTTTCCTTTAAAACCGGGTGTGACAACGTTTCACCTACAGAAAAATCAAGCCGAGTATTGTCAATGAATGGATTTATAACACAAAAACAGCACCAGAAGTAGGTAAAAAAAATGCAAACCTAAGCATCATCCGGACTCTCCAAAGCCAGTGAAAGAGCAACAAGTAAATGCATAAGGTCAAGAAGTTATCATCTCCAATTCTTCATCAAAATCATTGTCCAAGTCAAGAAGGTTGTGTCTTTCCATCAAAATTGCTGACCTTACAAGGTTTAATGCAGCATGTTTTTTCTTTCTTTTGTGGACGGATCTTGGAATAATGGATAGTTTTTTTTTAATCCTGAGTAAATATAAACTTATGGTTCTGGGGGCTGAAATGTAGAGTTTCATTTGATTCAATATTTCGTTGAATATAAACAAAGAATCTTGCAAAGCATTGGTAAGGAACCATAGGAATGGGTGACTTGATATTTGTATTTTTCCAGACCATTCAAGTTAATTTTTATTCTTAAGAGCAAAATAACAATCATGATTACTTGTGGCTATTAATATTAATAGAAGTAACCCTGAATAATAAAGTAATTTGGACAAACTACAATCTCAAAACAAAGGTTGTTTACTGTATGCTGTTAAATTTTCTGATTTAGTCTACAACGATCAAGGATTTGCATATCAAGATTTTAGAGGGAACAACTAAAAATGCCAAAAGCATGTCAAAATTGACAATATATGTGGCACGTACGTGTAAGCATCAGTGAGCATATTTCTTGTCAATTTCATGTAGTATAGATACAAATGCAAACTATTTTCTCACAATATCACTCTACCCTAACTAAATATGGAACAAGCTTTTCAGGCAAGAATTTGATGCCTCCCTCTAAAAATATTTATCATGTGCTTATAGTACATACTCATGAAAATTTAATTGTGAGTTCAAATAACCATAAATTAAATAAAAACAGTTCAACATCATGATGGATAACAGTAAAAAATAATCTGCAAATCATAGCATGCTATTTTAGGACTTTAACAGAACATAACACCACAATTTTATTTGTAACACAAACAAATACTGTTATAGAACGCTACACCTCTTGAAGAAATACTTTGTGATCCTTCCAATGCTAACAGGTTTTTGGAACAGATTGCAAGCCTTTAGGTAAGTCACAATGCTAGCATCCCTTCCAAAACTTTAATAAAATAACACTCCTTGAGTAATTACTCAAATGTACTGCAAACATCAGTACATGAGGTTAGCGATAAAAAAATTGTATCTTGAAAAAAGGACCACTTATCTAATTGAGGAATAACATTTTCATCTCAAGCCATTTGCAAGATCAGTACTATAATGGATAGTAAGGGCTTGAGATATGGGTGGACATAAAAATGGATTGCTAGAATATGTTGTTGTTGCAGTACATAAATCATACAAATTACCAAAAACTAAATCGAGATCTAACATCAAGCATCAACAAGCAACTCAGGTATCGGCTATATAATACATTCCAGTAGCATAGATGGCTAATGCATCAGGTATTAAACCAATTTGGTAAGTAAAACCACTAACATTCTATTTGCCACGACCACCATCTAAATGTCCATATCAATCAAACTTTGCGAGTAAATCATTTTGGCAACAACGATATCGCAGCTAGTTCAGGATTGCTACTTTACAGTTGGGAAAAGCACGCTACGAAGAGACGAAGAAACGCTCACCCGCATAGAGTTGAATGGTGTGGATCCGTTGGATCTCCCGCATAAGCGCCAATAGCTCCACAATCGCACCATATCCCCCCTCATCCACCACGTCGACGCCTCTGCCTACCAACAAACAAGGAAATCCGTTCAAACCCGAGCTAGATCAGCAGTGGAGCCACAATGAGCAACACTAGGACTAAAACCCTAGGGTCTAGGGAAACAAACCTCGAGACCTGAGGTGGTTGAGGTCGGAGCGCGCGAGCTAGGCCTCGAGGCCACGGACGCGAGCTGCGCCTCAAGGCGGCGGAGCGAGGCATTGAGCTCAGCGCACTCATGGCGCAGTAGCTCAACAAGTGCCGACACGGTGGTGAGGTCCTCGGGGGTAGCGAAGTGGGCGTCCAGGAAGACGAAAAGGTGGCAAAACGGGATGACGACGACCGATTCAGCTTGAGGCGGCGCGATCTCACGAGAGGAGAGGAGGTGAGAGAAGAAGCGGCCCACACGTGCGCACCTACCGGAAAACGGGGAGTGGAACAGACCCACTTGCAGACGCACGAAGCAAAAAACTAGAAGCGGATCACAGTGCGAAGAAACGATATAGTAAAGACTTTTTAAATAGTAGAGATATTGATTAAGGTCTTGCTTCAATATTAAGAGTTGGCCAGTGAAAGTGCATCTAGGCCCCCTAAGTGGGTTTTGGCTTATTGATGACAAAACGATTAAAGAACTAACATGCTTTGTGAGTATTGAACAGGTATGAGCATTAGTTGTGAAGGTAAATGACGTTTGACGCCCGTCGAAACAATTGAAGAATCAACAAAGGATACAAGATAGAGCTTAAATTCTTTTTACTTTTGAAATTGAGTCTAGAATAGATTTTTTCCTAGATGGATGGATTCATTTGCTTGATTAGTGTCTCAATGCTCAAGAGATCCTTTAGAATCACCCAATTGAGAGACACATTCACTCACGGACACGAAACTCTTTCTGAAAATCTTCAGAGTCCGGAGTCTCCGGTGTTCACCGGATACTTCGGTACTCAGCGTTCAGTCGGAGTCTCCGAGTTAGCCTCCGGCAGAGAGTCTCGGTTACGGTTTAATCTTTTCAAGAAAAAGACCGGAGTCTCCGGTGTACACCGGATACTCCGGTAAAATGTTTAGTGTGCAGTCGGAGTCTCCGAGGTAGACTCCGGCAGAGGCTCTCGGTTACGGTTTAATCTTTTCAAGAAAAAGACCGGAGTCTCCGGTGTACACCGGATACTCCGGTAAAATGTTTAGTGTGCAGTCGGAGTCTCCGAGGTAGACTCCGGCAGAGGCTCTCGGTTAGCTTTTAATCTTTTTGTTAAAAAGAAGTAAAGACCGGAGTCTCCGGTGTTCACCGGATACTCCGGTACCTGGAGATGCCGGAGGATCCGGCTAGTCTCCGGACTTAGTCTGTTTTGGAAAATCTGTCAGGACCGGAGACTCCGGTAATTAAACAGAACTATAACGGCTAGTTCTGACACGTTCGTGACCGTTCTGACGCCGTTTTTGGAATTAGGACCGGAGACTCTGGTGTACACCGGATACTCCGGTAAGCTCTGACAAAAACAGTAACGGCTAGTCTGTGAGAGAGGGCTATAAATTCCCCCTCTCTCCATAGCATTTAGAGCTTGCTGTAGCTGGTTTCCTTGAGACCTCTTGAGCACTTTAAGAGCATTCAAAGCCCCTCCAATCATCTCTAGAGCCAAATTTGCACAAATTTGAGAGTGTGTGTTTGGAGAGGGTTCAAGTCACTTGAGCATTGATTTCTTCATCGAGCATTTACTGCGATCATCTCCTTTGAAGCTTTGGGTTTCTAGAAGGAAAGGAGTCGCCCGAAGAGCACCCAAAACTTGTGGTGTGCCTCGGGAAGTTTGTAAGCATCTTCATATTGAGTAAGAATTTCTAGCTTGATCTTTGTGGTCGCTAGAAGAGGATAGGGTTGGAGAAGACCCGGCTCTTTGTGAGCTCCTCAACGGAGACGTAGGCACTTCTTTGTGAGGTGGCCGAACTCCGGGATATATTCTCGTGTTCTTACTTGTTAAACTTACTTGATCGTGTGTATTTAGTAATTTGTCATTTAAATTGCTATAGTATCAATCTTGCTAGTTTTAATTGTTATTCTAGCTTAGTAATATCTACTTGATCTAGTGCAATTCTTAGAATCTAGCTGTGGCCTTTAGTTCAAATTTATTCTGAAATTTCCTGTCAGGCCGAAGACTCCGGACTAGACCGGATACTCCGGACCATACCGGAGTATCCGGACTTCACCGGAATATCCGGCAGTTTAATCCGCTGTTTTTAGTTTTAAATTTCAAAAAAACCTATTCACCTCTCTCTAGTCACTTTCAGCCAGATAGTTGAAATTAAGGCCTAGCTGAATTCAGTATTGGGCCTGTCAAGCTAACCTGGGGTTCGGCTATGCAGACTCGAGCAGCAAGTCACGTTCAAAGATTCAAACCAAGTCCAAGCTGGGCCTGCGTGGATCGAGTGCGATGAGGTCGGCTTGTGCCGAAAGCTAAGCGCCCAGGTGGGACTGAAATTTCCTCTAAAAAAAAAAAGGGTGGGACTGAAATTGCACCGACCGAGCTTCCCGCCAGTCCATACACAGATCGTTTTTCCAACTAATCCTGACGAGAGCTTAGCAGATATAACATAGTTTATTTATATTGAGATTTATAGTAGAAGGATAAATAAAAAATATAATATATATAAAAAAATTAACAGATAGATAAGTATCGAATGAGAAAAATGAATAATTGAGATAACCGTGCTTGCGCGAAAGTATACTAAGTTGCATTTCCCATTCACTGGCGTGTCGGCTGGAAAACACACTGCAGCTAAGAGCGAACTGCTTTCTGAAGCAAGAACATGCCGATCAACCAAGCACACCAACACGAGCAGGTTAAATTTTCTGTACCAAATCCGGTCTGTCTCATGCAACACTTACATGTACTCGCAATACTCACTTGATCACACTTAACGAATGAGATGACGATGCGAGACGAAACCTTTGGGAAAAAATTGGCATTTGGCTCCTCAGCAAAGGACGAAACCTTCCGGCCGCTGATCCGAAATGAATGATCCGTCGTCACAGCACAGGGACAGGCTCGGCGGCGAACAGATCGTCGCTGATGTCGCTGAAGCAGCTGCCGTCCACGCCCGGCCACATCGGGAGGTCACCGAGGTCAAGCGGGGACGAGCTGGCGACATAGTCGAGCTGCGGCATCATGAAGTCGTCGAACAGTGCGCCGGGCGCCGGCTCGCCGAAGGGGACGACGCCGGGGAAGAACACGTCGTCGTCGTGCGGGAGGAGCGCGTCGGCGGAGAACGGGTAGAGGCCGCCGCAGGGCGTGTCGACGCTGTGGGAGGAGGACGAGGAATTCTGGCTTGCTGCATCAGCGGCGCCCGTGGGTTTGAGCGGCACAGGGCAGGCCGCCGTCTCGCCCGGCATTGTGCGGAGGACGGAGACCGGCGAGCCCACGTGCTGCGACTCGTCGCTGGATTCTTCAGTGGAAGAAAGGTCGGCCACGGCAGGAACGGCGGAGGGCGACGGTGGCGCGGGGAAGTTGGTCGTTGCCGAGGGCCCGCGGAGGAGGCGCGCGAAGGTGTCGTATTCCCTGGCTGCCTCCTCGGCGGTGTCGAAGGTGCCCAGCCACAACCGCTGGCCCTTCTGCGGGTCGCGGATCTCCGCCGCGTACTTCCCCCACGGCCGCCTCCGCACGCCGCGGAACCTCCGCTCCGCCGTGCCCGTCGCGCCACCCGCCATTACCGCCGTCGCTCCCAGCGCTTTCCTTTTGACACCACCAGCTTTCCCGGCGGGAGCCGGAGCCGCGGACGACACCATGCCTTTGCAACAGGCAGGCTGATCGAGGCGGATTTCCCTGATGAAGTGGCGGGCTCCACGTGGCGCGTGGTCGCCGATGGCCTCGTCGTCGGAAGAGTCCGTGGCGTCACGGTCGTCGCAAAAGATGCGAACAAGCCTGCGCACCGTGCCCGCCTCGGGCTCCTTGATCCTCTGCCGCCTTGCCGCCGGCTTGCGCACGATAACCGTGGCTGGCTCTGGCTCTTTCTTGATCCTCTGCTGCCTCGGCGCCGGCTTGTGCACGATATCTTCCACCATTGCTCAGTTGCTACTTGTGAAAAACGAGGAGAGAGAGAGGACACAGATAGTTGCTTAGTAGAGATATAGGGGAGGAGAGAGAGGGAGACAGAGAGATTAGAGAAACTTCGGGATCTGCGGTTTAATTTTGCAAACAACCTAATCATTAACGATTTGCTTAGATCGGCTATCTCTCCATTAATACATTCCGTTTATGCCAGATATTCCTATTCTCGCAAAATCTGCCTGACATTGATTTGATGTTTCAAATACACATTTTGATTTGGGAAGAAAAACGTAACGCATTACTGTTCAAAGTCTATTATTTGATGTTCAAACCAGTTTTTTTTTAAGAAAATCTCATATTTAATAGCGTTAGGCCCACTTGTAAAAAAAAATGTACGAGTCACTGTCTGTTTGCTACTTTCTTAATGGTAAAGTCTATATTTCGAGCGTGCGGGCGTTCGTTCTCTCGCCCATACACTTGGTGGACTGCTCGATTAGCACAGGAGCGTCGGTCGCTTGATTCACCCTAGCAAAATATCTTTCTTTGGAAGAATGGGCACTCGCCTTGTCTTTCTCGCCCGAGCGGCGTTTTGACCTCCCCTCCTCCTCACGCAATCACCGCCACCTCCCCTCCCTTGGCAGCCTTGCCTAGCCACCTCCCTCCCCATGGTACGCCCTGCCTGCAAGCCACACCCCATTTTTGCGGTGTGCTGCCACTCCCGACATAGTCCTCCTAGTGCACTACCCATCCTGGCCACCGATGTAGGTTCTTCCTTCCTCCTACTGTCGCCGCCTAGCGCCACACACACCCGCCACCTCCTCTCCTCTCCTCCTGCCCGACTCTACATCGCCTCTCCTGTTATGTCGCCGATCCAAGGCCCACCTCGAATCAGCATTGTCACACCCTAAAACCCCAATCTAGTCATCACGCATGCATATGCATCATGAAATCATGCTTAATGTTGTTGATTTTGACTTAACACATTTTGAAAATGTTAAGTTATTGATCAATGTGTACTTCCATCCTATCTTTATGAGTGAGAATCATTTAGAGATAGTTGAGAAGATCCCAAGGTCCTTTAAGAATGAGAAGAAAAAAAAAGGAAGAAACCGAGAAAATAATGGGTCCAGGAACCCCCGCGATCTAACCGCCAGAGTGCAGAGGCTGTACTTGAAGTCATCGACCAGCTCTCACTCCCTCTCTCTCGTTCATTCACTCTCTCACTCCCTCCCCTTCACCAAACCGAGAGAGAGAGAAGGGATCACATCGACCACCTCGACGGTCGAAAATCGACAGAGATGACTTTTACGAGTTCCCCGAAGGCCTCCTCGATCCCTTCCCCATCGTCTTACTCACCGGAGATGCTTCCATGAGACTTCTTTTGCCTTTAGGTCAAACCCCACCCCGGAGCCCGATCTTCGAATCAAAGTTTTCCTGGAGTTAGCCAACCCCCCTATAAAGCTTTCCTATGCCGAGGTGACACTTTCCTCACTATTTCCCCATCATTTTCAAACTCTGTAACACCCTGAGTTTTAGAATTTTAGAAAATAGCAAAATTCACTCCTATTAAAAAAACTAATTATTAAACTAGTATAAAATCAAAGAAATATATATATATATATATATATATTTGTATGTGTGTATTCAAATATATTATTTTGGCTAAGTATTTCAAAGATCACTGAATTAATTTCAAAATTAATCGTTGCAATAAATTGCATATGCATTTTTGGTTCAATGGTTCTTTGTGTGGCGATTCGAAGTTGAATGTCTCTCAAATTCAAATCTGCTTAAGTTATTTTCAGCAATTTCCTAATCCAAATCCATCCGTGAAAATCGATTTTCAAATCCAACTTGAAATATTCTTTTGAATCAATTTCAAATCATAAATTCAAATACTCTTATTTGGATTAATGACAAATCCAAATTTAGATCTAAATTCAAATACTCCTATATTGAATTTAATCCCAAATATCTCAAATCCAGATTCAATCAAATCATCATTGAACTCATATTCAAATGCAATTCAAATCGTATGAGATATATTCATTCCATTTCCAGTTCAATCGCTCCACAATTCAATTCGAATTCTATTTCAATTTGAATTACCAAATCCAGTTTACAACTTCAGATACATTCAATTGAATTGTCATTCAAATATTCTATATCTAGATCTTTCTCCACTCTCTCACACATCTCTATCTCTCTGTTATCTCTCTCCCTGATATTATCATACAGCACCAACTGCACAAAGGTCCTCTCACCGCAGCCACTCTCCTCCCGCGTTCACACCGACCATCACCTCCCTCTCTGATTTTTCACCGAAATAGGCAAAGGCCAATTTGCCATCTCCCCTCTACCTTCACCTGCAAGCCATCCAGCACACCACCGAGCAAACATACATACACGCAGGCATACAACACACAGGCACACACCCACCTCACAAGCACAGCCGCGGCACCGTGCGCCATCCCAGACTTTCCCAGTATCGTCGCCCCAGCCAACAGCCAGCAGCCGCACGTAGCCACGAGCTCGCGCAGACTCGCATGTGCTCTCGCCATTCTGCATTGCTGGCCCGTGCTGCCCAGCCAGCCTTCGCCACTCACGCACGCTGTCCCATGGCTCCTCCACGTCGTTGTTCCTCCCGTGCGCTACATATGTGCGCACTGCCGCGCCACATCGTCCCGCTGCCTAGGAGCTCCATGGTCACTGTCCACGCGCCGTCTGTCCCAATGAGCCCCTCTGCTCCCTCCTCCCCCTCTACTCTTCCTTGCTGAGCCACCGTGGCCCGCGCCACAGCAGTCGCTCGCCGGCTCCTCCAGCCGCGCCGCGCCCTTCCGTCGTGCGTCCTCCTGCATATGCCTCCGCTGTCTTCTATCAATGTTGTCTTGGCCTCCCCGCTGCGTGCTTCCACGTGCACCATGCCGTAGCTAGTCGCCGCTGTGCGCCTATCACCGAGCTACTGGTTCATGCCGCCATCCCGTGAGCGCCGCCGCCGAGCCTTCGCCACACCATTGTCGTGCGCGCGTAGCTGCTCCGCGCTGTCGCACCATGTCGCTACTCATATACGTGTCGTCTTCGCCACCATCGCGGCGCTCTGCATCGCACACCACCACGCCGCCCGCATGCGCCACCGCTGACCCGAGCCGCCGCCCGCGGCTCGGCTAAAAAGCTCAGCCTCCTCTTCCACGGTCTATGCCTGACCACCCCACCTTGCCAAGGCAGCCGGCCTTCGATACCACTCGTGCGCCGCCAGCGAGCTTAGCCAAACACCCTCCAACGTCGTCTTCCCCTCCGGTCAACTTCCTCCATCTTCGACCCCTCTCCCCGACCGCCTCTCCTCCTCCGGTGCCTCCTCTCTCCCTCCGAGAGTGTGATGCGCGTTTGCCCGATCTTCTGAAAGATAATATGATAAGTCGATTGGTGGAGCTTCGAAGTTGATGATCCAAAGGCTCCGAACATAACAGATCAAGAACCTTTGTAACCACTACACCACTACTTTGGGGTTATCAACCGTGCCAAGACGCGGTTGACCTCGCTAAGAAGGCTTTTCATGCAAGCGAATCGAGAACACAAGCAAAAACAGGTAGATACAATCTGAATATTGCTAATTACCAATGAAGTACTTGAGTTGGGGTTCAACAAACTGATAAACAACGATACTGTCTAAAATAGAAAAATCTAAGCTAAACCTGAGCCTAAACTACGATGGATACTGTGTATATATAGGGGGGACGTGAGGAGGTCGACCTAAGATTGTGCAGCCGTGGAAAGAGGCGAGCACAACCTGGACTGCGACCCCAACACGATTACAAAACCTAACTAGGTTCAAAACGGGGGCGTAGCACCTTATTTCTTTGACTCTAACTAAACTATAAGGAATATTTGTTCGAGGTCATATCCATTGGAAATGGCTCGTCATAAGCTTTCTAGAATGTCCAAGATTGCCTAAAACGGACTTCGTATGAGAGAGTTATGCTCGTTTTACTGTTGTGTTGTCCTCGAACTCGACCACGACCACGACTAAAGCTTAGCCTCGAGTCCGAGTAGACTTAGCCTTCGAGGGATGACGTCCGGGTAAGGTTGCGGTGCTTCTCCCACGTTCCTAAGCAATGAAACATCACAAGAATTTAGTAGTAATCCATCCAAGTAAGCATGAACAGCAAGAAACGAGTTCATCTGGTGCTCTAATTGTCGTACACGTGCTCTTATAATTGAACCTTGTATGATTTGAGGATTATTGGTGGTATTGATCGTATCCGAATGAGCAATAGGCTCATTAGAGTGGGCCCCATTGGCTGGCTCTCCTGTCTATTGGTTGTGGTCCATTGTGGACCGCCCTCCGGCCACAGCCCCGATCCACGGTGTCCATGGCCCATGGACCGAGCCCACCGGCAGCATAGCTCCCTCCAGTCCACCATGCACCCGCCTCACAAATCACACCAGTCCACAGCTCCATAGACCAAGCTCACAGCATAGTGCTTTTTCCAATTTCTAGGATTTCATTTTTGGCAAATCTTCCGAGCGTCGTAACTCTTTCATTATAACTTCGATTTTGGCGATTCTTTTACTGATATTTCTCTAAAATAATAATCTATTTTCCTGTCAATTCTTGTAATTTTTGGGGCTCATTTGTGTATTGAACCAAGATTTAGTTTATTCTTTTATAAATGAAGTGAGTTTAGATAATTAGATAATTATGTTTAGGTTATAATCCCATGTGATAACCTAGCTTAAGCATAGATTAATCCTTTTATTAATTAGAATAACTAAAGGTTGTTTTGTTTAATGTTTAGAAATAGATTGTTATTTCATGTTTAATTCATAAGTTTTAATCTTAGTTTTATAAGATTAACCAATATAGCTTTTAGATAAATAAATGCATGCCATTAGAGCATAATAGAATAATTTAACATTAGTAATTAATTAATTGAATAACATGTTAATAAACAATTAATTAGATTTATAGAATAGTTTAACCTAGTTAATTAATTACATGCATGTTTTTATGGTAGCAATAAATATAGCTTAATTAGTGTGGCAATTAGGCAACACTAGGTAATTAAGAATATATAGTGTATAACCTTGGAATAGTGCTATATATTAGAATGTTTAACCCGACACTTAATCACATATAATCGCCTAGAGGTATACTTACGTATATATGTATACGTGCTCACATACATATATACGTAAGTATAGCACATGCATTGATGTCGATACACGTGCACTCACTTACACGTACAATGACAGTTAGGCTAATAAATGCTCACCTAATTGTTAATGACTTGATTAGGTTTTCCTTTAAGTTAATAAAACAAATAGGTGAATAACTTGACCTAGTTTTGCTAGATAATCTCGTCAGTCTCTGTTTATCAATTTCGCTTAGCTTAGAGTTGTCGATCATCTTTCCGTTATGTTAGCTCTCGTCGTTTTTCACGTTCGTTCTTCTTCGCTTTGGTGTTTCTTTGGTTTTGTTTTGATATTCCGTTGCTTAGTCGTTGTGTGCTTTTGTCGTTAATTTGTGTAGGCTCGAAGTCAAGGTTCTAAGTAAGAACGCGAGAAAGGAACTGAAGGCGAGGCCCGACGATGAAGAATCAGGGAGGCTAGAGCGACAAGACCAATCGTGAATTGACCTTCGTGAAGGCAAGTCCTATCTCCTTGACTATATTGAACCAATGTTTTCAAATAATCTCCATAATTAAGGCCATGTTTGTTTCAGGTGTAGATTGCGAAAAACAGCTTGTAAATTATGAATTGTGAAAAGCTGGATTGTAAAAACTGGTAGCTGTTTGTTAACCTGGATTCTGAGGTGGGTGGATTGCTGTCTATATATGTAATGCCCTTGGCTGTTTTTGGTGGCATATTTATTCTTTTGTGACATATTTATTTTGAAATACAAAAATACATAAATAAAATTTAAAAGATCCATAATTAATACAAAAATGAATATTTGTCCATAAATACAAAAATGCATAAATTAAATGTAAGAGATACATAATTCATAAAAACTTGAGTATTTGTCCATACAAATAGTCTCTCACAATCATTCTAATCTCACATAGCAAACAAAGTATTAGCAAGGTTATCATGAAAGACATTCATATCTCCCTCTTCATCACCAAATTCACCATTGCCACCACTTCCTTGAGATGAAGATGCTTCGGGTTTTGGCATGTAATTTTCATCTTGATCACACATGTCAAAATCTTCATCCCTCATAGCACTATCTTGAATGAAATTATGAAGAGCCATGCATGCAAGTATAATTTTTGTTTGCTTTATCATAGGATAACTTGGTAAGTCCAATAAAATTCTTCACTTTATCTTCAAAACACCAAATGGCCACTCAATCACATTACGAAGAAATGAATGCAAATGGTTGTATACCTCCTTTTTGCCACTTGGTCGTGAGCCTTGTCGAAACTCCAATAAATAGTACTTTATCCCTTTGTACGAAGCCAAAAAAACCCGCTCAGTTAGGATAGTCCGAGTCAACAAGATAAAACTTTCCTATAAACATATGGTACAAGATGAGAAAAAAGGTATGATATTGAAACAAGTGAGATAATAAGGCAATATATGAGTATACCAGTGGAGGATGTGGGAACTTATCGCCATATTTGCGTAAAGAATCATTGAACACCCTCATATCATGTACCGATCCCGGCCATCCCGCAACAACAAAGGTGAATCTCATGTCAAAGTCACATATAGCCAAAACATTTTGAGTGGAATATCCATGGCGTCCCACATGTTGAACCATCTTCGACGATGGCACAATAATAGGTATATGTGTCCCATCTATTGCACCTATGCAATTATTAAAATATGGTGCAAAACGAGCACCTTGTAGTTTAGGATGCACCGTCATGAACTCTAGATCTCTTGGTTTGACAATATCTGCCGAGAGGAGATAGACAGTATCCAACACTTCTTGAAATTTCCTACTAATTGTTTCGGTTGACCTCTCGAACCGGTTTTTAGCTTGTTTAAATGACTGTGGAGCCCCAATCATCCATAAAAACATGCCTAAAGATTCAATATAACTCATCTTACTAGTTGACCCCAAGTCATATGATGACACAAGCAATTCATATAGCCTATTAAAAAGTGTCCTACTCATCCTAAACATGTTGACGCATGATGTTGGATTATTAAGGGTATTCATAACCCAATCATGACCCGATAGAACAGATTCCTTCCTCTTGGATTTGTTTAGGAAAGATGCACTATAGTACGTACCAACCAAGCAAGATATAACTCCATATTGCTGAATCACATCTAGTTGATTGCGTGCAACCTCAAGTGTTTCAACCTCATTATCACTTCCAATAAAGTTCATCTCCAAACAAAGTTGCAATACGTCACTAAATAATAACATTGAAATTATTTGTCCATAACATTAGAGATAATTCACGCAACATAATAACATTGAAATTATTTGTCTATAACATTAGATATAATTCATGCAGCATAAATTGTCAAATATAGGTCCAAGCAACATATTATATAGCCATTGTCACAAGCAAATAAGTTCATAAAACAATAAATAGTTGACTAATTTTAGATGAAAAAAATTAGATGACTAATAATAACCCTCCTTCTGGCACCACCTCTTTACAACCAAGCCTTCCTTCATTGGTGGTTAAAGTCAGGAACACATCATGTTGGTTTCTGGTGACGTCGGGCCACTCAGTTTTCGCTGTCGCCTCCGGCACCTAGGGTTCCAAGGAGCAGGCGAGGGGGCAACGTCAGTTGCGGTCGGGTGGGGTGGGAGGGAGGCGCGACGGGGTGGGGTGAAAAGGCGAAGGGCAGTGGTGGGTAAAAATACGAGAAGTGCATGGGTATTTTAGTCATTCTCACATTACAATCTGAAATAATCTGGTGGGAAATGGATTGTTGGATTGTAGCAATCTGGAGACTAGATTGTTACAATCTGATTCTAGAATCTACATGTTTATTTCAACTTCAGATTATAGAAGCTAGAATCTATAATCCAAAGTTGAAACAAACAGGGCCTAACTAAAACTGATCTTATTATAGTATGTGCTATATATTGCGTTTTCTTTCAAACTGTTTGTAGTAGTTAATCCTATCAAACATTGTCCGTGCTTTAAATGTCTCATTCGAAATATATATCACCCTAGGATTTTCTATCATTATCTATATTAACATCGGACGGCGTCTTGATATCTAGCATGCTTAGGATGGAATACACCTCTTCGGAGATGTCGCTTTTAAAATACGTCTCTTCGGATATATCAATCTACTGTTATCAATGTTAAACTCACATACCTTGAATCCTTGATGGTTGTGAATTTCGTTATGTTTGTGAAATCCTTGATGTCATATGGGATATGGTGGGAGATGTGAAAAATATGTGAAAACTGTTTTGGCGGGGGCAAGCTGGTTAGTCCTCTGAAAGTTGGAGACTATTTCATATGTTGGGGGCTTAAGGTGATACTCAATGCCAATAGAAGGTGTCTGCCTTGGCCGTATAAGCACCGAATCTTGCGTCGTCATGCTTAGCCACCCCATGTAACCATGTGTCTTGAATGGGCAAAACTTGACTTTTCTTTCACCGGACCAAGTTGGGCATCATACTAAGAGACTTGGGAGGCAACGTTGAGCCAAGTGTCTTCAGGTTATGCCCTATATACAAGACCTAAAGCACTTGATGGATCACGTAGAAAAGCCTAGCAGAAAAAGTAATTAGAGTGTCTCGATATGATTTGCTCCTCCGCCAGCAACGGATGGAGGTAGAGAATATCATATGGGTATAGTGTATAACCTCTGCAAAGTGTAAAACTATTTCAATAGTTGTGTCCGCGGTCATAGACATACGAAGGCATGATCACGTTTGATTAGACTCGGGGTGCATGTGTCTTGATGAGTGAGTGTGTAGACTAGATGTCTATATGATGAGATTGCTGGCTCAACCCGTCAAGATCTATGTGATACTAGATGTACATTAGATATGATAAAAGGGATTGCGGAGTGTGGTGTAGTCCCTCCCAGGACTGAAAAACCTCTAGATATAATTTGTTACTATTTTCTAGATTTAAAATTGTTTTAAAAGCTTTGTTACCAGGTTACCTCATTTTAAACTGTTTCAAAAGCTCGATTACCAAATTACCTTGTTTTAAACTATTTTAAAAGCTTTGTTACCAGGTTACCTTGTTTTAAACTGTTTCAAAAACTTTGTTACCAGATTACCTTGTTTTAAACTATTTTAAAAGATTTGTTACCAGATTACCTTTGTTTCAAAATGTTAACAGTAGAGAATATAACTGGATACCTACATAAAACTTACTTTATGCTTAAAATTATACCATAAATTCTTATCCTTAAAATATCAATTATACATCTATCTAACACCTTGAAGTAGTATATGACTTGTTGAGTACCTTCCGTACTCAGTCTTGTTATTTTCTGATTGTTGAGATGGAGATCAATCTCAACCTAGTTGAAGTAAAAAAAAAGAAGTCTAAGGTCATGTCCGCACCTGAGTTGCCTATGGCATTAAATTGCATCATTCTTTTTGCTCCGCTGTGCTGTAGGCTATTCTGCTTGGCTGGTCTGTCGTGGATCCTTATCCATAAGACTATTTTTTGCGCCTTTTATGTATTTATTTTACTTTATTTTATTTGAAGTATGTATTTGATTAATTCTGTTGAATTCTGTGCGTATCAGCTATTTGATCCAAGGACTAATACAGGAGGTATAGGGGAACTCAAGGTCAGGTTCTGTTAGGGTGGTATCAAAGACATACTTGGCTGTAGGTTGTGACCTTAGCATGGACGTTACTTATACTTAGTTTTATTACAAATGATTTAAAGAAGGACTCTTCCAGTCAAACTACGTAATCAGGAGTCAGACCATTACTAGGGCCGATTTAACCATCAAGGTTCGATCTAACTATCAGGTCTACTCAGTATCTTTTTTTCTCTGTTGGACCCCCACGGTTTGACTATCGCCTAGGCCGTTCTGAGCACCAGTCACTCAATACACTATGACCTTAGGTTGTCTTATACAAAATTCCAACGTTGTCGAGGATGATCTCTGATAATGAATTTATGGTGTGTCGGACGACGAGCACGTTGATCGGCATTTCTGGGGGGGGGGGGGGGTTGGATGGACATAAGAATGCGGGGATTTATCTAGGTTCAGGCCTCTCGTGGGATAATAGACTTATGTCATATGTATTTTCTTATGGATTGGTGAACTTGTTATAGAAATCCTCTCTCTTCTACAAACCAGGTCCTCCCCCTTAACATGGGAAAAGGAGTACATATAAACCGACCATGCCAAACTATGCAGCAGACCTACTTTTGATGGAGCCAACTACTCCTAGGTCATCATTAGGTGAGGGTATGCACGCTCATCCTGCTCTAGTTGCCCTGCATGCCCTGTCACGCCTGCCGAGCGCTGTCACGTTCGTCTACGAGGCCATCCCGTAGCAATAAATGCTACGAGATGGGTCATTACAGCTTTATGTCTACCCACGACCATGCTCGCCGAAATGAGGTACCTCGGGAAAGAAAAAAATTTGAGTAGACGACATTTAATGCGATTTGACTAGTTAGGTGAGTAGCTGCCCTGCAACCAACAAAGGTTGGTCATAGGTCTTCTCCATTGACCAGGGGGCTAGTCGACTGAGCCCTTCCCTGGTCGTGGTGTGAAGCTGTGGTCCCAAGGATATCAACCATTGGCTGACATTTGAAAGTGTGAGGTCCGCCCGGTGGGGCACCCCCTTACCTATTACACCGACAAACCTCTTTTAACACAATTGCTTAAGCGTTATTTTGTAAATGTTTTTGTAACATGACGTATTTCATCATTCATGATCATGCATCTTAAACATATATTTTCCGTTCGTTTGTTTGTTTATTCGATGCATTCTTAAATTATCTAAAGAGTGACACGTCGACGGTTCAAGCGGTCGAGGCTGACATCAAACCGGAGATGTACGTAAGCGAAGCACCATAGCTACAAGGAAAGCATCTAAGCATGTTTCACCTTTTACTTTGGACCGTGTGATATCTAATTTGATAAATTATCGTTATACGTATGTTATGCATGTTCGCGAGTCAATGCTAGAAATTATAGGTAGAACCTATGTTGATGCATCATTCCCACATTGAACTATTGATGATCCATATCCTTGTAACATGGGTATAACCCTGTCAATGTCTAACTTAAAAGTTATCCGAGATGCTTAGGTTATCGATATAAGTCGAGCGGTAGTTCTACCATCGTTCGTGAGCTATATGGCTTAATTATTGCTTCACAATGAAAATAATGTTGAGATATATGAGTTGTGAGAATGAGACAAGATGTGATCGGTGCCAGGGGTAGTTCAGGAGAGGAACCCGAATAACATAGGCTGCTTGCATCGATTAAGCACCAACCGTTAGTTGCCGTTGGTTTAAGCACTTTTCGTACTTTCACATATTCAATAAATGTACGAATGAGCCGTTTATCATACACCATGCTAACGCTTGACTTGCGACCCTATGACGCGTAAGAGAAAAAGAATGAGAAGAAGCAAGGTGGCGGAGAGCCGAAGGTGTCCGAGACATGCTTGTGGTAACCCTTTTTCCATAGGGGCATATGCAAATGGGTAGTTCTGGATATAAGAAAGGTTGTCTCAGAGAGTAAGAGTATGGACCCGAGTCATGTGGGTGAAGATGCATATCTCTGCAGGGTGTAAGATCAGTTTGAATTGCCGCGCTCTTGATTATAAGCATGCTTACGTCCATCTGCATCATTCGTAGAGTTTCTGATGTTGGGATGTTTGTGGTGTGTTAGGAAGTGGTTAGTGTGGGTCATGTTAGAAAGAGTATGATCAAGTGAAATATATGTTTATGGTTATAATCTCATGATAGGCAAGTATAAGTTGTTAATTTGTAGATGTTCACACACTTGGGTCGATAACATGCTTTTACATATAAATTCATTTAACCTTGTGGTCGATTTCTTGCTACACATCCCTAAATTTATGATCCTTGGAGTTGAGTTATTATATGTACCCAATATGAAATAAGTCTCGCGAGTAATTTCGTACTCACATTATTTTTGTTGAGTTTTGCTAGTAAGGAAGAAATAGTGTATGTTTACTTTATGCCCGCCGATATTGGTGACGAGCAAGACTAGTGCGAGATACTCGTGTTTGTTTTGGGGGGTGCCTTAGGACAAATGGCGTCACATATCTTTTACTGTTTATAAATTTTATTCTCGCTGCATAGTAACTTTAGCCGGCTAGGAGGTGAAACTATTATAGGTCGTTATCGTCGTCTTGAGATGTGGGATAACACGTGATATATCGAAAGATAAGTGTGTACTATCTCTCATATTATCTTAATAATTAATTTGAATACGATTTGATCGGTTATTCATAGGCACCCTGCTCCTTCCAGGGACTCAGGAGTCAACATGGCCAAATCAAAAGAAGAGCAAGCGGGATTGGAGAATTTAGTAGATCGGACAAGTTAGAATCTACATGGAGGACACCTAAT
This sequence comes from Phragmites australis, assembly GCF_958298935.1. Taxonomy (NCBI): domain Eukaryota; kingdom Viridiplantae; phylum Streptophyta; class Magnoliopsida; order Poales; family Poaceae; genus Phragmites; species Phragmites australis. The sequence continues at coordinate 3,190,118 of NC_084928.1, read as the reverse complement.
TGCTGGAATCAGAGATGATGGATGGCTCATATGTCGATTAGAAAGCGAGGTGACATGAAAGATTATGTAACAACTTTGCAGTAAAATAATTGGATTAAGCTGATTTACAGCTCAACATTTCTATGTACTCGTTTGTTTTCTTCCCAAAGATATATATACTTTTGTAGTGAGCCTCCGTATGCATGTGATATTTGAATTTTATTTTTTCAAAAAATAATAACTTGACAATAAGAAGTGTTGAGAATTGTGGTGCATACATGAAATATTTCTAGAATGGTGGAAATATGAAGAGCTAGAAATATAGCAGAACCTTAGTTCCAAATTAAGTTACGGAATTTCAACATTTTCTATATTTTAGAAAATTTTAGCATGATTTTTCACAGAAAATATAATGATATTATTTTCACATGGCCAAATAAAATACTTTTATATTAGTAGTCAACTTTATATGGAGTTGACCCCATGCTTTCTAAAGCATCGTGTGTGTATATATACACACAGAGAACAAGTACTGCTGAGTGAGGCCACTTTTTTCCTCCAGATATATCCTTTTTAATAGATTGGTGTTCACTTGAAATAGAGCTACCAATCTTTGCCAATCTTACGCTTTTTTCAAAAAAAAAAAAAATCAGAATCGAATGACACAAGTGGCTCCACAGGATAACTCGTCCCCCCGATGGTGGCTGCCTACACAAGTGTGATATGCGTAGGCCGCCAATTAACAAGCAATAGATTAAACAACTCTCTAGCAGTAAATTCATCGGGAACTTATTTAGCTTCTCCTGGTAGTAGGAATATATATTTTGTAATGGCTTGAACTTTAAATTATCAAAAAAAAAATGTATCACCTCTGATCCCAAATATAAGTTTATTTGGGAATGGGCACGAAAATTAAGGAGTTGATGAAATGGCCATACTACCCCTCAATCTTTAGTTGGTTAATGGTTAAAGATAACTCATTTATTGATGCCTTATTATGGGACATGGCAAGAGTAGACATAGAAATGTGGCTAAAATGATCCATAACTTTCATGCAGAATTCATGTGTTTGAAACAGGGCAGAGGAACCATCAGGCGCTATATTTTTTCTACCACGAGCTTGAGCACAAGCAAATTATGAGCGGAAAACTGCCAAAAGTCTAACAATGAGGAATATAATCGGTATTCAGTCGAGATGAAGACAGAACAGGGAGTACAAACCAATTAATCACATACTATGTTTATTCAGATAACCACAAATATCAGAATGATTATTAGCCGCCTATGAGCGCACGGACCTTTGATACACTCTTGTCTCTTGCTGAGATGCCGACGACGTACAGCAAGATGTTTGGTGTCTCGTGTACGCATAGAGACGTAGGACAAATATTTGCTTTTTGCCATCTCTAGAAAATAAGGATTAGCTTATAAAATTTTGCTGTCAATATATAATTGTTGCTGCATATAATTTAGAAGTGACGTGGCCAGCATTTTTTGGATTATACTGTCGTTTATATTCGCAAGGCCTGTTGGGTACGGTCCGTCGACGTTCGAACTCGGCAGGGAGAGATTATAATCTGATTCGGTGTAGATATACAAACTCGTGTAAATTAGAGTGGATGTACCTGTAAAACCAGAGGCGCAGATGATGGAAGGACCAGGCCCTATCTTGGGTTCTTGGTGTATACGTGTTAATCTCTTAGATGGAAAAGCCCCATCCGTGGCATTTACATATATAACACCGGTTAACAACCTTGAGATGGCCATGCATGTTTGTTACAAGAAAAGCCGAAGCCGTTAACACCAGATCCTATTTGCTAGTGGCCTTATCATCTCAAGGATGTTACCGTGGTATACACACACGCATATGTACAAGTTTATTCTTTAACACTCCCCCTCAATCACAACTTTACCAGGTTGAGATTGTATTTGAAGTTCTCCAAGAGTCGAACTGACAAAGCCTTCGTGAAGCCATCTGCCACTTGATCACCTAAAGAAACAAACTCAATGTCCAACAATTTTTGTGATACTCTTTCTCTGACAAAATGATAATCAACTTCTATATGTTTAGTCCTAGCATGAAACACTGGATTAGCTGATAAATATTTTGCACCAATATTATCACACCACAACTTTGCTGCTCTTGGGCTATTAATATGCAATTCTCGAAGAAGAGTTTGTATCCACATCACTTCTGCTGTTGCATTAGCTAATGCCTTATACTCAGATTCAGTGCTAGACCTTGACACTGTGCTCTGCTTGCGAGCACTCCAAGACACGAGGTTAGAGCCCAGAAAGACTGCAAAGCCCCCTGTAGATCTTCTATCATCTGTGCTGCCTGCCCAGTCTGCATCTGAAAAGGCACTTACTAACGTCGATGAGGACTTGTGAATCTTGAGACTCAGCTTGGTACATTGTTTTAGGTATCTCAAAATTCTTTTCACTGCTGCCCAATGCACAGTTGTTGGTGCATGTAAGAACTGACACACTTTATTTACTGAATAAGCTATGTCAGGTCTAGTGAGTGTTAAATATTGTAGAGCACCAACAACACTTCTATAATGAGTAGCATCATTCGGACCTAATAAAGATCCTTCATGTAGGGACAGTTTTTCACTTGTGCTCAATGGGGCAGTTACAGGTTTACAATCTGACATTCCTACCTTCTTAAGAAGATCAGAAGCATACTTGTCTTGTGTTAGTACTATGCCATCACGTACCTTGGACACCTCGATGCCAAGAAAATAATGAAGCTCCCCAAGATCCTTCAGTGCGAATTCTTTTTGGAGATCCTGGAGAAGAGCATCGGTAGCCTTTCCTGTAGAGCTAGCTACTATGATGTCATCAACATACACAAGAACAAACATGGTTACACCTCCTTTGTTATAAAAGAACAGTGAAGTATCTGCTTTTGACGCATGAAAACCAAATGAAAGGAGTTTTCTACTTAGCCGAGAGTACCAAGCTCTAGGTGCCTGCTTTAGCCCATATAATATTTTATCAAGTTTGCAACACATAGCCCAGTTTAGAGGTGTCTTCAAAAACCTGGTGGCTGTTGCATGTAAACTTCTTCTTCAAGATGACCATGAAGAAATGCATTTTGTACATCAAGTTGGCGAAGGCTCCACCCTCGAGAGACGGCGATGGACAGAATAATACAAATAGTAGCAGCTTTAACAACAGGACTGAAAGTGTCTTCATAATCAATTCCATACCTCTGTTTGAACCCTTTCGCCACTAAGCGAGCTTTGTATCTGTCTAGGCTCCCGTCCGCTTTACGCTTGATTTTGTAGACCCATTTGCACCCTATAACATTCCTTCCTTTCTGTGGTGGAACAAGATGCCAGGTCTTATTATTTATCAAGGCACTATATTCTGTCTCCATCGCTTGCTTCCAATTTGGATTGGCTAGTGCATCATCAACACTGCATGGTTCACCGGTTGACATTAGAAAATTATATTTAACAGTACCATCGGTATATACCTTTTCTTTTCGGATGCCACTTTGTAGCCGAGTTCTTGGACGAGCCAGTATTTGCTGTTCTGTGGTCGACGCAGAAAATCCAACAGGGGGTGCAGTCGGTGCAGTCGATCCTCCATCTGGTGCAGGCAGTGCAGAAGATCCAAGGGACAGCTGCGCAGGGAACAGCTGCGCTCGGTCGCTATCACCTGACGCGGTCGCGGTCACGCCCCCTCGTGCCTGAGGCGGACGTTGCTCCCCCTCAATCGGTGGCAGTGGTGGAGACAGCCCAGCAGCGACCGAATCTGCATGGGAGTGGCCGTCGGGTGTACTGCTGGTACCAGGTACCGATCCCAAGGGAGATACCCTGTCACCGGTGACTGCCGACGAACGTGGATCAGCCTCGTATCCAGCGCCAGTGCATGGGATGTGTTCCGGCTGTATATTTGCTGTAGTTTCTGCATCAACTGTTCCTGAATTTTCTTCAACAATTAAATCATCAGGGTTAGCAGGAATATTAGCAAATTGATCAACTGTATGTGCGTCCCCAGGATTTAACAAAGTTGGATGAAGGAGATTGATTTCAGAACGAAGGCGTGCGCCTGCATTGGAGTGAAGTTCAGAAAAAGGAAAAACTTCTTCATCAAATACAACATCCCGAGATATATAAACACGCCCGGAAGCTATATCGAGACACTTGAATCCCTTATGAAGGTGACTGTATCCTAGAAAAATACAGCGCTTGGATCGGTATTCAAGTTTGTGAGAATTATATGGGCGCAAATTAGGCCAACAAGCGCACCCAAAAACGCGAAGGGTATCATAATTCGGTTTTTGTTGGAACAAGCGTTCTAGAGGGGTGGAGTTTTGGATAATAGGACTTGGAATATGGTTTATTAAATAGGAAGCTGTGAGAAAGGCTTCATCCCAAAATTTTAGGGGCATAGAAGCATGAGATAACAAGGACAAACCCACTTCTACGATGTGACGATGTTTTCGCTCTGCCGCCCCATTTTGCTGATGTGCATGAGGACATGACACTAGATGGGTGATCCCCATTTTGGTGAAGGAGGAATTGAGTTTTTGATACTCTCCTCCCCAGTCGGTTTGCATTGCAAGAATTTTTCGATCAAAGAGTCTCTAAACAAGAGCCTGAAATTCTTGAAATTTGTGGAAAACTTCAGACTTATACTTCAAAAGATAGATCCAAGTGAATTTACTGTAATCATCAATAAAACTCACATAGTTTTTTTTTTCTACCAACTGATTCTGGTGCAGGCCCCCAGACATCAGAGAATACAAGCTCTAAAGGAGAAATAGACACACTTGAAGATCTTGAATAAGGCAATTGATGACTCTTAGCTTGCTGACATGCATCACAAACCGACCTACTAGATGATTCATCTAGGCAAGACAAATTATTGCTAGTAACGACTTGTTTAACAATAGCTGAAGAAGGATGACCTAAACGACTGTGCCACCGTGACAAGGAAATCCTGGCAGCACCACAAGCCTGCTTTATTGGATCTGAAGGAAGAGGATAAAGCCCCTTGTGACATCTCCCTCTAAGAATTGTATTCTTCGTTGCCTGATCCTTGATCAAAAAGAAGTTTGGATGAAATTCCAGGAATGCAGAATTGTCGGAAGCTAATTTATGAACAGAAATGAGATTCTTTGTTGCTTGGGGAACATAGAGAACATTTTTAAGATGAATATCACGATTTGGGGTACGAACTGTAGTATGACCAATGTGACTAATATTCATACCTGCACCACTTGCTGTGTGAATCTGATCTCCTCCATTGTACTTGTTGCGAAGGGTCAGCTTCTCCAATTCCCCAGTGATGTGGTCGGTGGCACCAGTGTCAGTATACCAGTTGGTGTCAACTGTGTATGAGCTGGTTGCTGCAGCCACCAATTTCGGATCCGGGACATAATCCTCTTCAAACCTGTGCCAACACCGATCAGCAGTGTGTCCTTTTTTGTAGCATACCTGGCAGAGTGGGCGATCATCATCTTCTGGAGGGGGCACACGGCTGTTGGAGTTGTAGTTGCCGCGGCCACCTGAGTTGTAGTTGCCGCGACCTCCTCCCTTCTGCGGTGCACTGTGACCACGGGCGCGAGACGAGTAACCACGCCCGCGCCCACGCTGGCCGCCCTGACCACCATGAGTGTGCCCTCCATTGCGCGCTCCACCACGGCCACGGCTGGTTGCATTAGCAAAACCGGAGCCAGGACCTCCTCCATATGTAAGATCCATCCGGGTTTCAGAATTGAGAAGCTGTGAATACAGCTCCCCCACCGAGATCGGTTCTACCCTGGCGGTGAGAGCAGTGACCAATGGCATGAATTCTTCTCCAAGGCCAGTAATGATGTACTCGACCAGCTCTTCATCATCCAGCCGTCGTCCGGCTGCCGCCATCTCATCGCTAAGAGACTTCATCTTGGAAAAGTAATCCGCAACCGGTGCATTGCCCTTCTTGGTGTTGGCGAGGGCAATGCGAAAGTTCACGGTGCGGGCGCGAGTTTGCGCTGCAAATGCTTCTTCAATGGCCTTCCACGCCGCTGCTGTTGTATCGCATGCGGCGACATGGATCATCACCTCCTTGGAGAGCGATGAAAGGAGATAGCTGAGGACCTGCTGATCCGCCGCCTCCCATTCTTCATAGGCCGGATTCGACCTTTTTACTTCCTTGCCGTCGACATTGGTGACAAGCTCTTCTAGAGGCGCCTTGGTGTCGCCCGTGAGGTGCCCTTGAAGACGAGCACCTCGGATGGCGGCCTTAACTTGGGCCTTCCATAGGGCGTGGTTGGACTTGGTGAGTTTCTCCGTTACTGGATGACCGGAGAGAGGATTAGACGTCGCGGAGGAAGAACTTGCCATGGCAAGTTTGCTGGAGATTGGATCTAATTTTGGAAACGGCTCTGACTACCATGTAAAACCAGAGGCGCAGATGATGGAAGCACCAGGCCCTATCTTGGGTCCTTGGTGTATACGTGTTAATCTCTTAGATGGAAAAGCCTCATCCGTGGCATTTACATATATAACACCGGTTAACAACCTTGAGATGGCCATGCATGTTTGTTACAAGGAAAGCCGAAGCCGTTAACACCAGATCCTATTTGCTAGTGGCCTTATCATCTCAAGGATGTTACCGTGGTATACACACACGTATATGTACAAGTTTATCCTTTAACAGTACCAATGTATCTAGTGATAGAAATTATTTCGTAAAAGAAGATCGAGAAGGAGAAGTACGTAGGTTGGTAATTCATTGTCTGATCGAATGCTATCAGCCTATCATCTCATGTGACGTTTAGAATGTTTAATTTGCGTCGGTTGTATATATTTTGTTCAGAGTCCATGACAAACAAGTTGTGTATATGCATGCATGCCTCAACGACGAAGCGTACGTTTGGATTGCAGAATCCATCGTTCACATGTATTAGAAACTCTTTTAATCTCTCAGTTGAATGAGCTGGATCTGGCCGGGGTCAGATTGTAGAGCACGGATTTCTGATTTGTCGTGAGAATTTTTGTAACCTCTCGCCAGGATTCGATCAACTCGAGTCAATTTCTACACGATCCCACGATCACCACACTATGCGGCTGTACAATAACTAATCGCCCCCGTGATCCAAGTGAGTAAAACTGGAGCCAATAATCTCAAGCCCCCCTGCCGTGATCCAGGGCTAGCTGAGGCCTCGCGCACGGTCGACGCATGCACCCCGGACAACGGAAGAGCCAAGCGCGGCAGGCACCAAGGCCAAGCCAGCGTTGTCGATCGGCACTGGCCAGCGGACGCACCGGCCGCAACGACCCGAAGATGCCGAGCCGCGGGGCGGGGCGGTACCGGACGAAACGAGCCGGCGGCCCGGCAGGAAGCGGCCAACGCGACGGACAGGCCGTGGTGGGAACGGCGCACGCTGTTGCCACGCTCGCTGTCCCGGGCAACTCGCACGGCCGTGAGTCTAGTCTATTACGTATATTAAAGGATAAGGATCGGAGATCAACAGGTTAAGGTACTGTAGCTATTGTTTACATAAGTTTTATGTATACGTACGCATATATAAGTATATACATACATGTATATATATATACGTACACATATATATATATAATATAATTTTTGTTTTCAGAAATTCTAGAAAAATGTTAAAATAAATATTAGTTATATTGATAAATTGGCTGAAATAATCTAAAATGCAAAGAAAATATCTAAAACTCAAAAAAAAAATGAAACAAATTTTGTTAGGTTTATATTACCGTCATCTACATGTTAAAATTATGTACATGCATGAAAGTACTACTATTTTTCTTATAATTAAATGAATATGTTAAATATAGATATAAGATGTCCAAAATTAGTTAATCCGATTTTTTCAGCCTTCATTTATCATTCTATGTGCAACAAAAAACAGGAGTGACGTAACCTTAGTTGTGTGTTTCTGAAAAAAAAAAAGAGCTGATGACGCGCCAGCGAAGCTAGTGACGGCCGGTTCGGGAAAACGGACGAATTGAAGCTCGACTGACCTGGCCCGGGCCAGTTGCCAAAACCGACGGCGCCTGACGTGACCATATTCTAATTCTATGTGACCGGTACTGCCACGGCCAGCATCTGGGGAGCGATGAACGTGTGTGGTTGATTATTCGTGTATCTTTAAGGAGCGTGCAGGATGGTTGGAATTTTGCTTATGATGGAATGCGAAGTGCATGTTAGTTATATTTTTTTGCGCCACAGTTTGCGACGGATCCATCACAATTTCGCAACGAGAATCCATCCTTTAGCGAGCTTGATGGGTTGAATTATATATCGGTCGCTTCGTTCTTGGATCCTGGTTTTCAGGTTAGCGAAAACGCACGAAGTAGCCATTAACCACATACGGCGATTAAACAAACCTCTTTTTTCCTCTCTTTCGAGTCTGAACGGACGCGCCAACCTGCGAGCGATGATTACTCCAGATCCATGAGCCGCGGCGAGGTTCTGGATTTCACTGGAATCACAGGCGATGATAGACGAAGACGAACCGCTTTCACCGCCGGAACCGGGCTGCGGTTTGTTATAGTTCCGCAGCGCTGGGGGCGTCCATGGGCCGATGGGTACAGGTCCGCAGCAGCTTGGGCAGTTTGTCACGGGCAAGGCCGCGTCGGCCGAGGCCCTCATCATGCTCCGTGCCGAACGCGCGCGCGCGCGCGCCCAACCCGTGGCCCGATGGTACGAGATGAAACCCGCACGGATCGGCGGTAGAAGTGGCCCATCGGCATTTCGCAGCCCAGCGGGAGAGCATCCCCTCCACGCCGTGCGCTCGGCAGCCTCAGGGATCCGGTAAATATGTATAATTTTAAGAGAAACATGTTTATTTATTTATGTTTTAGTCTAATTCAATAGATGTTAATATATATAGGCTCTTGTATTCATTTATGCAGCACATATAGATCTATTTATTAATAGATACCATAAAATCACTTTTATATGAGTTATTACTCATAATCTTTATATTTATATATATATATATATATATATATAAATAGAAACTCAACTTAACTTATAAATATAACCAATCAAACAATTATCTTTTTAATAAATACAATTTCGACTTTCGCTTAGCATATAATGTAACTCTACTAAACTGTATAAAAAACCAAACGCATACGCTCGAATAAGGACGTAGAGTCGTAGATATTCTAATTTACTGTATGATGTTGACATATGTGCGGAGGATCCGCATCCATGAAGAATAGCTTGGTCACGTCGTGGACATCGACTTCGCATCCTATAAGTAAATTTTATAGGATTCAGTGTTATAAAAAATTATTTCTCATATGATGACACGTATAATGTATTCACTCTCTTCTTTAATTTAATTATTAAATTATAAAATAAAAAGATAAATAACATAGATAAAATTCATCACGTAGAATTTGCTTCAGCGTCTCAACCCCTTCTTCCTTTTCCAGAGCCTTTCCCATCCAAGCCGCGTGGTCCGAGCGATCGGCCCCGCTCTCGCCGGAGCGCTCCACCGCTTGACGTCAGTCCACCACCCCCGCGGCGCCGATGGAGTACGACTCCCGGGGCCGGTCGGGCTAGGGCTTCTACGGCGCGCCCCCCGGGGCCGCGGCCGGCGGCTCGCACCTCTACCCACGCGTCGGCCAGCCTTCCCACGGCAGTGGCACCGCCGCCGCGTCTCCGCGGGCCGCGCCCTACCACCACTCGTCCTCCGCTTCCGGCTCCTCGGCCCCCATCGTTACGCCGCTCGCTCCCACCTCGTCTACATCGAGTAATTCTCCCCCTTCCCCACTGATTATTGCTTGGCTGGTTGGCTCACGGTTGGATGGTTCCCTGGTTGGTGGACTGTTGGGTAGCGGAAAACTGCACGCGTAATACTTGATCGAATAGGGGACGTTAAATCGTTTATTCGGTTTACTTGGCTGGGTTTCGGTGGTTACTAGATAAGCAGATCGCTTTTTTGTTTGGGTTCTAATTGTAGGGATCGTGATGGGGGAACTGATAAATCCAGCTCTAAAACTGGCGTATTTGTTCAGCTATTAACTGTTTGCAAGCTGATGCAAGTTGGATAATACTCCAGGGCATGCTGGCAGTTGAGTATCAGTAATTCGAATGATCCGAGCTAAATTGAATTGAACTTTGAAACTGTCTTGCGGCAATGGAATAGGTTTGCCCAGGTGTTTTTGGTGCTGCTTAGTTGTGGACTAAAAACATGAATTGGTTATGCACAAATTAAGGTGCTATATGGACTTTTAGGTATCCATGTGCGTCTTTTACAAGTTTTATCTGTGTTTGCATTGTACTTCACTTTCCACTAACAACTGGCAAGGAATGCAACAACACCGGATGACAAATGCATACGAAATGGTTCAGTAATGTTGAGTGCGACAATGAAAATGTGTAAATGCATATTCCCTAATTTTTTTCTCAACATAGTTGAAGTTGTTAAGATGGTAAACTTGCCTAGGTTCATGGATGTAAATTTTGTAATTACTGAAGACAGCAAAATAGCTGGTAATGCTGATAAATGTTTTTATGCATTTATTTTATTGTTTCCATCATGCAAAAAATGAATAAACTGTTCACTAGTGTTTCCTGTTTTGCTTGTTATCAAGAACAGTTCATGTTCTAATAACATTATTTATTATTATACAGAAGTGGGCGTACAAATTGCGATAAAGCCTGAATACCGCATTACCCCTCCTGTGAGTAATTTAATTTTTTTATTCAGTTACTGTTTTGCTGTGTTCTCAAGAACTAATTTTCTCTACCAAAATTTCTATTCTAATAAATTACAAGTCCCACGGGACAATAATCTTTCCTCTAGATACAAGTTTTACTCCAGACTTCAGTCAAAATGAATTTTTGCCTAACTGTTAGACAAACATTGACATGTTATTTGTTAAGTTGTAAATTGATGAAAGTTTTCAACTGCTGTTCACTTTCCTTTGCTTGTGCAATGAAGAGTTGATGCATTGCAGCCCAACAACTGATATGTTTGTTAATAAATAATCCATTTTCATCTATTAGTTTTGGCTTCAATTAGGGTAGTTTTTGGCATGAAAATTTGCAGCAATGGATTGGTTCATCATTATTGATCCATTATGGGTCACCTTTATCTGTCCAGTTACCTTTGATCATCTTCCTGATCTTGTTAAGCACCATTGCAAATCTTAGTGTTTTATCCATTTCTCGATAGGCGATTACCCTTTTTGGTACCCCATGGTAGACGTAATAAGTGCAGCTTATCCGTGATGATTGGACAGCTTGGGATGAAAGTGTGTCTAAACAATAGAAGGAACTTATGTTTGTTGGTCATTCTGTTTCCAGTAACAACTTTGTCAATGGAACTATTGTGTAGCCCTTGCTTTTCATTGCTTTCATAATCATGGTTTAATAGTTCGTAGTCAAACGAGTTAAATGTAAGTGGATACAAGTCACACTATGTATAGGTTCCATCAAAGTTCATACTGTATTTGGGGACTGGCTAGTGTTTGTTCTGTTCCTACAGATGCATTTCAGCATTCTCCACACTTACATTCATATTGTATGGTTATTAAGGGTAACCCTGTTTGTTACATGGCATTTAGTACTTGCTATTCACGCTTCTCTCATTCACTCATTTTGTTCGGGGAATTTGTGATCTTCTAATTATAGTCATGTTTTCAGCCTCAAATGGCACCACATATGGTTGAAATTCCTCGTAGCACCTTCAACTTCAACTTTGAGTATGAGAGAAAGATTCTTGCTGAGGCAGAGAAGGAGAATCCCAACTGGAACAAATTTGTGGTAGAAAGACAGGCACCGCAGACGGTGCCACAGCAGGCAAGATACACAGCTCCAACTACTTCCGTCTTTCATGTATCAGTATATCATTAATCATTACACAGATACCATTAGCTATGTTACTTCAGGTTCTTATTGGAACGTCAAAAATTGGTTAGACTAGTTATTAGTTATTACTGTTGGCTTAATTCCAAGCTTTCCTTGTATAACTTAGACCCACCAGTATTTGATAAAATTTACTCTCCCACCCTTCTTCCCTCTCATTAATGTTGTTGACGGGCAGATTTGATATAATATAGGCACTAGTTTGAAAGAGTAGAAGAACTTCTGGATGTGCTTATTGCCGTTATTGGAGCAATAATAAATTTGATTTAACATAGGCTTTAGTTTGAAAGACTAGAAGAGCTTATGGACTTAATTATTGAAGCAATAATAAATTGATACTTTAAGCTTGCATCTGAACATTCAACCTGGTCTTGCCATTTCCGTGTGGAGTAATGATCTATGTGATTTTGGCACAGTTTGTACAAAACTATCGGTACTTTTATTCTGTTGTTCTTTCTTTTTTTGCCCTATTCTGCATGTTGCTGTTGCAAAAAAGTTTTCTTGTGCTTATTAGTGACATTTTGCTCCAAGTTTCTTTTGACCCAGACTTAGCCAATGTTTATAATGTTAACTTCTAGGAATGTTCTCATCTGTTAATAATGCCAAATGTGAGCTATTGTTAACCCCCAAACCTTATATTAGGCAGTTAAGGCCCTTTCCAACCCAATTCAGCTGATACACTGAGAATTAATACCATTACCTTGCTGTTTTATGTAGTTTACTCATGACAAAACTGTCACGTGCGATTATCTGCTATGATTTGTTTATAATCTGGCTTGGATATACTTTAAGATGTTCAAAACCTAGAACAACATACTGGCTGGTAACCTGATGGTCCTTGACCCCTTGATAAAACCCTTGTTCAAGAGTAACATGTTCTATTGCAATCCTACTTAATGTGTGAACTTGATTATCTCAGGAGACCATCACTTTTGTTAATCCAGTTAAGTTCTGTTCCTTTTGTGCTTGCTCATATATGTCCAACCTGTTGTCACCTAAGTGAAATCCTAGGATAGTACAGCCATTAGTTGAAACTTCTCTTCTCTGAGAGGCACTTTATGAAATTTAGATAGTACAACCTTGATTTCATTTTAGGTTCTGACCACCCTGACATCCTTTTCACATGATGAGTAGTGCTAGTGCATACCAGCCACAACTGTTTATAACAAATTCTGTTGATCGATAACTGCCACTGCTTTTTTTCCTTTTGCAGGCTAGATCAGCATCTTCAGGGGATCCAGTTGTGGACAAGTATGTTGCGATGGGGCTTGGACGTGAAGCTGTCTCATTTGCTGTGTTGAATTATGGAGATAATCCAGTGAAGGCATGCTCTTCCCCCTTATTGTATTTTCTTAATACTTCTTCCAGCATCATCAATCAATTAAAAAACTGTGTGCTGATAACTGAAGTTTGTTTAACGTCAATAGTATAGCTCTGTATATCTTATCACTATTCAGATGCAGGCAATAACATCCACCTATTCATATTTCTTGCACTAATCCCTTTTCCAAGACTATGACTGCCTTCATGTCCTCTTAATGAAAGACAAAGGAAGTGCCACTTCCGCTTCATAAAAGTGTCTCATGAACCATTGAAATATATTATGAGCAGATTTTCAAATTTCAATCATCTCTATTCATTTTGTCTGTTGGGATTTTATGTTACTCTCCCATTGTTCATGATTATCAACTACACTCACCACTACTGCTCTCATAAATTATAATTGGCTATTAGATTTTTTAGAACTAGAAATGCTTGACATGTTTTCGGAGGGTTCGGGATTTTTCACTGAAGCAATAGAGCAAATTTCAATAGCAATTTTTGCAAAAGAGTTATTTGCTGTTTGCTAATTTCAATAGCAATTATAATTTAGTCTGTAGGAACGAGAGAAGAAATGCATGCCAAATGCCAATTATAATTTTGCTGTTTGTTAATTGTACAAAACTGGGTAAAAGGTAAACGAAATAATCTGACATGTAAAACAGTTTAGCTGAGATAATCCCTGGTAGGCATTATGCATTATGTCTATTTTCATTTGTTGTTGCATGCTCGTCAAACTGACAAGTATGAACCTTGTCATCTGCTCAGGTAGAGGAGTTCGTGAAATCCTACAACATTCTCCACGAGATGGGCTTCACGTCCCAGAACGTTCCCGAGCTGCTGGCGATCCACGACAACGATCCTGACAGAGTTATCCAACGCCTGCTTTCCTCGCCATCCTGATCCCAGAACAAGACGCCTTACATATGTATACCCCCATGTACAGCCTCATCCTATGCTGGCAACCATCATGCATGCCACATGTGATGGAGTCCCGAGTGTTTGTACTTCGATCTACGTGTTATCTGCTAGTAGCAAGTAGCGTGAACCGATGAACACGATTGTACGGTTGTATCGCATGGCCCGTTTGGTGATTTTTGCACCGATTTCTTTCACATCTGCGTCTTCTTTCAGCGTATGTATTACATCTTTGCCGTCAGCGTCTGAATCTTTGCTTGCGGCGACACAGGAGCGCTGCTGCATGGCGGCAGCCAAACTCTTCTGGCGTCCTCTGTCATGAACGGCTCGAGGATAACGATTGGTTGCTCTCATCTCATGGGTAGTGGGATCAACGACAAGCACGTACTAGGATACATCTCTCATGACGGCAGTACTGCCTTGTCCTGGCGCAGCAGCGGCAGGCTGCCTGTCCCATGCAATGCTGGTGCAGGCCAGCTCCGACGCATCGCTATCTATTGATCTCAAAATATTTTTTCGCACGAAAAAGAAAACGAAAACGGAAACGAAAACGGGGACAAATTTCCAGCTCAACACCACGAACTCTCTCCCCCTGTGTATAAACGTGGCATGTCGCGCCCTTTCCCATACCACATCACCAAGGTAAGCTCGCACGTCAATTCGCTCTCCACGATGAAGATCATACGGCTGCTCCTCCTCGTGTGCTGCCTCTGCCCGGCGGCGCGCGCCGGGTCGTGCAAGTTCCCGGCCGTGTTCAACTTCGGCGACTCCAACTCCGACACCGGCGGCTTCTGGGCCGCGTTCCCGGCGCAGCAGGCGCCGTTCGGCATGACCTACTTCCACAGGCCGGCCGGCCGCGCATCCGACGGCCGCCTCGTCATCGACTTCGTAGGCACGCACCTACACATTGCACATTTCTTCACGTCTTCTTCGTGAGGTTCTGACGAGATGCTCTGTTCTTTGATAACAGTTCAAGCGTTGGGGCTACCGCTGCTGAGCCCCTACCTGCAGTCCATCGGGTCCGATTACCGGCACGGCGCCAACTTCGCGACGCTGGCGTCGACGGCGCTGCTGCCCAAGACGTCGGTGTTCGTCACCGGGACCAGCCCCTTCTCCCTCGGCATCCAGCTCAACCAGATGAAGGAGTTCAGGAACAGGGTGATAAGCTCCAATGGCAACAATGGTATACTACAATACTGAACACTCTTTCTTTCAATCAAGCTGCCGAATATTACAGAAAAGTGAGAAAACAAGCTCTGAACTTCTGACGCAAAGGGACAGAGAAGCAAATAAGCAATAGATAGCAACAGGTTCAGATCTACGCATGTGTCGGCTGGAGATGGGACAGGACCTTTGCAATAGATTGATGATTTTGTTTTTTGTATTAGATATTAATGATTTTCATATTCATATGTACTCCGATAGACTTAGCATTAGCAGTGCTGAATCGAATGACTTAATAAACAATGAATAGTGGTTTTTTTAGGGAAAGTAAATAGTTGTTGTTAAAGAAGATATGACTGAGTGCTTGCCTCATTGCTTTGCAGGCCAACTTCCTCCCCTTGATGTCTTTGGCAATGCTCTTTATACAATAGACATTGGCCAAAATGATTTCACCTCAAACCTAGGATCACTCGGTGTCGAAACAGTCAAGCAAAGTCTCCCTTCAGTTGTCAACCAAATATCCTGGACAATACAGGTAAGTACTAGAAATAGCAGTTAGCTTAAAATGATAAAAATAATCGGAGAATTAGTTAACTCCATGGTTTATGCTACTTATTTCATTCATCGCAGGACTTGTATAACATCGGAGCTCGCAACTTCATGGTGTTTAACATGGCGCCAATTGGATGCTACCTAGCATTCCTCACGGAGCTTCCGCATAGCAGCAATGACTTGGATGAATTTGGATGCATGAAAACTTACAACAGCGGAGTAGTCTACTTCAATGAATTGCTCAACAGCAGCTTGGCTGAGGTCAGGAAGAAGCTGCAGGATGCGTCGATCGTGTATGTTGACAAACATTCCGTGACGCTTGACCTGTTCCAACATCCAAATGCTCATGGTAAGTTCTCTGAATTTTTTTGCAGCATCGTATTAGGAACTGACTAAATTTGATTCATATTCATATCCAACACCACAACTGACTGATCTGGTGACGATTTCAGGGCTGAAGTATGGGAATAAGGCTTGCTGCGGATATGGCGGCGGCGCTTACAATTTCAACCAAGATGTTTACTGCGGGAACAGCAAGGTCGTGAACAATCAAACTGTAAGCGCGACAGCTTGTGGAGATCCGCAAAACTACTTGAGCTGGGACGGAATCCATGCCACCGAAGCGGCAAACAAGATCATAGCATCTGCAGTGATCAGTGGCTCCTATTCGTATCCTGCTTTCAATCTTTCGAAGCTTTGCAGCCCATAGGCTGATCACAGCATCGTTTAGTAAGACTCACAGCATTGGTCAAACCATAGTAGGCTGTATCACAGATCATTCTCTTAGCGGAAGATGTTCAAAATAGAACATATCTTAAGAAATAGAGGTTTGATCTCCAAATCTTAGAATAATAATAAACGCAGTCAAGTCGCTATCTCCTTTGTATTGCATCAATACAGCAATAGCATCAACACATAACAAGAAGCTGATAACGAAACATCTCGCTCTGCTAGAACAGAGCGAGAAGAGCCTAAACACCTCTAGTAGTAGTAGCAGCAGAAATCAAGCATGACAAGCAGCGGGTGGCGGCCTACGCGCGCTCCCCGCGGATGCGGCGCGCAAGCTGGATGTCCTTGGGCATGATGGTGACGCGCTTGGCGTGGATGGCGCAGAGGTTGGTGTCCTCGAAGAGGCCCACGAGGTAGGCCTCCGCGGCCTCCTGCAGCGCGGCGACCGCCGAGGACTGGAACCGCAGGTCCGTCTTGAAGTCCTGCGCGATCTCGCGGACGAGGCGCTGGAAGGGGAGCTTGCGGATGAGCAGCTCCGTGCTCTTCTGGTACTTGCGGATCTCCCGGAGCGCGACGGTGCCGGGGCGGAAGCGGTGCGGCTTCTTCACGCCGCCGGTCGCCGGGGCCGACTTGCGCGCCGCCTTGGTGGCCAGCTGCTTCCGCGGCGCCTTGCCTCCGGTGGACTTGCGGGCCGTCTGCTTCGTGCGGGCCATCGCAGGTGGGTTGGGCGCGGAAGGGGACGGCGATCGCCGATCTGGGAGATGACGAGTGGGGCGCGTGAATTTTTGGGAATTTGATGTGGTGGTGCCGTGGTGGCGAGGATTGGGTGGGTTTAAGTAGCGGTGGGATTTGGGTAGTTGGCGCGCGGCTTGAAAATTTTGCGCGAAAATTTGGGAGGTTTGAAGGGACGGGGGCCATCGGGTGCTTCGAACGATTTTGGTGGCGGGAGGAACTGTTTCACGGGCAGCCGTTGGATTCGCGAGATTGGACAGTGGGGATGTCTGCTGCAGGGTTTGCCACGGATCGTGATCCGCGTGTGTATTTTTGTATTCGGAAATAAAAAATTGTAAAACTAGATGTTGGTTTGAAAAATTATAAAAATAGAAAATTACAAAAATTACAGAAAGGTATCGCTTTTTCAAGTTTTAAAAGGTAAAGATGTCACCTTTCTAACCAACAATAACTTAAAAAAGATAATACATTATATTGCTTTCAAAATTAAAAAAACAGTGTCGACTTTCCAATGGCCACACTTTTGAAAGATAAAAGATGTCATCTTCTAACCGGCGACAATAACCTATTTTTATAATTTCTTTCAAGCGAACATTTAGTTTTGCAATTTTTTAATTTTCGAAATATAAAAATAAAAGGCTCTCTGGTCGCTTCGCTTGGTTGGGCAATCGTGGGCCGTGCTCTCTCTTGGGTCCACCTGCTGATGGAATCCGTCCCACGCGTGCAGCCCAGGTTCATTTCCTGCTCTGCTGGGTACTTTGATACAGAAGAAATCCATACATCTTTCGCCATGAAACTACAGCCGTGATCCACGCGAAAACGTCTGTGCATGTTGATTCCACGAATCGGCCCGCGAGAATTATTATAGTATTATTTAACACTATTATATTATTCCTTTTTTTTATCTCCAACAGTTACCTATTTTTTACCTTATATTACTTTTCTCCTCTCCTCAAACCTACAGATATACTCAGCAAATAATATCGAGGGATGAAGAGAGAAGCAAATTTGCTTCTTCCGTATCATATCACTGTAGAGAGCAATACTTCTCTGTTAGAGCCAGATGTGGACGATCGGCACCTTAGCTAGAGAAAAAAAAGCATGTTTAGTTCCACCCAAATTATGCGGCACTTGTTTCTGGGCCACCCAAATTAATGCTAAGTTGTAAGTTCCCTGTAAAATGCATCATGGATTAGCCGAAGTGCCAAACTGTAAACCCGATTGGCAGTGGGGCGGTGAAGGACTACCCACAAGGCCAATACAAAAGCAACTGCCAGGTGGCGCTCGGCCAGTGGATAGAGTCCACCACCCACGGATCGCGATCCGCGTGGTACCTGCCAAACCGAATCGGCACCCTCCATTCCTACGCGATCCAACGGCGCCCGTCCCACGCTCGCCCGCCCGCCCGGCCAAATTCCAAGCCCCAAAATTCTCGCGCTCGAAAGGCCAGATCCACCTCTCCTATTTAAACCCTTCCCTCCCTGCTCATCCCATCCCACCACCGCAACTCCAAGTCACCGGCGCTCGCTACCAACTCGACCGGATCCTTCGCGATGGCGCGCACGAAGCAGACGGCGCGCAAGTCCACCGGTGGCAAGGCGCCGCGGAAGCAGCTGGCGACGAAGGCGGCGCGCAAGTCGGCCCCGGCGACCGGCGGCGTGAAGAAGCCGCACCGCTTCCGCCCCGGCACCGTCGCGCTCCGGGAGATCCGCAAGTACCAGAAGAGCACGGAGCTGCTCATCCGCAAGCTCCCCTTCCAGCGCCTCGTCCGCGAGATCGCGCAGGACTTCAAGACGGACCTGCGGTTCCAGTCCTCCGCGGTCGCCGCGCTGCAGGAGGCCGCGGAGGCCTACCTCGTGGGCCTATTCGAGGACACCAACCTCTGCGCCATCCACGCCAAGCGCGTCACCATCATGCCCAAGGACATCCAGCTCGCCCGTCGCATCCGCGGGGAGCGCGCCTAGGCGTCTCGTGACCTCCGGATCTAGATAGATGGCTTCTAGAACAAGAACTTGCAATGCCTATTATCACTGTTGATCTCTGGTTATCAATGTAAATCGCTCATCTTGGATGCGGATTTTCTGCCGAAGTTTCGCTCGAATCATTTCTTGTCTAGAATTTGTTTGTGTTGCTGTCCTGTTTCCATTTTGCTTCAGTGTTATCAATCTGGCATGTTAAACTGGGCTGTAATAAATCCAGCCCGGCCCGTGAGCAGTTGGCTCTCTCTGGCCCGGCCTGCAGCTCAAGGTTGAGAACTGAGTTAGGCCGGCCCATCCTACAGATTGCTTCTGTCGCTGTCAGCGTAGTCGTCAGAGGTTCCAGTTTTAAGATTTGGTCAACAATTAGTTAAATTAGTTTTAAAAAGCTGTATCAATATATTTGTATTTCAAAGTGTTTTTAATATGTATTAATTTTATAGCTAAATATATCATAAGATATATTGAAGGTTAAAATTTGTGTTGAAGACTTTTTTATTTTAAAATATGCTTTGCATGGATAGACAGACTGATGAAATATTAGAATATTTTGAAATAATATTATTTTATTAAAAAATTGAAAAAATATAATTCAAAATGACAATTCTATCCTCTTTAATTTTCCTATTTTTGAATTAAATTTTTGCAATTTGCCAATAAATTATTATTATTTAAAAAAATCGAAAACTAGACCGAAGATTTGCCGTCGTGGTTCTTCTCCTGAGTCGTCGATCTCGGTGTAATCCATGGTGTACCCGATGCAGGTGAAAGTGATTTTGGTCGTTTCTCACCTTGTTTCCAGCGAATCCTGGGCGTGGCTACGCGAAACACGCGGCGATTCGGGGACGGTGAGCCGAGCTGAGCGGGAGAGAGGGAGGAGAAGCGATGCGGGGCACGGCACGTCGGCATCGGATGCAAACGCGACAGCGACGAGATTCGCCTCCACTGCGCGACAACGTGACGTGAGCCGTGACGAACCATGACATTCCGGAAAGAAAATTTTATAGAAAGACCCATATATACTTATATACTTCCTCTAATTACAAATATAAGTTATTTTAATCTTCTTAACTATTCTCTAAATATAAATCATTCTCAAATTTTTATGCACTTTTTTCTCTTTTATTTCCTTCTTGCCCTTATTTAATAAATAATATCACTCTTATAAATTAATGAGTTATTTTTTTCAAAACAGAATAAATAAGGAGTAACAAAGTCATTTAATCTATTTTTAAATCTTATAAATAAATTTAAAATAATTTATATTTATAATCGGAGGGAGGGAGTATAACTCAATATTAAATTAAGAAAGAACCGTATAGTTGCCCCGACCGGATCTGTCCGTTCCGCCACCAAACTCCCCGCTTTCTCCTATAAACTATTCTGTCTCCAGTGGAAACCGGAACCTCTCGAAGACGACCACGCTGGCAGCGATAGTAGCACAGTGTTAGGTACGAGGCCTTTTATTGCGAGGTCGCGCTAGGAGGGTCAATGCTCGGAGGAGAAAGACAAGTAAGAGATCCTCGGGAATCGTGCTTGATCCAGGAAAGAAAAATCTGATCAATGATCGGTTGCTGATTCTGCTGCGGATTTCTTGTTTGGTTCTTCTCATTGCGGGCGTTGGGTCCTGGTCTCAAGGAGAGATGGGGGAATAATTTTTTGGTAGTTGGGTTTCCGGATTCTTCTGCATCAGATGCTCACGCGTTGTCTTTAACTCGAATTTTCAGTTAGGATTTATCAGACAGAGGCCGTAGAGGGAGGTGAGGCGATTTGACTCTTTTGATCTTTCTTTTCTTGGCAAAAAGAATTACACCTCGTTCTTCCTCTCTAGTTTGTCATCTTTTCTTTTATTGCTAATGAACAGTATGTTTTTTATCTTTGTTTTTTTTGTTGTTGTTGTGCTAATGGATCACGAAGAACATTGCAATTGTGGAGTTAGCCCCTTATATTTATGCCCCGTTTACTGCAATCCCTTTTTTTTTGCGGAATCGTTTACTGCAATCTTTGCCTTGTGTCACTTGTGTGCCTCAAAGTTTCTGCGATCACCTAGTTTCTTTTCATGATTTTGAGGCCTTCTTTTTTTGCTCCTTGCCCTTACTAGATTCTTGTTCATGGTTGCTGTAGGGCTGGAAGGAAACCTGATCCACACTGGTCAGATGGATTCCCTTACAAGTTAGTCCACTTCTCACCTTTCTTATCTTATATGGTTAACAACATCCTTGCGCCTTTTGACGGTCAGTTTTGTATGAACTCCTACAAGCCGGGATATTCACACCAATATTTTGTAACGATATTTCAGGTTCTTGGATGATGAACTTTTGTGGGAGCCCAATTTTCCCCAAGCAAGATGCTGTTGTCTCATGTGCATTGAAGGAAATATTCGACTCTTCCACTTGTATGAATCATCTGCTGGTGCTTGGCACTGCTGCGCTGATTGTTATCATACTTGCACTCCAACTGCTTATCAAAATCCTGAAGAGGAGAGGAACTGCGCGACAGCTTGTCGTTCTCAATTCGCCACTACAGTTGGCTGGTGTAGTGTTCAATGGCTGCTTGGGTCTGATTTATCTTGGCCTAGGATTGTGGATGCTGGGAAGTAACTTCAGTCATGATGCTTCTGTTTACCTGATACATTGGTGGTTGGTAACCCTGTCTCAAGGACTCAGCTTGATCCTTATCAGCTTTGCTTTCAGTATCAGGGCACCGTTTCTTGGAGTGACATTTGCCCGGTTTTGGTCGGTTGTGCTGACTGTATATGCAGCATTCGTTTGTTGCTCTTCAATTGTTTACATGGTCACAGATAAGGCGATCACCACGAAGTCTTGTTTAGATGTTCTATTCCTACCAGGTGCACTACTACTCCTTGCTTATGGAATTTGGGACATCAAGGAAGATGGTTGTGAAGGAATTGAAAGTGCTTTATATAAGCCCCTGAACACTGAGACCGTTGATGATATGGCTGATTCTGAGAGTCATGTAACGCCTTTTGCTAAAGCTGGTTTTTTCAGCGTCATGTCATTTTGGTGGCTGAACCCTTTGATGAAGATGGGTTATGAGAAGCCCCTTGAGGAAAAAGACATGCCACTTTTAGGTGCCTCAGATCGAGCATATAATCAATATTTGATGTTCTTGGAGAAGCTGAACATCAAGAAGCAGTTACAGCCACATGCTACTCAGTCCGTATTTTGGACTATTGTTTCTTGTCACAAAAGTGGGATCATGGTCTCAGGTTTCTTCGCATTGCTCAAGGTGCTCGCAATATCTTCAGGTCCATTGCTTCTCAAGGCATTCATCAATGTTTCGCTTGGGAAAGAGTCTTTTAAATATGAAGGCTTTGTGTTGGCTGCAACAATGTTCTTTTGCAAATGCTGCGAATCTTTGTCACAGAGGCAGTGGTATTTCCTCACTCGGAAGTTAGGACTCCAAGTGAGGTCATTCCTATCTGCCGCTATCTATAAGAAACAACAGAAGTTATCAAACTTAGCTAAAATGAAGCATTCTTCTGGAGAGATCATGAACTATGTTACTGTCGACGCCTACCGGATTGGGGAATTCCCGTACTGGTTCCATCAGACATGGACAACAAGCGTCCAACTTTGCATTGCTCTGGTAATTCTGTATAGTGCAGTTGGTATTGCCATGATTGCCTCGCTGGCTGTCATCATTATCACTGTACTTTGCAATGCTCCCCTGGCCAAACTGCAACACAAATTTCAGAGTAAACTTATGGAAGCCCAAGATGCCAGACTGAAGGCCATGTTAGAATCCTTAATTCATATGAAGGTCTTGAAACTTTATGCGTGGGAAACTCATTTCAAGAAGGTCATTGAGGGGTTAAGGGAGATTGAATACAAGTGGTTGTCAGCATTCCAGCTCAGGAAAGCATACAACAGTTTTCTGTTCTGGTCATCACCTGTTTTGGTTTCGGCTGCGACCTTCCTGGCATGCTATCTTTTGAAAATTCCTCTGGATGCTAGCAACGTCTTCTCCTTTGTGGCAACTCTGCGCCTTGTTCAAGATCCAATTAGGCAGATACCAGATGTGATTG
Source organism: Phragmites australis (assembly GCF_958298935.1). NCBI lineage: Eukaryota > Viridiplantae > Streptophyta > Magnoliopsida > Poales > Poaceae > Phragmites > Phragmites australis. The sequence continues at coordinate 3,166,841 of NC_084928.1, read as the reverse complement.
GAGTTGTGATACAAGCTAAAGTTGCTTTCACTAGGATAACAAAGTTTCTTGATGCGCCTGAGCTGAATGGACAAGTTAGGAAGAAATACTGTGTGGGCACCGAGTATCCAATAGTGATAAACTCCTGCAATTTCTCATGGAATGAGAACCCATCAAAACCAACTCTAAAGAATATAAATTTGGTTGTCAAAGCTGGAGAGAAGGTTGCAATCTGTGGCGAGGTAGGATCAGGAAAGTCGACACTTTTGGCTTCAGTTCTTGGAGAGGTCCAGAAAACTGAAGGCACGGTATGCTTTTCTATTACCTTCATATTTATAAAATGGAAAATCATAGAGTTGTCAATTTTATGATGTACTTCGCTTCCTCCAAGAAAATGGTACTTTCATTAAGTTTCCTTCGTATCAGATTGCAAATTTTGTAATCTTTATAAACTTATCGCACAATTGCAAGTACAGAATTTCCATATAATACAATATTTCTATGTGCACTTCAGAACCTTAGTTGCTAATTCCTTTCTCAAAATACAGCACGTGGACAACATCATCATTAGTTCTGCAAAGTTATTATGATTATTTCACTTGATAATAGTGCTAACATTAAGCATGTTTATGGATTCCTTTTGTTATAGGAACTTAAATATCAATTCGTATTCGTTGTTAAATCTTTCAGATCCAAGTTTGTGGGAAAATAGCATATGTTTCTCAGAATGCATGGATCCAAACAGGAACTGTGCAAGACAATATTCTCTTTGGGTCTAAGATGGACAGGCAAAGATTCCAAGAAACACTTGAGAGGTGCTCTTTAGTGAAAGACCTTGAAATGCTGCCATATGGAGACCGTACTCAAATTGGGGAGAGAGGAGTAAATCTTAGCGGTGGTCAGAAGCAGCGTGTTCAGCTTGCTCGCGCGTTATACCAAAATGCAGACACATATCTTCTTGATGACCCTTTCAGTGCTGTTGATGCCCATACAGCAACAAGTCTCTTTAATGTAAGGACCACACAACAATTATGAATTGTTATATTACTATTTGGTTATAGACTGCTTTAAAACATTTACTTGTTTGACAGGATTATGTCATGGGAGCTCTATCAGACAAGACTGTTCTTTTGGTGACCCACCAAGTTGATTTTCTACCCGTATTTGATTCCATTCTGGTTTGTTCTCACACATGATCCTAATATCTCTGTCTCTCTCTATGTGTGCGCATGTGCAACATGAAGATATCAGTCCCTCCACGATTTATATTTATTTTAGCGACTTTATTTGTTTTTTCGATGTCATCTAAAACTAGTGTTGCTTTTTGGCAGTTAATGTCAGACGGCGAGATTATTCGATCTGCACCTTACCAAGATCTACTAGCATATTGTCAAGAATTTCAGAACCTTGTAAATGCCCATAAAGATACTATTGGTGTTTTAGATATTAACAAAGTGCCTCCCCACAGAGCAAAGGAAATATCAATCAAGGACACAAATGATATCCATGGAAGCAGATATATAGAATCTGTGGAGCAATCACCAGTTGATCAACTGATCAAGACAGAGGAAAGAGAAATGGGGGATACAGGTCTCAAACCTTATATCCTCTACCTGCGTCAGAACAAAGGCTTCTTATATGCCTCTCTCTGTGTTATTTCCCACATTATTTTCGTATCTGGGCAAATATCACAGAATACATGGATGGCTGCTAATGTCCAGAATCCGGATGTTAGTACACTGAAGTTGATTTCTGTCTACATTGCTATTGGAATCTGCACGATGTTCTTCTTGCTATCTAGATCGTTCGCAGTTGTTGTTCTTGGGGTCCAGACATCAAGATCCTTTTTTTCCCAGTTACTCAACTCATTATTCCGTGCACCGATGTCCTTTTTTGATTGTACCCCTCTAGGAAGGGTACTTAGCCGGGTAAGAATCCTTCAACAAATTGAGAATCTCCCTAAGACATATTGGCTAGTGGGGGTGGTTGCCATCCAACCAACCAGGGTTTGATCCTCACCTCCTACATATTAATGCTAGTGTGAGCATCTCTCCTTTTAGTCGAGGATAATCCTTAAATGAATTGGAAAGAGGAAGATATGATAAACCAAAGTTTTATTTTACATTTGGAGATTCTCTATTGATGGATTAACTTGCTATTTTTTTCGTACAGGTTTCTTCAGATTTGAGTATTGTTGACCTTGATGTTCCATTCGCCTTCATGTTTAGCATTAGTGCCAGCTTAAATGCATATAGCAATCTGGGGGTATTGGCTGTTGTTACATGGCAAGTTCTGTTTGTCGCCGTGCCAACGATAGTTTTGGCAATCAGGTTGCAGGTAATTCTGTGGGATTCTGTTGGCTAGAATCAATTAATTCATATACCACTTAATGTTGGCCTTGCCTTTCTCTTCATAGTCTTTCCGTCTGGTTGTAGCCTTTTTTCTTTTGCTCCTTCCTTGTGGCTTGCCGTAGCTTCACTGGAGTTTAGGTGAACTCCAGTGCGGTTTTTAGTCTGGCCGCTCTGTTGTTTTTTTTGTCGTTGCGGACCTTTTTCGTTCTTTCCGTTTCCTCTTTTTTTTGTTTCTGTATTCCTTTTGCTCCTGGTCTAATAAAACGGCAGCCCTCCTGCCGACTTTCTAAAAAATATACCACTTAATGTGCTTTGCTGCTATTCTGATCCAAGGGGTGAAACAGTCTACCGTCTTACATTCATGATTCCTATTGACTGAAATATCTTATGTTTGGTCATGCAGAGGTACTATTTAGCCTCAGCTAAGGAATTGATGAGGATCAATGGCACTACCAAATCGGCTCTAGCTAATCACTTAGGCGAATCAGTTTCAGGGGCTATAACAATAAGGGCCTTTGAGGAAGAAGATCGTTTCTTTGAGAAAAATTTGGAGCTTGTTGACAAGAATGCTGGTTCATATTTTTATAATTTTGCAGCAACTGAATGGCTGATTCAACGCTTGGAGACAATGAGTGCTGCAGTTCTTTCTTTTTCTGCCTTTGTCATGGCTCTTCTTCCTCAAGGAACTTTTAGCCCTGGTGAGCATTTTATAGAAGTTGCAACTTTCAAGTATCACCACATTGTTGCGGATATTGGCCAAAGTTTTTTTTTTTAAAAAAAGGCAACAAGCTCTATGACCATTAATTCTTACATTTGATTTGCAATAAATTGTTAGATACATGGAAAAAAAATAACCTAGGTCTTCATAGCTTCCTGATATCGTGCTAAGGAATGTGAAGGTTTTTCTATACTTCATAATGCTAAATCGCAAGTAAAATTATATTTGCTGCAAGCCTGCCAGGCCAGATATTTGATGAATAATGCAGTACATTTCCGGATTTCCCAAGCTACCATTTATTCTGATTTTATGTAACTTTATGTAACCATTGGTATTTTATGTGGAAATGCAGCTTTAGTGATAGCATTTTTTTTCTCGAACTGGCAGAAGAGCTGCTCGTCATCATATTAAGGAGGAAATAGTACAAAAGAAAACAGTACACCAACACTCACACCCCACATACACAGGCTCAAGATGTACATACGCGCCAATGGAACAAAAGAGCGACCTAGACACCGACTGACTCATATCAACAAATAGCTCAGCTCACTAGCACCAGCAGAGCACCATAGAGTGGATTCCTCATGGATCCTATAGAGTAGCTGGGGAACACTAGGGTTCCTACCCTAAAAAACACACTCATTGCGATGTTTCCAAAGGAGCCAAGCCACCAACATGACTAAAGAATGAAAGCCTTTGCGTCGACGGGTCTCCACCATCGTGGTCGCCTTGTACCACCAGATCTGGAAGGAGATGGAACTTTGGCTCACTGACGTTGCCCGAACTAAGCGAATTGGTTGCAGGACCTCCACACAAACCCGCCGAGCAAAAACATAGCTGACAAGGTGTGTGATAATCTCGTCCATCTGATCACAATGTGGACATTTCGACGGGTGAGGCAATCCCTAGCGCGTGAGGCGATCAACAGTCCGACACCGGTTGTGCCACACCAACTAGATGAAAAATTTCGCTCGAGGAGGCGCCCATGATCGCCACAACCGCTGCCATGGTTCAAACTCAAAGGTACCGTGAAAAAAGGCTCAGTAGGCCGATTTGGAAGAGAACACACCCAAAGTTGATGCAGACCAGAGGTGCGAGTCCTCAACATCCTCATGTAATTCCATCTCGACACAAGCTCCCAAATCTGAAGGAATTCCTCCAAAACCTAGACCGTGATGGTGCCTTTGATGTCATGAATCCAAGTGTTGTTATGAAGAGCTTGTCTGACAGTCCGTCCCTTGGAGGTGCCAAGTGCGTTTAGATACCAAAGCATGTGTATGAGGCGCTAGTACCTTTAGAGATTGTCCCAGCAACCAGTGATCACTCTAGAACTTAGTGTTGTTGCCATTACCGATCACCGTTGTGACCATGATGGAGAACATCACCGAGGCATTACTTGGCACTGAAGAGCTGAAGAGAGCCCAAGATCGGGTTGGTTTGGTTTTCTGAATCCAAAGGCACTTCATACATAGCGCCCAGCTGAGAATTTCTAGATTGTGAATGCCCAACCCTCCCAACTCCTTAGGCATGCATACCTTAGTCCAAGCGAGTAGACAGTGTCCACATTTGACGTCCTTGCGCCTTTTCCATTAAAAAGCTCGTCTTCTTTTGTCTATAGCCTTGATCACCCACCGTGGTACATCAAGGGCCATAAGGTGATAGATGGGGATGGCCATGAGTACTGCTTTAACTAGGACTCCTCTACTGGCTAGGTGAATGAGAGCAACCTTCCATCCGGGGAGTTGGTCAGCCACTTTGTCCACCAAAGGCAAGAGAGCAGACTTTGTCAGCATTTGATATTGGGAATTTCTCTTATTGCCATTAAGCCTGGTGAAATCCTGTTTTTTTTTTTTTTTTGGCCAATTTGCCTCCTGCTACTGGATTTGTCCCATTGGTATTTGTGCCCAAGGAGTGAAAAATGGTTAAACCGAGATGATTGCATGGCTAAGTGGCAAAAAAAATACAGACATTTGATTTATTCATGTTATGAAGCTTTCAATATTGCCACCAGAAACACTAATTACTCCAATTCGTACTTGCGCAGGTTTTGTAGGGATGGCATTGTCCTATGGTCTATCCCTAAATATATCCTTTGTTTTCTCTATTCAAAACCAGTGCCAGCTTGCAAATCAAATCATCTCTGTGGAAAGGGTGAACCAATACATGGACATACCAAGTGAAGCAGCAGAGATTATTGAAGAAAATCGACCATCACCAGACTGGCCCCAAGTTGGCAGGGTGGAGCTTAAAGATTTGAAGGTAATCAAAGATCAATATTCACATGTATTCTTTACACGGCAAAGCCCTTCTATGAATTCTAGCAAATTAACGTGAATGATTTTCGTTCAACAGATTAGGTACAGGCAAGATGCTCCTCTTGTACTAAATGGAATCACTTGCTCTTTTGACGGTGGAGATAAGATCGGTATAGTTGGCCGGACAGGAAGTGGCAAGACAACTTTAATTGGCGCATTGTTTCGTCTAGTTGAGCCAGCTGGAGGGAAAATAATAATAGACTCAGTAGACATCACAACAATAGGGTTACATGACCTGCGTTCACGTTTGGGTATCATTCCACAAGATCCAACACTTTTTCACGGTAGCATAAGATATAATCTAGACCCTCTTGGGCAATTCGCCGACCAACAAATGTGGGAGGTAATGTGCCATACTATTCTCACCCCACTCAGTCTCAGACAATTTTACAATGAAAAAGGGTTGTCGTGAGTCGTGACCATGACAATTCAACTAGTTATCGTGATATAACACCCAACAATCTCAGAAATTTCGAAAACATTCTCAAAATGGGGTGAATAAACTGAATCAGAGGCATGTCAATTGCAACAAGTGCACTCTCTTTTGATGACATCTGTGCATCATCAAACTTTGAAGTAAATCACTGAAGTGGTTAGTTTCTACTCTGATGCAGGTTCTTGACAAATGTCAGCTTCTTGAAGCTGTCCAGGAGAAGGAACAGGGATTGGATTCACTTGGTAGGAGACTTTGCTGCATCTGTACTTCTGTTTCCTGAATCCTTAACAAATTGAGTAATTTGGGAATCATTACACTAAATTCACTAAATTTATCAGAGTATTCAGAACTCAGACTAGGGGTGAAAGTACATGTGCCACTTAAAGTATCAATCATTTGTTTCATAATCTGCTTTGAACTTCCTTCATAATGCACATGTAGAGCTCTCCCTGTTTCTTTTGAAAAAAAAAGATAAATTGTTGACCAGGCAAATGTCTGTGTTGATGAGTTCCGAGCATAAAGAACTTGTGTTTTCAATGGTACAATTATGTTTTATTTCTATAAAGAAAAATATGGGCTTTCCATTTGTACCACACACAAATAGCTACTAACGTTTTTAGGGATGGTGTCTTTTGTAGTTTTTTTTGCTAGCATGACACCTGCTGTCTTCTACACTGATTGACATCATGTTGTATAGTTGTCGAAGATGGGTCAAACTGGAGCATGGGCCAAAGGCAGCTCTTTTGTTTGGGACGTGCACTTTTGAGAAGATGCCGTATTTTAGTTCTCGACGAGGCCACAGCTTCTATAGACAATGCAACTGATGCTGTTCTTCAGAAAACAATCAGGACAGAATTCAAAGATTGCACTGTTATCACTGTCGCACACCGTATACCAACAGTTATGGACTGCACCATGGTACTTGCAATGCGTGACGGTATGTTCCAACTTACTAGAAATACAGTGATGCCCATATAGTAATTGTCTGATGAATCAGCACAACTTAAAATCTGGAATATGGGCTGAAACCAAATGTATTGTTGATACAAGTGAACTAACCTTTTTCCTCTTTATTACTTTAGCCTTTTCTGCATCAATTTATTCCTCTTAAGTTTATTGTACTTCTACCAGCATTGAACAATAAATCAGAGGTTCAGAACTGAACTATCTTAGCATTTCTTATTATTCATTTTTTAGGAGCAAAAGGTAGACTTTTTATCTTTTTCTGTTCAATTGTTTTAGATTATGAAAAGGTCTGTCTCATGATAGTCTTGCAGCATATACTCCGTAGTCCATAGCCCATACTAATGAGTTCAACTTACTTCCAGGGAAAGTAGTGGAGTATGACAAACCTACGAAGCTCATGGAAACCGAAGGATCGCTCTTCCGCGAGCTTGTCAAAGAGTACTGGTCATACACTTCGAATGGAAACATTTAGAACAAGTTATCAATTATGTATGTTTACTCTCTGCAGTCTCTAGAAAGAGAGAGACAAAAACCTGCGCTCATATATCAGAGGAGCTCGTTTACTTGGAGTCTGAAGAAAAAGCACCAGATGTTGTCGGGAAATGCTATTTTCTTATCTAGTTTCTACCTGAAATTTTGATCAACTTATGCACAGCTTCTGTTCATGGCTCTTTGCTGCGCCATTCAAGTCATTGCTTGGTTCATTTGGAAACACCGCAATGAATGTGTCTTTGATAATGCGAGTCCTTGTGCCTCCTCGCTGGTCCAGAAGATCGCTGAGGAAGCCTCTTCCTGGTGTTCGGCGGGTGCTGCTGGATTTTCTTCGTTCTTGTTCTTTGCTTAGCACGATGGCAGTGGTGGTTGATCAGTGTTTGATCAATGAGCATTTGTGTGTGCGCGTTTTGGGGATGTTTTTGTATTTTCGCGTTTGCGTTTGTTTTTGATCTTTTGTAAAGCTGTGTTGCGGTGCGTGTGTTGTTTTGAGTTTGGTGTACCACCATTTTATTATTCCTTCTTAATATAACAACGGGCAGTTCTCCTGCCGGTTCGAAAAAAAGAAGAAAGAATTAGAGAGTGAAAACTGGAGGTTCATTCATTTGCACTTGTCACATATATATACACGGAGGGAAGGGGTGTCTCCTTGACACTCATTTACAACCATAACCGCAATAAGTGGTTGCTCTTTGATCACAATTTTGTAACACTCCTCCTTGATCAAAATATCATAATCTATATTAGACAAGTTAAATATTATTTAAAAATCTCATGGGAAAAATATGAGAAGATATATCTGTGTAATATATCATCAAAAACTCCTTTAAAATCTAGTGAAAAATAGAAGGAAAAAAATATGACATGTACATTCTAGCATTGCTATTGTCTTGTTAAAAACCTTATATGAGAAACTATATAGGAAAAACTCATAATGAAAAATAGTGTAATATTTACTATGTGAGGATCATAACAGATTATGTATATTAGGGATTTACTCCTTTTGAACTATGCAAATTTTGAAGACTTATGGTACCAATTTCATGTATACATTTTTCTGAATGTAGACTTTGGTAAATATTTCATAAATAAATATGTGAAATTATCACATGATTTTGTTTGCAAAATTTCTATTTTTCTATTTGTCTATAATTCATGAGGATAGAATAATTTTAGAGCAATATGTTTTGTAATGTTGCTCTTTATATAATTGTTGGTGACTCTAATGCATCAATACCACATGATTGTTGTATGTGGTTAATTATTCTGCGAAAATATACACATTCATGTGATGCTTCATATAATACGGTTATTTCAGAATGATTAGTGGAAGTTGCTACGATGGTCTGTTTAGATGACTTCCACGAAAATATTGTTCTACCATATAGGAATACAAATCCCATCTGAGATCTGGTATTCTAAGGATATGATAAGTAGCCAGTATCTACGTATCCAATTAAAAACATATCTTGATTTTTTTTATAAAATAAACCAAGATTCTTTAGTGCCATTGAGATATCTGGGGATATTTTTCACTCATGTCAAATGATATTTAGTAGGAGTTGTGCTATATCTAGCTAGTAAATTCACTACAAATGTAATATTAGGTATGATGTAATTTACAAGATACATAAGTGCTCCAATAGCACTGAGATATATGACTTCATATCTTAATATCTCTTCATCATCCTTCATATTGAATGAATTTTTATCCATATCAAGAGATCTGACGACCATATTTTTTTTTTATAGATATGCTTTATCCATATTGAATCTCTCTAATATCTTTTGAACATAAGCAGACTGGTGCACAAGTATTCATGATGGAAGATGTTCGAGTTGAAGACCCAAGCAGAATTTGGCTTCATCTCAAACTCCATCTTTAGATGATTATGTGTTTTATTTATATCTTGTATGTTTCTGATGATATTGAGATCATCGACATACATAGAGATGATACCTAATTCAGTTGATGATTTATTTGTAAACACACATAGACAGTCATTATTGTTAGAGTAATCCTTCTGCGGAAAGAACTCGTTTAGTCAGTTGTACCACGTACTACCTGACTATTTTAAGCCATATAATGACTTATTCAGTTTAACACAATACAGGTTGCTGTTTGTATTTGTATTTGGAATTTTAAGTCCTTTAGGGACCTTCATATAAATATCTAAATTGAGTGACTCATATAGGTATGCGGTCACTACATCCATCAATTGCATGGATAAGTTCATTTGAACTGCTAGAGATATCAAGTATCGAAACGTTAATCCACTCTGACTGGAGGATAAGTCTCATCAAAGTCAATCCTGGATCCCTATATGAACTCTTGTGCTACAAGTTTCGTTTTGTATCTCATCACCTCATTGTTTTCATTCTATTTACAGATGAAACCCCATTTTGATTCCACAGGGAAGGTGTTGTGGGAAGTCGATATTACTAATGTAAATACCACTCTTTTTTAAGCGAGCTTATTTCTGTCTCAATTGCCTTCTTACATTTGATCCAACCTAAGAGCTTCATGCACTATGCTATAGTTTTAGGCTCTGGATCTACCTAGAGGTTTTTGGTTATCTTTGAGGAGAAATAGATGTTGACAATTATAATATTTCTATTATATGACTCTTCTGAATCAATATAATTAGTGGACACTTCATCTACCACTTTTAACTCCTTGTGATTTTCCATAACAATGGAGTTAGAGTATTCTGATGTCCCAACACCTGAATTAGTGCACATATTTGTGCTTGGTTCTGGATGTTGAACATTTGTAGGCCTTGAATTTTGATTATCCATAAGATATCTATCAACTTTAAGTTGATTTACATTTATTGCCTTAGAAGTTAACTTCTTTATTTCCGTGGATGATTTTAAGAAACATTATTCCTTATGACTATACTTCTCCCCATATTATTTGTATTTAGGAGTTGATTAGGTTTTGGTATTTTCACTCTTTCTAGCACATTGACAACGGGAATATGAGATTTAGTGACATGTTTGGAGTCAGTAAATATATCTGGTAGATTATTTGCAATGTGTTGCAAATTGATAACCCTCTGAACTTGAAGTTCAGATTCCTTAGTACATTGATCTAAGGATTGAATGCCTATGATATTCCAATCTATTTTCTGGTATTTTTTGTGATACTTTTGGTCTCCCCCTAATGCTGAAAAATTGTTCTCATCAAATATACAATCAGAGTAATGGGTTGTAAACAAGTCCCATATTAGGGGCTCAATGTATTTTATAATCGACAAAGAATGATACCACACATAGATCCTCAATTTTCTATGATGGCCCATTAATATACGCTGCGGTGGTGATATCAGTACGTATACATCTCAACTGAATATCCGCATATGGAAAATGGATGATTTCCAAGTACTAACTATAACGGGGAAGCCGTATGATATGTAGTTCATCTTAGTTGAATCAAGTATGCGGCATGTAAAATCGTATGACCCCAATATGTAGTTGATAAATTGTAATTTTAAAATAATGTTATTGCAATCAATTTTACTATTTTAATAAGAGATTCAACCAGACCATTTTAAATGTGCACATACCTTACTGAGTTCTCCAACTTAATCCTAAGGCCATAGAATAATCATCGAAGGTCCTTGAAGTAAATTCAGCGACATTATCTATATGTATGTTATCTTGTTGTTAGGATAATTTATTCGTGATTTGATAATTTGAGAAATTAACTTGGCGAGTGCATGGTTCCTTGTTGATAGAAGACACACATGTGTCCATCTTATAGATGCATCTATGAGCACCATAAAGTACCAAAATAGTTCAGTTAATAGCTGAATTAGATAACATATTTCTCCTTGAATACGTTCATGAAAATTAAGTGATTCATCTTTAATTTTAAGGTAAGAGGACCTTAAAATTAATTTCCATGTTGCAAATGCGGTGCAAACAAAATATGAGGATTTTGAAAATTTTGCAATATTATGACAAACAATATTGCTGATAATATTTTGCATCATCCCTATTCCAGGATGAACAAGGAGATCATGCTATCTCTTGAATTTATGAAGGTTCTAAAAAATTATCTTGAACATAACATGTGGTATGGGTTTGATATATATGTAGTATAACTTAGAGGATAATGAAGGAATTCTCTCAAGAACTTGCTTGTCATATTCGTTATATTTTGTGATGAATAGATATTCGACATTCTTGTTATTATAGGTTTCAATGTAGAAACTATTTTGATGGATATCTTTATAGCTTAATAGGGTATGAGTCGAATTAGGAATAATAATTCATCCTCGATTACAATTTGAGTTTGCATCGTCATCAGGTAAGTATGCGGTGACTCCGTTGATCTTACCTCCAAATGCGATGCTATCTCCTTCCGCTCATCCTCTGTGTGTCGAATTGGGTGAATTGGCGATGAGCACAGTGTAGGGTGCGCTGATAACGTTTTGGAACTCAGTGAAACAACGAAAATTAGAGAGTGAAAACAGTAGGTTCATTCATTTTCACTTGTCACACACACACACACAGGGAAGGGATGTCTCACCCGTTTATAACCACAACTGCCATAGGCGGTTGCTTTTTTATCACAATTTTGTAACAATTTAAACTTTAAAGATCTATCTTAGATTGCCAATACATCAAAGTTCATACGCATTTTTTGGAATAAAGGCTTATCACCTCCCTCTTGTTCATTTTTTGTGCATTCAGTGTCTGAAGCCAAATAATGCATGATATCCCTTTGATGTCAACTCTTTTATTCTTGGGTATGCATCCCCTATGAGTACTTAATGTCAGCAAAAAGTTTATTAAATTGCAAAAATGAATAAATAAAATGGCACTAAATATTTTCTGTTTCTGTTCTGGAGAAATTGTAATAACCATAGGATGAGAGTGAATGAAGTATTGCAATGTACTGCATAATCGCGCTTTTTTTACTGCAAAACCTCCATTTCAATTGCATTTGAAATTTGGGAAAAGTTTGGACAAAGTACATTGTGCTGTTCAAGTAGGGTACGCGGTAAAATCTAAAAGAGAAAATTTGTACGCTGAAAATGCACCTAAAACAAAAGCGGAGCATGAAGAAAAAAACTCACACGATTAAAGCTGCCGCCGGCAGGTGCAACTCCGGGGGGAGCTCAGCTACGCCTTCTGCCACTGCAGCGGGCTCCCTTCCTCCACCGTCGGCTGCGTTCTCACCACCTTCGCCGATGGCATCCTGCTCCCGTGCACCGTCATCCGTCCCAGCTCCTCCCCTGCCATTGCCCGTCGCTCCATCTCCTCCCTCCTCCGCCTCCTGCTCCACCTCACTGCGCCAGCCACAGAGAGCGCCAAGAAGATGGCCCCCAGCACGCCACCGGCGCCGACTCCCACCGTCCACGCCCACCACCTCTCCCTCACGGCCGAGGCTGGCGGCGGCGTCTCAGGTGCCCGCACCGCAACACCGAAGTGCCCCGTGCCGGGCACCGCGCACGCTGAGCTCGACACCACAGCGTACGTGGCCACGACCTCCCCGCTGGCCGCGAAGGTCAGGCACCTCGCGGTAGTGGTGTTGAACCCCTTCGCTGATGACACGTTCTTGAACTCGACGTACACCGGCGCGCCGAGCGCCCGGAGCGAGACCCGAGCGTCGGGCCCGGCCGACGCGTCGAACGCGAGGAGGCCAGCCACGGGCGCGGCCAGCGCGTACCCGGGCGGCGCGGCGAAGAGCGCTGCAACGGCCGTCGAGCTGCCGTTTCCGACGTCGAAGCGCTCGAAGATGATGGCGACGCGGCGCGCGAACGGGGCCGGGACGACGCGCGGCGGGATGGTGAAGCCGGTGGCGTTGACGCCGTCGGTCCAGAGCGCGTTGCTGCGAACGCGCAGCGCCGAGGCCTCGACGCCCGCGCCGGAGAGGTTCCCCGGAAGGGGCACGTCCACGAGCTGACTCGTGCGGCGGAGCAGCTCTAATGCGCGGTCGCGGACGGCGGCCTCAACGGCCGAGATGTTTGCAACGCGGGTCTGGGCCGTGCAGGAATGCAAGAACGCGGCGAGGACGACGTGCACAAGCAGCAGCGGCAGCACCAAGGAAGCGTTCGCCATTGACGCCCCTTCTTGCCGACTAGCTCTGCGGCGGCGCGTGGCAGCGGCGGGAGGAAGCTGCCATCATGACGGGGAATCGAAATGGCTTCCCTCTTGGAATGGAGGAGGTGGTGGCTCGAGGGAAGGAGAGGAGGTGGCGGCCAAGCTGGGAAGAAGGCAATTAACAATGGAGAGAAGTGGGGGTTTGCTTTATTTAGGAGTCAACTAGGCTGATTGGTGGGCTGTCCATAGAACTTTACCGCGTTGGGGCAGAGGTTGATGGTGGCGTTGGAAGGGCAGGGACGGCGGGGCCGAGCAGCATCGGAGATCCCAAATGCCAAAATTAATCAATAACAATGAACTAATTTACTATGCTTCACGGAAGATTTATCTACTTTTCTCCTATGTTACTATCACCTCTATTTGATTCCATTTTAGCTTAGCATCCTTATCAAACCAAGCATTTTGTTCCTAACTCTTTTCGAAATTATCCTCAAAGGTGAGCTTACAAAGGTTCGATATCCAGCTTAGAAGATAAACACACATCATCTACCGCATCCTTCTAAAAAGTAGTCAACATCATCTAAGAACATGTATTGTCTTGTCTTGATCAGTTTTGACCAATGCTAAGAAATTAGACAACCCATCATCATATTCCTTGTTTCTTTGTCAGCTGTAATAAAAGAATCAAAACATAGAAGTGCAAATCTATATTTGATTTATTATTTTATTATTTTTGGTGAATTATTGGTGAAGGAAACGATTAGGTCAGAGTTGTGACGGTAGAGATATGGCCTGGGAATGGTGAAAGAAAGGTGTAGGATTTTTTTTGGATTTTCTGGACACTTTTGGTATTTTCTAAGATTTTTGGGGATTTTCTAGCATATTTTAGGAATTAAAAAGATTCTTTCTTAATTAAAGTAACACTAAAAAGAATTTAAACATATTATTAAAAATTATTTTATAGCTAGAAAACTTATTTTCTTTTTTTATCATAATTATTTGTTTTTTTCTAGATTTTAAAACATTATGAAAAACCTATTTAAACATTAAAAATATTATTTCAGATTATTTAAACATTTATTTATTAAAGGAAAACCTATTTAATGAATTAACAAAATTATTAGAAGAATTTCTCAATCTTATGTTTTTTTACTTAAAAAGGGAATTATGATGTCAGCTTGACATTAGCATCAGAAATAAAAAAAAAGGAGAAAAGGAGGGGTTGACGTGGCGTTCCACGTTAGATTATGGTGCTGACGTGGCTATGCCACATGGTTGGTTGACGAACCGGTGAGGTAGATCTAATCTCGGTCGTTGACAAATGATCGGACGGCTATGTGGGGTTCTTACCAGAGATGGGGAGGGCGGTGATGGCGATGACAATGCAAAGCACGGCGGCACAACCTCGGGGAGTAGCCAGAATTGAGTTCTGGCAGGCGGTCTTCGACGGCGAGCGATGGAACACGACGAGGAGAGAACGACGAACCTGTTTGAAGTACATGTTGGTGTTGGAGGGTTGTGGAGCGTCCTGGCAATGATGAGAAGTGACGGCGGAAGCTCAGCGGCTCCTCTAGAGCTCTCGGGCGGCGCTCACGAACAGAAGAGCAAGGGGAAGTTATGCGGGTTGCTTGGCGATGCTAGGAGGGGGGTAGTTATACCCAGAGGAGTGGGATTGAGTTTGGGCAGAGTTCGACGAGAAATCGGTGATGCTTTGTCCATCTTCTCGTGCTTCAAATTTGTCGGCGATTGATCCTTCTGTGGCGGTGAGGTGGCAGTTGAATCGAGTGGGTAGGTCGAAGAGGGCGGTGTCGCCAGATGCTGCAGGGAGGAGAGGCGAGCGCCAGTCGAAAGAGATCGAGAATCCTCTATATAGTACACGAGTCGCATGTTAGCACAATAGCTACAGTGAGAATGAGCCCCTCAGAGGTCGTCGATACTTGATGGGCCATTGGTGTCAATCGTTGGACAATTATATTTGTATTTCATTAAAACTGCCTTACATGTCTACATGAATTGTGTATCAGGCAATGATAATGGATGCAAGTTTTGGTTTTTTTTAAGTTATTGGATTGACCCAAAACTCAATTAATTAAACTAAAGATTCATCTCCACCTAATTAACTTAAAAATAAATAAACTAAGTAGCGAGTTAGAACTAACTATTGGGGGGAAATATCCCAGCCCATAGATAATAATAAGGGGACACCGTCACGAGCTTCTCCAGAGCTCTCGGGCTCTAGAGTCCCTACAAAAGCTAAGACTTCTGAAGGACGTGAACCCCTCAGGCCACCGCCTCTTGAGATAAGGGGAAGAAGCTGGCCTTCGAATAGAATATCAGCAAAATGAGAACACCAAAGGTAATTGGCCCGACATGAAGTGACCAATAGTTAATACCGGCGCAAGTGGTGGCCACTTTGGCACCCAGGGTAGTGCGGCACCGCAATTAATAAGTGGGTGGGTACAGCGTCCCTAGGGCCACTTGCATCGATGTATTTGCTAGAGCATGGTAAAAATTATTCTACCTAGATCCAGACTGTGCGATTCGGCTGGCCCTAGGTCCCTGCGGTATAGTGATAGCTTATATCACTATCTCTGTAGGGTATACCTGTATATTTATACCATAAATAACACTATAAATACAAATACTTGGCCACCAGACTAGGGACCTAATCTTTTTTACTATCAACATATTTTTGGTTCTCCCTCCTCTCTACTTTTTCTCCAAGCTTGAATCTCCTCTCTAGAAGAGACTCTCGTCACACCTTGTTCATGGAAGATATCTTCTCTTTCACCAACAACGCGCAGCCCGTGGGGACCTGAACATAGAAGTACACAAAGAAGTAGGACACCACCAAAGATCACCAAGGCGATAGCCCAAGCAGTCGTTTCCATCGCCGCATCCATGCAAACGTATGCATAGCAGCCAAGACAGGGCACACCGTGTGCACCACCAGCTCCACAGCTGGGTGGAACAGCGACCATCCAACCATTGCTTACCCAACAACTTGGGTTGGCACGGAGGCCCAAGCCAACACGGAGGCATTCCAATAAGTGGCGCAGCGAGGACCCCATCATGCCCCATGGGGTTACGGCCGAGGCCGCAGCCAAACAAGTTGTCCTCTAATGGTTCTACGCGCTCAAGCCCAGAGGCACTCATGCGTGGGACCAACCCCTAGGCGCCTCCTGTGACAACGCCCAGAGCACCTTCGTCGAGTCAGTGTCCTCTGAGAGCCTGGTCACTTGGTGGCCCCGATGACCTTCCCGTGTGGAAGCGGGCTCCGGGGAGACCATCGGCCCCAGCCGCCAACATCCCACCAACATCCTTGGCACCAACCACAAGCTCCTTGATCCACTCTCTAGGTAGCAATAACCTAGCAACACTCTCTCTAGACCTATAAGCACTAATCACTCACTAATATTGTGTTTAATCGCCTTGGATAATCACATTAAGCACTTTGGTGGCTTGGATGTATTCTCAGGTGTACATGAACTTCTCTGGACTCCAGCACTTCAAGTGGTCGAGTGGGTGGGTATTTATAACCTCAAACTCGCACACTAGCCGTTAACCCAACAACTCAGAAAAGTTGTTAACACCGGATGATCCGGTGGGTACACTCTCATAAACTAGCCGTTGGAACTCCACTCAAGCCTCTGTGAACATCGGACACATCGGTATATACTTCATCTCCATCACCAGACTATCCAATGAGTATATACTTAGTATCTGAGCCAACTGTATCCTCTCTGTGTAAATTGCTCCGGTGTAAGCATTCGATGCACATCACTTCATCACCAGACTACCCGGTGAGTTGACTTTAGTCAACCGAGCCAATGCAACCCTCTCTGAAAATAATGCTCCGGTGTGCACAACATTCATCACCGGACCATCCGATGCGTTGAACTTTGTTCTATCTCTTTGCATTGTTCATTGTCTGGTGTGTGCAACACATTGATCACCGGACCATCCGATGCTTTGATCTTCAACTTCAATGGCTGCAACCTTCTCTGGATAAAATGCTCTAGTGTGTATCTTCTCTTATCACCAAACCTTCCGGTGAGGTCTTCAGGCCTCTCTCCCCTTTGTCAAATATGCTCCGATGACAACACCGAGAGTATCGGATCATCCGGTGAGGCAAATCTTCTTGGGACTTCTCCAATTCAATCCAACTTTATCCCGGCTGCAGTGGCTTCTTCATGTATTGCATCCATAAGACCTACTAACATATATTTTTGATAAACATGTTAATCCCATTGACTATGTTGTCATTAATCACCAAAATCACAGTCATAGCCTAATAGATCCATTTTCGCTACAAAAGGCAACCGTCACAAGACCCTAGGAGAACCGACACATTACCCTGTCAGACGCACTGATGTTACCATGCGTCATTAGTAATTGTGCCAAAAAAATAGGAAGAATATCTTGCCTCTACATACATTCTCTATTATGACGGTTCAAATGGTGAAAAGGCTCACCATCAGAGAAGCTGAAGAGCTTGCTCTGTCCGTCGCATGGCTTCAAACGGCCTTCGGCTCTGACGTCTTTATGCCTTTGACTTCAGCATGGGCCCCGGAGTGTGTTGCCTCCGTTTGAACCCCGACGGCCTTCGACTCCAACACCGCTATGCCTCTGGAGCGCATTGCCTTTGTTCAAACCTCGACGGCCTTCGGCTCTAACGTCTCTATGCCTCTGACCTCATCGTGGGCTCTGAAGCGCATACCTCTATTTGAACCTCGACGGCCTTTGGCTCCAACGCCTCTACGCCTCCGACCTCAACATAGGCTCCGAAGCGCATTACCTCCGTTCGAACCTCGACGGCCTTCGTCTCCAACGCCTCCATGCCTTCGGTCTGATCATGGCTCTGAAGCGCATTGCCTCTGCTCGAGCCCCAACGACCTTCGACTCCAACGTCTACTACGTCTCCGACCTCAGCATAGGCTCTAGTGCACGTAGATCCCAGCAAACCACCACTGCCCTTGGCTCTGACATTAGCTCAACCTCAGGCGACCCCCAACCACCACTGCCCTTGGCTCTGACATTAGCTCAACCTCAGGCGACCCCCACTGGGCTTCAGATAAACGAAGTCGATATCTCCGACTCTCGTCCTTGGGCTTCGAACCATGCAGTTTCCTCTAGGTTATGTCATCTCCATCTTGCTTCGTCACCATCGCTTACGGTCATCATCGAGAGGCTCTTCAACTGCTAAAAGTTATATTTGGATATCCCAACTATGAGGCTAGGTTGAAGCTAGTTCCTTCTACATCTGTTTGCCTCTCCACACCTCAGGGCTAGCATATGAGGGAGTGCTGTTGTGAGAAATATCCCAGCTAGTAGATAATACTAAGGGGACACCGTCACGAGCTTCTCCGGAGCTCTCAGGCTCTAGAGTCCCTGCAGAAGCTAAGGCTTCTAGAGGCCGTGAACTGTCTCTCGAGACAGGAGAAGAAGCTGGTCTCTGGAGAGAATATTAGCAAAAGGAGAACACCAAAGACAATTAATCTGACACAAAGTGACCGTCTGTTAATGTCGACGCAAGTGGTGGCCACTCTGACATCCGAGATAGTGCGGTGCCACAATTAACGACTGGTTGGGTATCGCGTCTCTAGGGCCACTTGCACTACTGTATTTGCTATAGTAATACCTTCTGGGCAGGGTAAAAATATTCTACCTAGGCCTAAGTTGTGTGATTCGACTGACCCTAGTTCCTTACAGTATGTAATAGCTTGTATCACTATCTCTGTAAGGTATACCTATATATTTACACCATAAATAATACTATAAATACAAACCCTTTGTCACCAGATCAGAGGATCTAATCTTTTTTACTATCAACATATTTTTTATTCTCCCTCCTCTTCTTCTCTAAGCTTAAATTTCCTCAATAGAAAAGACTCTCACCGTACTTTATTTGTAAAAGACATCTTCTCTTCTACCAACACAAACCAATTCAGTACTCACTTGCATCCCTAGCAATGCTTTGCATGCTCTTACCAGAAGTGAATCCACATTAAGGATGGACAAGTAAGTGGCTTGTTCAACGGTATGACACCGGTGTCTTTTGGCGAACGGGCACGGTTGGAGTCCTACTAACTACACATTTTGGAGGGTTCGTTATGGATTTTCCTAAATTTGATCGTAAACAACAGGATGTGTAGTGCTTGTTTCATCTGAACTACTCCTGCTTATCATGCAGCAAGGAACAGAGTTGGTGTCTCACCGGAAACAGGAGTAGGTGCTCTGATCAAACTACCTTTTCCCTCCGGCAACGGCCGAGAACAAGTGGCCAAATCAGCCGACAATTCCGGCAGCGAGCAAGCAAGCAACCCGTTGTTTTCAGCGAGAACAGGGAGTCTATCTCTATAGCCTGATTTTCTGTAGTGCAGGTGCAGCAGAATGATTGGGAGGGGTTACTTTGTAGCTCATAGGGCGGCAGGTGACCTCTGCATGGGATGATGACAGCCAAGGTAAAGGTGGCTGCATTTGCAGGACGGTCTGCTGACGAGGTGACGCATAGTGGGAGCAGGTTGGCTGGCTACTGCATGCTGATGCCTGAATCCTGAAGAATTTTCTGCAGAACCCAGGTTGGCTCCGATTGTGATCCCCGGCGCGTTTGTCGCAGATGCTTGTGCTTATTTGCCTACAGCCCAGACAGGTTCCTGATCACAAGAAAAGGGTCACAACACTTTCCTGTTCTGGCAACCTGAAGTGAAAACGGCCAGGATGACTGACGCGAAAAATGGACCAGGGCACGGGGCTAGTTGAACAGAGGGCATATACATGTACATGCAGCTTCTCCAACGAAAAAAGGTTATAGGGTCTCAAAAAAGGGAGGGGAAAAAAGGGTCAGGTGAGGTTTCCGTTGTAAAAATCAGTGCTTAAATCAGATTCTCGATTACATGATACCCGATGGTGATATATTGCCATGAATGAACAGTGGCAGAGCTCTCCTACGTTAGAATTTAAAATCGAACTAGATACACTGGCACATTGTAATGGCATAGCCAATGCCCATGATCAAGCAGAACCACTGAAGATGCTACTTTGAATGAACTTGGCTTGCTTGAACCTTACCTGCCGTCCCGACTTGCTTAGGTGCATCCAGTTTGAGAAAAATGTGCATCAGAACCAGCAATACGAGGCAGAGAATGATAAATGCTCCGTTGCTATAAACTACGTACAATGTTTCTCATATGATTTTGCTAATAAAATGATCTCTCACACTTCAGACACATCAGGTCCAGTCAGTTAACTTGTGTCAAAAGATCTTTTGTCTGGAAGAAATGAACACATGCACCAGTAATCTCCGAGTGATTAAAAGATAATTGTAGCAGGAGTTCTTCAAGCTGGCTCGTAAAGACCTAGTGCCCATGCCCGTCGATGCATCGTAAGGCTGCAACCTGCATTGAAAGAAATATAATGTCATAAAAAATGTATTTGAAGGACTCAAGAATACAATCATATATAGAAATTATGGGGATTTAGAGAAAATACTTTTCCACGAATCTCATATTTGATTGGCCCATCCAACTCAGCTCCCAGTGCCATTAATTTTGAGACTGTACTGTTTATGTCTGGTACAGTGAAGGACACCATCGAAGAATAGACTCTCTGCGACACAAATTTACTGCAAATCTCATGAAAGTTTAGACAGAAATTACAAATTCACGTGCTTATCAATTGCAAAAACATGCTATAATGTCTCAAGAAGATACATTTTGAAATTGGAAAGTTCTCTATCTTTCTTAACATACAACTATGTCCATACTCCAAAAATGTTTCTCTATCGTAAATTAATACGATGATGATCTTGGAAGTCCAAGAGAAAAACCGACAAGATACAATATACACGGAGGACAAATTAACTCAATAGTAGATCATTTTCATACACTACCTGAGTACCATAACTGTCTTGATCTTACAAGCTTGCAAGAAGCACTAAGAAAATGTATGAAGTGTATTTTTCATGCAATATTAAACGGGATGCTTGCTTGCCAAACAGTCCGAGGGAGTCATCACTCAACTTGGTCATTGTTTTCTCAAGAGTGATGAACAAAACAGCAACCTGATCCGACACTTCTTCAGTAATTCAATACATTCAGAGCAGTGCTAAGGCTGTGATGCATGTTTCACATGTATTGGTCTCGGGCACACATCCTATGGAAGTCTAACCAAGCCGATCAACAAAAGAACCTTTTACTCAAAAGCCTGAACTTGTGAAGCCCACTAGTAAGCTGTAAAGTGCAAATCATTGGCCAGCAATGAATCAGCTATTTAACATTAGACCTGCACCCCTATACAAAAACCGTGCAAGAGAACAATTACTTAGTCGTGACTCCATCTTACCTGCCCAGCTACTCATCTAAGCTGCTAGATGCCAACGAAAAATAAGGAAATTGGAAAAGAAAGTATTTTGAACACCCAGTTGACCAGTTCATACGCACAGGAAAAGAATTTCAGGGAAAAAATCTTCCTCAAGCCAAAATTTCCACGACTCGATCAGATGAAAGTTGACTGTATTTCCTCATGAAAGTAATAGCCCTAGCATAATGCCGTGTGCCACCTCGCATGCCATCACCAATGTGTTTTCAGCATCTGACAAATGACCAAGTGCACCACACACGCATTTCATCGAACATGTGACCATCATAGCGCGTAACACCACCGCGGCAGCATGCCCCTTCCGCCGCATCCCGTCAACGCCTCACAAGCCGCAACCCTCTCGACACCAGAAGGCCTACGAACCAGGGAACACGACGAGGAGAGCGCGGTAACAGCAGTCGCACCTGTTGTTGGTGTGCATAAGCGCGAGCTTGCTTGAGCGGTCCCGACTGGAGTTCGGCCCAGCGGAGCGTGCAGACGTTGACGCTGAAGTCGAGCCCCTCCACATAGAATCGCGCCGCCCGTGGCACGTCTCGGTGCATCTGCAGCACCCACCGGAGCGTCGCCGTCGTCGCCGCCATCTCCCACGTCCCCCTCTCCCCTCTCCCACGTCCTCTCTCCTCTCCTCCCACGTCACAGAGTAACGCACACAACACTCTCAGATCCAACGGTCCAGAGCGCGAGCCGCACAGCCTCGTCGCATCCAACGGCTGAAAAATCCAGTTATTGGGCCGGGCTGGGCTCAAACCCAATAGGCCCATATTACCAGTGGGCCCCACCGCCTGCCGCCTTCTTCCTCGCAGAGACGCAAACCCTTCCCCCTTCCCCTCTCTCTCGCCGACCTCGAGAGCTTATCACACGGAGGCGCGCCCGCTTGCAGTGACCAAGGAGCGCAGTAGCCGCAGCTTTGAGGGTTTTGTTCAAGATGGGGAAGGCGAAGAGCAAGGGCCCCAAGTTCGCGGTCGTCAGGAACATCATCAGCAAGAAGACCATAAAGAAGTAAGGCAACCATCTCCCTCCTTCGCGGTCGTCAAGAAGATCATCAGCAAGAAGACCATAAAGAAGTAAGGCAACCATCTCCCTCCTCCCAAACGACCGCTTCTTGCTATGTGAGGAACCCTAATTTCTTCGTTGGGTAGGTACAAGGAGGATGTGCTGAACCCTAGGAAGAAGGACGCAGAGAAGGAGAAGCTCACCCTGAATGTGTGAGTCCTCTTTGCGCTCGGATTTTGGGGCTTAGTTTAGCATCCTATACTTGTCGGTTGGTTATTTGATTATGTCGTTTTGGTTTGTGGTTCGCAGGTCGCAAATTTCGTCGGCGCTGTTATTCAGCTACAACACGGCGCTCGGGCCGCCCTATCGGGTGATTGTGGACACCAACTTCTCCATCCAGAACGAGGTTTGCCTTCAAATCAGCCAGTGTTCTGTTATTTCTCTAATTGATTCCTAGAGACCGAGCATAATTCCACTTGCACCTTGCAATTAGATACTATTTACCATAGGTTGCATGCCGGGTCTGTTAACAATTTGAATATTAAGTTACAACAGAAGTCGGATTTTAATTGCTTGTTGACACATTGTAGCTATCTGTATGCTATTGCTAGGTTGCACTAGAAAGGTAGTTAACGATTTCAATTGGTTATAACATGTAGTGTTCTCTAGATCTTTATGCCTATGTAAGAAAGATCAACACTAACATGGAGCTACTTATTCCTACAAGATGCTGAAACCTTACTGGAAGCCAAAGCAAGTGGTTAGGAACTTAGGGTGAATGTTAATTTAGGATGCAGAGTAAGATGACTTGTTTTAGCAACACAAACCAAAATCTTACACTTCTGAGACTGAGAATCATGTTGTAACTGTTACTTGTGACACTCACAACATGTTTTCCCATTGATATGGATGATTTGCTAAGAATTAAGTCAGGATGTAATTCATTGATTTGGTTTGATCGTTAATTCTGTATTCCGTAGCACACATAATAATGAGGCTAACTGCCATTTCATAAACACTCATCTGTGTGACCAAATCCTTCTTTCCCCTTTGCAGCTGAATTTGGAGAAAGGAATGATGGACTGCTGTCGGTGTATCAGGAACCGGGGGTCCCTGAGTCCCGAGACCAGGCCGGCCGTCCGCCACGTGTCACCATCCCGCGAGGTCCCTCCTGCAGGATTAGGAAAATCTAAGTACCGGGAAGAAGGTGCTCGGGGCCACAGCCTCTGGTCCCCGAGCACCCCAGTTCCCCGATGATCCGCAGAGTCCAAGTACCGGGAAGAAAGTGTTCGGGGAGGTGCCCGCTCGCCCCCGAGTACCATAGTCCCCCGATGGACCGAACAGACAAGTGCTCGGGAGAGAGTGCTCGGGGCTGCACGTGGCAGCCCCCGAGCACTCGGTTCCCCGAAGGTTCTACAGAAGTGCTCGGGAGAGAGTGCTTGGGGCTGCACGTGGCAGCCCCCGAGCACTCGGTTAACCAAAGGTTCGCGCGAGAACACCCAATGCCCCGACGATCCAGAAGGACCCATCGGCGAGGTGTCAACCAGTCAAAGGTCCGAGGCCGCATTTAATGGGCATGTGCGGCCTGACATCCTGACATTCCCAGCTGCTTCCGCCGCAGTGTTAGTCCCTGCCATGCTTTGGCAGGGGGGCGTGGGTCCATTAATTGCATGGGTCCCGTCCCATATCATCCGGGGTATCTTGGGATAACGTTGCCAGGATCGAAGCGCTCCGCCTGCCACCCTGCCCTGGCAGAAGGACAAGACAGAGTGGGCGCGCCGGATGCCGCTATGACTGCCCGGTGGGCCCTCTCAACGGCGCCCACCGCTGGGGCGTCCACGGCGGCGGGCGATCGGGCGACGCGCCGCCTTTTTCCACCGCCCCTATCACTTCACCAGAGGGAATGATAACGCCTTTCTCAGTCGTGGCGTCTCGGAACTTGTGCCTCCTCTTTCCCATTCGGGGTATGTCATGGCCGGCGAGTGCATAAAAGGAAGAAAAGGCAGAGAAAAGAAAGGGCGGCCCCCGAATCAGAAATCACACGAGAAAACATCCGAAGACAGATCGAGACGATCAAAGACATCATCCGAAGAACACCGCAAGCAAGCTTGGGTAGAGTTAGAACAAGGGAGCCTCAAGCTCTCATTTAGACCATATATTCTTGTAACCAGACATTTTCCCTGAGGGATCCCCCTTCGGGGAAAGTTATTGCATCCATACATGAGTAGGGTATTACGCCCCCGTGCGGCCCGAACCTGTCTAAACCCCGGTGCATTTGCTTCCCTTTGCACTAGGTCGATCATCCCCCACCACCGGCCGTTGCATTTATTTCCACTCGCATTTATTTCTCCGACGAACTCGTTCATGATCATCCCCCCGGCTGAATCTCTAAAAAGGGGTCTCTCGGGATCCCTGCGACAGGAGTTAGTCCTCCGACAGCTGGCGCGCCAGGTAGGGGGGAATATCCCTGAATTTGTTCGTTTGCTCTCTTCCACAGGAAAAGATGGCCGGTGGGCACCGTCTCCAGCGTTCCGGCTCCACTTCCAGTGACGGAGTGCTGCCCGACGCGCAGGAGGCCCCAGTCGCTGCTGCGTTCCAGCAGCAGCCGCTGTCCACGCGCACGGTTTTTCCCTCCCTAGGGGACCAAGGCGTTGGGCCCAGCAGGGCCGCCGCCGCCGCCGCTGATGCACTCTCCGACCCCCAGCAGGAGGTCGAGACCCCGGCCGCCAGGTCCGCCTCTGGACGGCGCCGGGTTACACTTCGACGCAGACTCGCCTTTAGCGAGGCCAGCCCGGGGAGCGCGTTGCTTGCAGCGCACGCTCTCCTCAGGCACCCGCCCGTCCAGGCCACGCCGAACACTCCGGAAGGCCGGTGGATCCAAGATGTCGTCGCCTTGGTCGGCACCGCTCGCCACCAGGTGCTGGCCGGGAGTCCTCGCATCACCACCCAGCGTGACGCTGCCAGAACTGGCTCTTCAACGGGCAACATTCGCACGGGCCAGGGGGCCTCTAGGCGGAGCGCCGCCCCCCTGGCCGGATCCGAAGCCCGGGACCTCCGCTTGCGTCTCAACGAGCAGAGGGGCCACGAGGATGCCCGCGTCACTCTCGAGCGCCAGCGGGAAACCCGGCAGGAGGCCGATGTAGGGGATCAGGCTTCCTCTTTCCGGGCCCACGATCACCGGGAATCCCCGGCTCGCCGGCATTCGCCACCAAGGACTCCCGCCCGCGCCGCGGGGTACGGCACCGGTTGCCGTGGCTTTACCGCTGAGCTCCATCGGGTCAAGTGGCCCTCTAAGTTCTGCCCCGAGCTGCCGGAGAAGTACGACGGGTCCATCGACCCCGTCGAGTTCCTCCATATCTACACTACGGCCGTTCAAGCGGCCGGAGGCAGCGAAAAGGTGATGGCAAATTATTTTCATGTTGCCTTGAGGGCTCTGGCTGTTCCTGGCTTATGAACTTACCCCCAGGGTCTATTAGCTCCTGGGATGACCTCTGCCACCAGTTTGTGGCCAACTTTCAGGGCACATTCACGCGCCCCGGTTTGGAGTGCGACCTTCACGCCGTCAAACAACAGGAGGGGGAGACGCTGCGGTGCTTTATACAACGTTTCAGCCAGGTCCGCAACACCATCCCGCGGGGTGGCCCCCCACGCTGTTATCGTCGCTTTCCGGCAGGGCGTCCGCGACGAGCGGATGCTCTGAAAGCTAGGTACGCACGAGATCGAGACCACTACGAAGCTCTTCACACTGGCCGATAAGTGCGCCAAGGCTGCGGAGGCCAGGGCGTGGCATGCTCCCCGCCCCGCCGCCGACCAGCCAAGTTCTTCCTGCTCCGACAAGCGGGAAAAGAAGAAGAGAAGGAAGCGCGAGGCCGCTCCTGTCGAGCCGGCCCAGGGCCTCGCACATAGGCCGGCTCAAGAGCCCGACCGCCGGCAAGAGCGTTGGGCGGGCGCCGACAGACGGCCCGTGCCCGAAAGGGCCCCTGCCAGGGCCCCTCCTCGGGCCCCTGTGCCCGCAAGGGCCCCGGCACCAGCTAGGGCACCGGCTCCCGCAAGAGCCCCGGCCCCCGGCCGGGCTCTTGCTCCAGCGAGGGTCCCCGCTTTCGCGGGGCCCGAGCCAGGCAAATGGTGCCCCATACACCAGACGAGATGGCACGACCTCACGGAGTGTCGTACGGTCAAAGGACTTGTCGAGCAGCGCCAGAGGGAGCGCGACGAGTCCCGCGGGGGAGGCGATGCTGAGGTCGCCCCCGACAACGCCGAGCTCGGTTTCCAGGAGCCCGAGCATGCCGTCGCCTTCATCAACGGAGGCGCCTACACGCCTTCCTCGCGCCGTGGCATCAAGGTCATGCGACGCGAGGTGTGCTCGGCAACCCCGAGCGAGGAGGCCGCTAGGCCCCTGAGGTGGTCGGACGCTCCGATCACGTTCAGCATGGCCGATCACCCCGCGAGTACTGCAGCCGTGGGGCGACTACCCCTGGTGGTGTCCCCCACTGTCTGCAATGTTAAGGTCGGCAGAGTGCTGATGGATGGTGGTGCAGGCCTCAACCTCCTCTCCAAGGAGGCTTTTGAGAAGCTGCAGGTGTCCTCCAGACGCCTGAGGCCGTCGCTCCCCTTCTGCGGAGTGACCCCCGGGCACTCCCTACCCCTCGGGCAGGTCGAGCTACAGGTGACCTTTGGGAGTCGGGACAACTTCCGCACGGAGTGCGTCCTCTTCGACGTCGCGGAGCTCCCCCTCCCCTACAACGTCATCCTCGGGCGTTCGACGCTCGCCAAGTTCATGATGGCCGTGCACTACGCATATCTCACGGTTAAGATGCCGGGCCCCGCGGGACCCATCTCCGTGATCGCCAACTCCGGCGGCGCCGTCTCCTGCGCTGAGCAGTCCTACATGGCTTTGGTTTCAGCGCGGGCCGAGGTCGAAGGCTGCACAGGGGGCCCGGGACCCTCTTCATCCAAACCCCGACTCACCGCCGACGCCTCTGTTCCGACGAAGGAGGTTGTGGTGGGCGAAGGCGCTACCCAGGTCGTCCGGATCGGTGGTGACCTAGGCAGCAAATAGGAAAGCGCGCTCGTCACCTTCCTCCGGGCTAACGCAGACGTGTTTGCCTGGCAACCGTCCGACATGCCCGGGATCCCTAGGGAGGTGATCTAGCATCACTTGGCGGTGCGTCCGGACGCCCGCCCGGTGAAGCAGAAGGTCCGGCGGCAGGCGCCTGAGCACCAGGAGTTTATCCGAGAGCAGGTCAGCAAGCTCCTCGACGCCGGATTTATCCGAGAAGTCCTCCACCCCGACTGGCTGGCAAACCCAGTCATCGTCCCGAAGGCCAATGGCAAGCTCCGCATGTGCGTGGACTACACCGACCTAAATAAGGCTTGCCCTAAAGATCCCTTCCCTTTACCTCGCATTGATCAAATTGTAGATGCAACTGCGGGATGCGATCTTTTATGCTTTTTAGATGCAAACTCTGGATATCACCAGATCCACATGGCCGTAGGGGACGAGGAAAAAACTGCTTTTACCACTCTGGTGGGGACTTACTGCTATATGTCAATGCCTTTTGGCTTGCGCAACGCTGGATCCTCCTTCCAGCGCGCTATTCGTATTACCCTTGATTCACAGGTTGGCTGCAACGTCGAGGCTTACATCGACGATCTCGTGGTCAAAACCCGAGATCACGCCACCCTGCTCGAGGACCTTGCCGAGACTTTCAACAGTCTCCGCACCACCCGCCTCAAGCTCAACCCTGAGAAGTGTGTCTTCGGGGTGCCGGCGGGCAAGCTCCTCGGTTTCTTAGTTTCTGGCCGAGGAATCGAGGCCAATCCAGAGAAGATCCGGGCCATCGAGCAGATGCAACCCCCGGCTTGACTCAAAGAGGTCCAGCGTCTCGCCGGCTGCATGGCGGCCCTCGGGCGCTTCATCTCCAAGCTCGGGGAGCGAGGGCTCCCCCTCTTCAAGCTTCTGAAGAAGACTGGTCGTTTCGACTGGACGCCGGAGGCCGAGCAGGCCTTCCGCGATCTGAAGAAGTACCTCACCTCGCCACCCGTGCTGGTGGCTCCCTCCGAAGGTGAGCCCCTGCTGCTCTACGTTTCGGCCACTCCTCAGGTCGTGAGCATGGTGCTGGTGGTGGAGCGCGACGAGTGCGTGGGGCCAGGTGCTGGGTCCCAGCTCCCAGTGGCCCCCGGGCACTCACCCGTCCTCGCGGCTCCCCCTGAGCGAGGGGTCGAGCCCGAGCACTCACCCGTCCTCGCGGCTCCCCCTGAGCGAGGGGTCGAGCCCGAGCACTCACCCGTCCTCGCGGCTCCCCCTGAGCGAGGGGTCGAGCCCGAGCACTCTGCTCCTCCCGATCAAGGAGTCGAGCCCGAGTATCCGGCCAGCCCCGACCATGCCGCCGAGCCTGGGGGCTGCAGCAGCCCCCCGGGTAAAGCCGCCGTCCGGGCCCACCGGGTACAGCGGCTGGTGTACTTCGTCAGTGAAGTCCTCTGGGAGGCCAAGACAAGATATCCCCAGGCTCAGAAGCTGCTCTACGCCGTGCTCATCGCTTCCCAAAAGCTGCGCCACTACTTCCAGGCGCACAAAGTCTCGGTGGTTACTACGTATCCACTGAGACCCATTCTCCGGAACCGAGAATACACCGGGCGTGTTGTCAAGTGGGCAGTGGAGCTGGCGGAATTCGACCTGCACTTTGTCAGTCGCCAGGCGATCAAAAGCCAGGCGCTCTCCGACTTCGTGGCAGAGTGGACACCCGTCCCCGAAGCCGTCCCAGAAGAAATCTCTGCGTATCCCGGGCGCGACACGCCCGGGTACTGGGTCATGCACTTCGACGGCTCCCTCTCGCTGAAAGGCGCAGGGGCTGGAGTGGTTCTCACCTCCCCAACGGGTGAAGAGCTCCGGTACGTCGTGCAGCTGCAGTTCCGCGCGTCCAACAACCTGGCGGAATATGAAGGTCTCATCGCCGGCCTCCTGGTTAAAGGGGACTCCCAACTGGTGGTCAACCAGGTATCCAAGGAGTATCAGTGCATGGATCCTCAAATGAAGCCGTACGTGGCAGCTGTTAGGAAGTTGGAGAGGCGCTTCGACGGTCTGGAGTTGCGGTACATCCCTCGCCGCGACAACGCTCTAGCCGACGAGCTCTCCCGCCTAGCCTCTTCTCGTGCGCGCGTCCCTGCCGGAGTCTTTGAAGAAAGACTCGCACGGCCTTCCGTCCTGCCTGCCGAACAGGACGAAGGGGAAACCTCGAACTTACTTGAGGGGACCCCGGCGGTGCCCTCAGTGGGAAGCCCCGTCAGGGCGCCGCCGTTCGGCGAGTGCGCTGCACTCGCTGAATGTTCTCAAGATGCCTCGTGGATGTTTGACATCCGAGGGTACTTGAAGGAAAAGTTCCTTCCCAGGGATGAGGCATCTGCCGAAAGAGTTGCTCGGCAGTCCAGACGCTATGCCATAGTAGATGGGGATCTCTACCGGCGTAGCGCAGGAGGTATCCTCCTGAAATGCATCTCCCGGGCAGAAGGCGGCGATCTCCTCGCTGAGATCCACGAGGGCGAGTGCGGTGGCCATTCATCGTTCCGCACGCTGGTCGGGAAGGCCTTCCGACAAGGTTTCTACTGGCCTACAGCTCTCCAGGATGCTTCTGAGCTGGTTCGGCGCTGCAGGGCGTGCCAGTTCCACGCAAAACAGATTCACCAGCCAACTCAGGCTCTTCATACCATCCCCCTGTCATGGCCTTTCGCGGTCTAGGGGTTGGACATTCTGGGTCCATTCCCCCGAGCAATCGGGGGCTATGCGTACCTATATGTCGCCATCGACAAGTTCACCAAGTGGCCGGAGGCGGTCCCAGTCATCAAGGTGACCAAAAACACGGCGCTACAGTTTATCTGCGGCATCACCAGTCGCTTTGGCGTCCCGAACCGGATCATCACCGACAACGGCACCCAGTTCACGAGTGCCTTGTTCGGGGACTATTGCGAAGACCTCGGCACCAAGCTCTGCTTCGTCTCCGTCGCTCATCCTCGGAGTAACGGGCAAGTCGAGCGCGCCAACGCGGAAATACTGAAGGGCCTCAAAACCCGAACCTATAACGTGCTCGCTAAGCACGGGAAGGGATGGGTGGACGAGCTGCCCGCCGTACTGTGGGCTAATCGGACCACGCCAAGCCGCGCCACCGGGGAGACTCCATTCTTCCTCGTCTATGGCGCTGAGGCGGTCCTCCCCTCCGAGCTCACTCTAGGCTCCCCTCGGGTGCATGCATATTTCGAGGGTGAGCAGGAGCAGCAAAGGCGCGACGACGTTGACTACCTGGAAGAGCGCCGGCGGCGTGCTACTGTCCGGGCGGCTCGGTACCAGCAGAGTCTGCAGCGATATCATCTGCGCCATGTCCGGGCCCGATCTCTCGAGGTGGGGGACCTAGTTCTCCGACGCGTCCAGTCGCACGAAGGAAAGAATAAGTTGTCCCCCATGTGGGAAGGTCCCTTCACCGTGATCGGGGTCCCGCGAGAAGGTTCTTTCAGGTTGGTGACAGAGGATGGGCAGCCGCTCCCGAACCCGTGGAACATCGAGCACCTGCGCAGGTTCTACCCGTAGACAGCCATGCTCGCGGCTTAGGTCAACCAGGCCGGGGGCTTCCCCCCGCCCAAGTTGACCGGGGGCTACCACCCATTAGGTAAGTCACCGTCGCCCAACCATGTAAAATTTGTAAATTCAATATGAATCTCAATATACAGTCGTTATGTCAAATTCGTTTTTCTGGATTCCGTATGTTTAATTTGTCTGGTGAGATGCTCGATTGTGCGAGAAAAAGTTCGCTCTCTCATTTTCCCCGCTGATAAAAGAATCCCAATCGGTATGCACGCGGGCAGTTGCCGCTGACTTACGTCCGACATGGTAGGCTGTGGTGTTCGGTGTCGTGGCAGGCTCCCGAGCACTACCGAGTTCCGGGGCGCTCTGGGTAATCCTATCACTCGAGCTGCTCGAGTAGTCCGGAGCTCAGGCCCCTGGGATGGGCTGTCGGTGCTCGGTCTGGTCTGTCATACCCGGGCGCCACCAAACCATAGGACCTCTGGGTTATGCCTCTGTCTGCTCTCGTCCACCGGTTTGGGTATTCAAGAGGTCTCGGGTCGAAAACGAGAGCAGTCTATAACAAGTACCGCACTAACAGAGCGCACCAAGCAAAGAAATTCCGTATTCTCTCTTGAGTCACAGGCCGACAATCAAGAGCAGCTCGACCGTGAGGGCCTCGATGCCCAGGTTGCTGGTCGATCCCAAGGGTCCTCGGGTGGTCCTACCACTTAGGCATGAGTGGTCGAGATCACCCGACCTCGGGATCCTCGCGTGCCCCTGGACGCTTGGGCACTCCGGCTGAAGGAACCAAGTCCCCGGGCACCCTGAGCTCGGAAGCACACACCCCTCCTGGATCGGTTGGCCGGAAGGCCGACAGCTGTCTGGTGAGTGGTTAAATTCAGACAAATTGGCGTTCAATAATATTATGTTCCCGAGTCATCCTCGGGGGCTCTCGCTTTTTAATCTGCTCGGCGAGATGATCTCCTCGCGCACAAAACCCTACCGTGTGTCTACTTTTTCCTGGAACGACAGAGCGGTTCGTAGAAAGGTGTACCGCACATACGTTAATGTCCGACCGAAGCCCTTCGTGGTGGTCGTGGTGTTCGGTCCGCTTTTAAGGACCCCGAGCACTACCGAGTTCTTAGGTGCCCTGGGTAATCCTATCGCTCGAGCTGCTCGAGTAGTCCGGAGCGCAGGCCTCAGGGGCAGGCTGTCAGTGCTCGGTCCGGTCCATCTTAAGCCCGGGCACCATCAGGCCACGGGGACTCTTGGTCACATTTCCGCCTGCGTGCGTCTCCGGTCTATTGACTGAGTGGTCGCGAGGTGAAAAAGTATTCACCGGTCACGGCGTGTTCCGTGCTGGATCGATCCATCTCCCGAGCAAGGAAGTTCGTGTCTTTGTCTTTTGACTTAGACAAATGTGGACTCGCGAGGGCTCGAGGGCTGAACGCGCCAAGATCAACGATCGGGACAACTTCATTCCCGGGGATGAAAAGGTCGGGAACTGTCCGACTGAGTACTCCCCGGGACTTCAAGACAAAACATTGGAAGGAACACTAAGTACTCAAGAACACTGGAGTTGCGAGCCCAAAGAAAAGCTGCCATTATATTCATAAGGAAAATACAAGCATTTTTGAGGGATCACTCCCATATTTATATCCGTCCAAGACAACAACAAAGGAAAGAGAAACAACTACAAAAAGCCTAGTCAGCGGCAGAGGCGGTGTCCGAGTCATCTGGGTCATCCCCGGGGGCTGGCGGCGGCGGCACTTCCCGCCTAAAGCCGGCCACCACTTCGGCAGCGGTACTCCGAACCGCTTCCCGGGCGGCCTCTCCCTCGGCTTCAACCACTCCTTCCCGCGCCGGCTCCAGCGGGAAGTTCGGGTCTCTGCTTCGGTAGCAGGCCAGGACGTGCTCGGCCACCGCGTGGGCCAAGCCGCGTCCTTCCCGGGCGGCGAGGTCCTGCACGGCCCAGGGCAGGGACTCGAGGCGCTCGCAGACCTGCTGAAGCCCTAGGACTTGTCGTGCGGGGCTGTCACTCTTCTGGTCCTCGACGAGTCGTCCGAGACCACCCTTCTCCACGGCCCGCCGCATCCGCCGAAGTATGTCCTCCAACATTTGCTGCAGGTTGACCTGCGAGACGAACGCGGTCTCAAGCTTCTCCTTCGCAGCCCGCAGCTGCGCCTCAAGTCCTTGGCCCCCGGCTGGGCCAGAAGAACCGCCGTCGGTTGCGGAGCTGGCGGCTTGCTTTGTCTGCACCACCAGCTCAGACAAGGCGCGCTCACGGGCGGTTAGCTCCGCCTCGTGTTTCGCGTTCTCCTCCTCCCTGGTGGCGGCGGTCGCTACCGCCGCGGCAGCCTCCCCCTCTCGGCGGGTTAGCTCCCCCTCCCGACGGGCCAGCACGTCCTCTTGGTGGGCCAGCACGTCCTCCCGGGCACCCAGATCCGCCGCCGTGATCTCATTGTCCACCTCCCGGAGGGAGATGTCCTCCTCCCACCGGCAGATATCTTCTCTGATCTTCCGGAGGTTGTTTTCCCAACGTTGGAGGTCAGCGCGCGTCTGTTCGGCCTCGCCCTCCCGATGGGTCAGCTCGGCCCGCAGCTCCTCCGCCGCCTTCTCGCGGACTGCTACAGCTGCCTCCTTCTACTGCGCCTGCCCCATCCTGGCAAGGGCCTCGGTAGCCTGCTGCCGCGACGCCTCGACCAGGCGGGCGGCATCTTCTTGCTCCCTCGCGGCTTCCGCCCGCGCGGCCTTCAAAATCTCTTGTTCCCGCGCGACTTTCAAAATCTCTTGTTCCCGCGCGGCCTTCAAAATCTCTTATTCCCGCCCTTCAAAATCTCTTATTCCCGCGCGGGCCTCCTCCTGGGCGCTCGCGAGCTGCGCCCCCTCCAAAATCAGCCGGGCGCGCTCAGCTTTGAGCTGCCCCTCCTTCGCGTCCACTGCCGCGCCCAGCCGCCTGACCGCCACCTGGACGCCTTCGATCGTGGCCAGGAGGGGGTCGGCGGGCCGGCCGGGCGCCGATGGAGCGCCGGCCTCCCCGCGATCCGCCTCTGGCGGGTCCGAGGCCCCCATGGGACACCACACAACCATCCGCCTCGGGCTCTACATGCCCGGGGTAGGTTCCACCGGTGCCGAAGGCTCGGGCATCGACCGCATGCCCGCCTCGGCCGCCGCGTCCGCTGGCCCCGGCAAGGCCGCTGTCTCCACCATCATCCGCCCCGGGCTCTGCCTGCCTGGGGTAGGTTCCGCCGACGCCGAGGGCTTGGGCGACTGCTCCGTCTTCCTCTCGGCCGCCGCTTCCGCCGTCCTCCCCTTGGCCGTCGCGTCCGTTGGCGCCCCCGCCGTCGCTGCGTCCGCCTGCGTTGATGCGACCGGCGGGCTTGGCTCTGGCCTCGGCGCCCGCGCCCCTTCAATCGCGGTGGCGCCCGCGGTCGGCCTGCGAGAGATAGGCGAAGATCAAACTCAAAGCTCAGTTCGGGCAAGGAGCGCCCAAGAAAGAGCGAAGAAGGAAACTTACCCGGTCGTCGTCCCCCGGTACTGCCATTTGGCCGCCGGGAGCCTGAAGTCCGGATCCGACAGCGCCAGCGCGGAGTCCTCCCGTCTCCTCTTCCGCTGAGGGCTCGGTGGGGCCACCGTGCGGCTCTCAGGCGCCGGGTTAGGCCCCATCCGCACAAGTCGCAGTTCCAGTACCGGGAACGCCGCCGCTGCCGACGACGACGGCGGGGAGTCTGGCACTGGGATATAGACTCGGGGGCGCTTCCCCTGATCCCCCGGCACCTCCACCTCTACGACATCGGCGGTGCCCTCTTCTCTGGTACGGCGGTTACTGCCCGCAACAGCCCCGCCACCAGCCCGCGCCGGGCTGTTTGTGGCCTCCTCGCTGATCAGCTCGTCCAACCCAGGGAGCTCGGAGGCCTCGGGGCTCTGGCTCCTCGGCCGGTCCACGATCCCCTGGGCATCGAACTCCGGCAGCTGCGCCGTGATCGCCACACGATCGGGATTGGTGCAGAGCGCCATCTCCGGCCACGGGAGTTCCGCCCGGCTCATGTCTTCCACTCCGGTGATCACTCGGGTCATGCCCCTCAGCTCCGCCGGGCCCAGGTCCCAGCTTGCGCCGATTTGGGTCCGAGTGATGTCCTCAGGCCCGGTGTAGAACCAGCACGGCCGGGCCCGCTCCCGCAGGGGCGCCAGGCGACGTCGCAGGAAGTCCACCACCACCATGACCGAGGTCAGCTCGGAGTCACGTAGGAGTTTGATGCGCTCGAACACCGGCTCCAACCTCGTGTCCTCCAGCGGCGGCACCTCCCACGTCGACCTCCGAGGTTTCACCGCCGCTTCTGGTAGATCAAGACGCTCGTGGGGGTCGACGTCGACGAAGAACCAGTCCCGTCGCCATTCCTCTCACTTGCTGCGCAGTACCTGGGGGATGTAGTGCTCCCCCAGGCCGTCTCGTAGCCGAAGGCTGCAGCACCCCGCGACATCCACCGTGGAGTGCCCTCTCTTCTTCCCCGCCGGCCGCAAGACAAAGAAGTGTCATAGAAGCGTCGCCGAAGGCGCCACCCCCACGAACATCTCGCAGAGGTGCGCGAAGACCGCCAACACCACGACGGAGTTGGGGCTCAACTGCACCAGCTGGATGCCGTAGGTCTCAAGAACTTGGAGGAAGAAGGTAGAGAACGGCGGCACCAACTCCACCGCCACGAAAGAAGTGAAGAGAACAATCCACCCGGGAACGGTTGTCGCCGGCGTCACCACCACGGCTCCCTCTTGCCCCTCGGGCACCAACAGCTTCCTAATCTTGGCCGCCGCCTCTTCGTTCCTCAGACGAGACTCCGGCAGAATGCTGTCCGGAGCCTTGTTGCAACGGCCTCCTCTGACTCTCGGCATCTCGGCAGGAGCGGAGGTGCTTTGGTGGTGGAGAGAAAGAAGGAGAAGCGCTTCGGTCGCCTGAAAGTTTTCTAAGGGCTTCGGAGCATGGAGGAGGCAAGAGCAAGAGTGCAGGAAGGCGTAAAGGGGGGGACGGACCGATTCCCTCCCCCTTTTATATCTCAAAGTTCAAATGTTGCCGCCCAACGGTTCGCTCGGTGAAACGCCCCCTCGATCGGCGCAACCGCCAGGCGAATCTCCCGCCGATCGTGCGGCGTCAGCGGCTGCCAGGCGTATTTTCCTCGATCTGCGCGACGGCCGCGCGTGCCGCCCGTACGGTCGTCACACCCTTCGGGAGTTGTGTGGACACGCGTCTACTCATCTCCCCGCTGGGTCGTACCCGAGGCCCGGGTCTAAAAAGGCCACCTCTCAAAAGCTTGCCATGTGGCGTCCACGCCAGCCTCGGCCTCGACCGCGACGAAGGGCATTCCGTAGTCTCCGTGCCATCACCTACCAATGGGCCCGGGGGCTACTGTCGGTGTATCAGGAACTGGGGGTCCCTGAGTCCCGAGACCAGGCCGGCCGTCCGCCACGTGTCACCATCCCGCGAGGTCCCTCCTGCAGGATGAGGAAAATCTAAGTACCGGGAAGAAGGTGCTCGGGACCACATCCTCTGGTCCCCGAGCACCCCAGTTCCCCGATGACCCGCAGAGTCCAAGTACCGGGAAGAAAGTGTTCGGGGAGGTGCCCGCTCGCCCCCGAGTACCATAGTCCCCCGATGGGCCGAACAGACAAGTGCTCGGGAGAGAGTGCTCGGGGCAGCACGTGGCAGCCCCCGAGCACTCGGTTCCCCGAAGGTTCTACACAAGTGCTCGGGAGAGAGTGCTCGGGGCTGCACGTGGCAGCCCCCGAGCACTCGGTTCCCCGAAGGTTCTACAGAAGTGCTCGGGAGAGAGTGCTCGGGGTTGCACATGGCAGCCCCCGAGCACTCGGTTCCCCGAAGGTTCGCGCGAGAACACCCGATGCCCCGACGACCCAGAAGGACCCATCGGCAAGGTGTCAACCAGTCAAAGGTCCGAGGCTGCATTTAATGGGCATGTGCGGCCTGACATCCTGACATTCCCAACTGCTCCCGCCGCAGTGTCAGTCCCTGTCATACTTTGGCAGGGGGGCGTGGGTCCATTAATTGCACGGGTCCCGTCCCATATCATCCGGGGTATCTCGGGATAACGTTGCCAGGATCAAAGCGCTCCGCCTGCCACCCTGCCCTGGCAGAAGGACAAGACAGAGTGGGCGCGCCGAATGCCGCTATGACTGCCCGGTGGGCCCTCTCAACGGCGCCCACCGCTGGGGCGTCCACGGCGGCGGGCGATCGGGCGACGCGCCGCCTTTTTCCACCTCCCCTGTCACTTCACCAGAGGGAATGATGACGCCTTTCTCAGTCGTGGCGTCTCGGAACTTGTGCCTCCTCTTTCCCATTCGGGGTATGTCATGGCCGGCGAGTGCATAAAAGGAAGAAAAGGCAGAGAAAAGAAAGGGCGGCCCCCGAATCAGAAATCACACGAGAAAACATCCGAAGACAGATCGAGACGATCAAAGACATCATCCGAAGAACACCGCAAGCAAGCTTGGGTAGAGTTAGAACAAGGGAGCCTCAAACTCTCAGTTAGACCATATATTCTTGTAACCAGATATTTTCCCTGAGGGATCCCCCTTCGGGGAAAGTTATTGCATCCATACAGGAGTAGGGTATTACGCCCCCGTGCGGCCCGAACCTGTCTAAACCCCGGTGCATTTGCTTCCCTTTGCACTAGGTCGATCATCCCCCACCACCGGCCGTTGCATTTATTTCCACTCGCATTTATTTCTCCGACGAACTCGTTCAGGATCATCCCCCCGGCCGAATCTCTAAAAAGGGGTCTCTCGGGATCCCTGCGACAGGAGTTAGTCCTCCGACAACTGCCTTTATGCAAAATGTAAGCATGTAACTCTGTTATCCTGCTTTCCCCTTATCTGTTTAGTCACTTGAGCTATCCCTTTAACATCTTCTGGACTGTTTTTGTCTTCACTGACAAATTATAATGTCTTACTATGAAGGCACCCCATGTATCACCTACTGTGTTATGGCTCAGCTTGAAAAGCTGGGACAGAAGTATCGTGTGGCCTTGAGGTGTGCTCTACCCAATGCTACTGTGTTTGATGCATTTTTTGGATTTATCTGCTTCATTGCCTTCAAATAGGGGTTGGTGTAGTTTTTCATCTCTGCCCCTGCTTATCATCTTCCACTTATACAAATGTTGATTGCACATACTTGTGGGTATATTTGG
The DNA here is from genome assembly GCF_958298935.1 of Phragmites australis. Taxonomy (NCBI): domain Eukaryota; kingdom Viridiplantae; phylum Streptophyta; class Magnoliopsida; order Poales; family Poaceae; genus Phragmites; species Phragmites australis. Next base: position 3,128,411 of record NC_084928.1, on the reverse strand, counting down.
TACTTCACTATAATTTTCATCTGTTTGTATGACCTAATTTAGCTCTCTTACAGAATTGCCAAGGACCCTAGGTTCCATAGATTAGCATGCACACACAAGGGAACTTATGCTTATGACTGCATTGTGGAGAGGGTTACTCAGGTAAATTTCTGCCTTCTTGAATCTCTTTTTGTTTGGTTGGAGTTTGAGGAGTGCTTAGAGTATTCTGTTAACTTTAATAGAAACTTAGGAGGATCCCTCCTGTTAGGGGACTTGCAACTTTTTGATATTTCCCATTTCCTGTATAATCTCCTTTTAATGTACTTTGCTGATATATTGTGGCTAGTTAATATGGACATTGGGTAGAGAAGTAAAGTAATGTTCCATGTAATGCTTCTTCCTAGTTCCTTCTCCAATAGTTTTCTAGAAATAAGTACAAGTTATTGTAATATTGGCTGTGTTGAAACTATTTCCATGAACAGTACTGAAGGGGTCAATCTAGGCAAAGAGCATACAAGGAGCATACTTGGCTTGCATGCATCATTACAAGGAGCATACACCTAAGCAAATTATAATTTTTTGCGCAGGCCAAGTGTTTATTTTGGCGCACTCTGCATAGTGGCCTCTTGACATTACAAGGAGCATACTTGGCCTGCGGGCATCATTACAAGGAGCATACACCTAAGCAAATTATAATTTTGGCGTAGGCCAGGTGTTTATTTTGGCGCACTTGCATGCATGCATACTTCGCGCATATATACACTTCGCATATATGAATATCATCATTACTCTTTTGCGACGGAGTGCATACTCTTCATGAATATACAAAGCATTATCACTATGGATGCATGCGCTTCACACGCTTTGCATTGCGTAAGTGTGTCAAGATATTTATTCTTCGTGTATGTTTGTTATTCATACGCCCGCATAACATATGCATCGAAGCACTTATTCTTCGTGTAAGTGCTAAAGTGCTCTCTACGCTTGCATTACTTATATGTATCAAAGCGTTTGTTTTCGCATATGCAGGTTCTTACCCTTCGTTCAAGGAAATATTCCTTGTACACATGTTTTAACCTTCGCATGAGAGCTCTTATTGCTCATATACATGAATTTTTAATCTTCGTAGGATATGGCGTATCCCTCATATACCGAAGGTTTTGTTCTTCACTGCTACGTTTATCATTATGCTAAAGTATTTACTTTTCGATTGTACTTTTCGCACATTTATGTAACGCATGCACAAAAGACGGGGGCTAAGAGTGCCTGCTCCCGTACTGAAGGCAAAAGAGACATTCGGAAAGAAAAAGCCAAAGTGGTGTTGGTCCTTAAAGCAAAGGCAGCGCACCTCTTGACTTAAAACAAAATACGGGGGCTAAGAGTGTCTGTCCCCGCACCGAAGGCAAAAGAGACATTCAGGAAGAAAAAATCGAAGTGCTGCTAGTCCTTAAAGCAAAGGTAGCACACCTCTCGACTTAGAACAAAAGACGAGGGCTAAGAGTGTCTGTCCCCGCACCGAAGGCAAAAGAGACATTCGGGAAGAAAAAGCTAAAGTGCTGCTGGTCCTTAAAGCAAAGGCAGCACACCTTTCAACTTAAAACAAAAGATGGAGGCTAAGAGTGCCTGCTCCCGCATCGAAGGCAAAAAAGACATTCAGGAAGAAAAAGCCGAAGTACTACTGGTCCTTAAAGTAAAGGCAACACACCTCTCGACTTAAAGAAAAAAGACGGGGCTAAGAGTGTCTGCCCCTACACTGAAGACAAACCATGTCTTTGGATTACATCAATGCATTTAAATATTTATTCTTCATGTGCATGCGCCGAAGCATTCATCAGTTATTACGTGTATTTTGTTTTCGAAAAAAAATGCGAAACACATTGTGTCTTGCAGGACATCAAATCGAAATGCCGCTGGTCCTGAGGTAAAGGCAGCACACCAATCGGCTTAAAAGTCATATAAAGGCCCACAAAAGAGGATCGAGCTGCCGCTCACCTTCAGGTAAAGACAACGCTCCACTCGGATCTCAGACCGTAGGTCTTAAAAACACGACCCTTTGCGCTCTATGGAACCGAAGGTCCCTTCGTACACGGTACATTGCCGACCACCTTCGTCGACAATGGCTACTACTTCGACTATGTTGGCACCTTCAGCATTGAGTCGTCGTCACCTTCGGCATCGACATCGACTTAGAGAGAGTCGTCCTCATCTTTGGCTTCGACTACATCGGTGAGACTCCAGACGAGTCATCATCGTCTTTGTTTTCGGCTTTGACAACGTTGTCGAGACTCTGGATAGAGTCCTCGACAACTTTACCTCCGTCGACTCCGACTATGTCGACCAGAGGGGCCTTTGGCAACATTGACTTCAGCCGCGACCAGAGGGGCTTTGGCTGCAATGACTACGCCTCAGTCGACTACGACTACGTCGACCAGAGGGGCTTCAGCCGCAACCAGAGGGGTTTCAGCCACGATGACTACGCCTTTGTCGACTACGACTACGTTGACTAGATGGGCTTCGGTCGTGACGACTATGTCTATGTCGACTACGTCGTCGGCCAGAGGGGCTTCTACCACGACGACTTAGCCTACGTCAGCTCAGACGTCGACCAAGGGGGCTTTGGCCGCGACAACTTCGTCTCCGTCGGCTTTGGCCGTGACAACTTCGCCTACATTGTGGTTGTGATGGTATGTTGGGAAGTGTATGGTGGTGTTGTTGAAGTTTTGATACAGTTCAAGTTATAATATGGTATTATAATGATCTTAGGATAGAAGGTTGTTTATGGTTAGGTGTAGATGTGTACACTTGAGTCGAAATTGCTCTTGCATATGAAATTCACTCAACCTTGTGGCAGAGTCCTTTCTAATTATCTAAATTGCATTCTCCTTGGAGTCGGGCCATTTATAAGTGTCAATTATGGATTAAATTTTACAAGTACCTTCGTACTCACGTGCTTTGTTTGCTTTTTAGGTGAGGAAGATTTAGCTTTTGACTACTTTACGTTTATCGATGTTGGCAACGGGCAGGAGTAGTGTCATCCTACTCGTGTGTTGTTATTTTGGGGTAGTGCCTTAGGGCAAATGGTGCTACCCATCTTTTGTCATCATATAATTTATTTCGCTGTATAGTTACTCTAACAATGTTCAGTTTATAGCATTGATCCTTTCAAAATCCCCTTCTCAATGTAGCACAACATCAAGTAATTGAGCCAATCATCGGACATCTTATTGCACAAATCTAACTTGATTAAGTGCATAGCCGAGAATGCTCTTTCAACTGATGCCATTGCCACTGGTAGGATCAATGTTAACTCAATGAGATAATAGACCAATGGAGAAGCAATATGCTTTTTAGTTTCAACCATCTTCAGGGCCAAACTTCCAAGACCATGAAAAGCAGTGAAATCATCAATTCTTCTCACATGTATAATGAAGGTATCAAGTTGATCCTTTATAAGAGAAGGATCAACAATTGTGAAATCTCCATCATAGATCTCCGTTAGTCGAGCAATCTTATCAACATCAAACTTAGAGAAGGAATTTTTTGGATCAAGACAAGAAAAGCAAACAAGCAACTTCGATGACACCTCATTGAAGTGATGATCCATCTATGTGATAATAGCATCAAGCGCAGTAAAGAATGTATCAACATGGTAATAATGCCCTTGAGTGATCAAGTTCCCATCAAGCCTTGACTGACGTCGTCTTGGTATTGCCTCATCCATATTTGGTATTAGAATATGTTTTGCAACACAAAATGATTTGACTTCTTCTAATAACGGCTTCCAACCTTCATTTTTGAAGGTGATCAAACATGCTTTCACATCAACAAGCAATGACATGGCCTGAACAATATTTTGATCTTTTCTTTGCATCAAGAGAGATAAATCATTTGTAATACGAAACACTTTCAACATCAACTTCATGTTTAAAACAAAGGAAAAGCTCTCCATTTTACGCACTGAACCACTTGCTCGACCAAGATTACATTCATCCTCATGAATCATGGCCAACACCTTGACCACGGAATCCCACATTGACTCAATACGAACTAATGTTGTAAAATGAGAGCCCCATCTTGTATCTCTAGTTCTAGCAAAGTTTGTGCTTTGGTGCTTCCCCCTTCCTTTAAAAATCTCATCACTCTCCAACTTTCCCAAAATGGTTTCGTGATGCTTTGCAAGTAACTTATCCTTCCTCTCGCAAGATGCACTAGTACTTATCACAATCAAATTCACATAGTTGAAGAAATCATCAAAAGATGAGCAACAAGTTGCAACAGAAACAATGACGAACTGTAATTGATGAGCAAAGCAATGAACATATAAAGTATAAGGGTTCTCATCACGAATCTGCTTTTGCAAACCATTGAATTCACCTCTCATATTTGAAACTCCATCGTATCCCTACCCGCTTAGTCTAGCAATAGGTAAACCATGGTCAGCAAGAATCTCAGTCAAAGCTTTCTTTAATGCATTTGAGGTTGTATCTTCAACATGTTTAAGGCCTAGAAACCTTTCCACAACCATTCTTTTTTGTCCATAAACTTGCATGACACAATGACACAGTTAGTTGCTTAACACATCAAGTCATCAATGAATATTTCAATATAATGCATACAAAAATAACTACTAATCTCACAGGTACAACCATTTGCTCTGCTATTGAGATATCACGAGATTCATCAATTAGAACAGAGAAAAGACTATCCCCAATCTTTTTCTTTATCACTTCAGTGATCTTTTCTGCACAACTTTGTGTAAGGTCTTTTTGAATCTTGTGAGAAGTCATACAGACAGTTTTGCTAATCAATCATCTCTAAGAAATTGCATTTGTTTAAGGAAGAGGCAGAATCATCATGTCCACGGAATGCATGACCTTGCGAAATGAGATAACTTGCAACATCTACAGTAGCAATCAAATGAATTTCATATAGCATTTCTGCATCTTTGGAATTAGAATCCATCTTATGGGAGATACTTGCCCTTTGATTCTTAAAATCCTCGGTACATAACCTTGCTTTATTGTGGCAACCTAAAACTCCACCGACATGACTAGGCAATCCTCTATATGCATGCTTCCAATCATCATACCTTGGCTTTGTGAAAACCACATGACCAAATTTTTCATGCTCGGCTTCTTGCCTAAAAAGAAAACAATAGAAGCAAAATACGATATCCTTTGACACACTATACTCCAACGAATCATAGTTCTTAAACCATTTCGGTTGAAAGACTCTCCAATCCTTTCCAAGCGCTTGCAAGGAAAATTATGACCTATAGGTTGGGTGGGGCCTCGCAATAAATAAGCTCTCCTAACCTCATATTTAATGTCAAGATGAAATCTCTCCATTGGTATTCTAAGAGCTGGATCAGCGACAACATGAACAGATAGGTTAAATTCCACAATAAGGTCAATACCTTCTTGTTCATTTTCTTCTTGTTGTGGTTGTGGTTGTGGCTGTGCATCATCAACACCAATCTCAATTTGTGCTATATTAGATATTACGGCTTCAATGGCAGCATGGTCTTCAACTTCTCCAATTGTGAACCGATGGCATTGCGACTTTCATGGGTGCTTGGAGCTTGAAGAACCACCACTAAAACTTGTAAAATAGTTTTTCAAATCTACACAATAAGATAATAAGTACATGTAACACTAAGCTAATTGCTAAATCACTGAAAGTTTTAATCAAATAATAACGAATTTTACCATTTATTTTAGTCTTCTTGTCGATTCCTTTGTTGTTGTTCCTGGTGGGGTTCGTGCTGGTGGTATCGTAGCTTCGACCAATGCCAACTCCCGCCGGAACCGCTGTTGTACTAAAGCCATGGCCGTGCTCGGCAACGGTGGCAAGCGGGGCACCTCCGTCCTCCTCTTCCTCCATCAAGGCAACAAGAGTTGGTGACTCGGGGAAGCCGCACCACTCCGAGTTGGAATGGTTCGCTGCTGAGCTAGTTGTCAAGCATCGTAGCAGCCAGCAGGGGCTCCTAGATTGTGCCCACCGTCGTGTTCAAGCAGGCGCCGTAGAAGCCGTCGACGCTGGGCTGAGCTGGTGAGCCGTGGACTGTGGCGTAAGCCTGGAAGATCGATGGGCATCGATGGGGATTGCCAGGCTGGGAGATCGATGAGGATTGATGGGGGCTGGGAGATCAACGAGGGCTGGCCGTTTGAGAGATCAACGGGGATCGATGGGGGCGGGGAGATCGATGGGGTTGGGAGTTCAGATGGGGATGAGGGGATCGATGGGGATTGATGAGGAAAGAAGCAAAATTGAAATACTTGTTCACTCCAGCAGTCCGGCCCACGGCCTCACCAAAGCTATACCCTTTCAGCCCTTCATTTCTTTCCTCTCCAGCAGCATCAACACAACAACGCCTTCCTTCTCCACCTCCAGCTGGCTGGACTTAGCCACGCAGGGCAAGGGTGCAAGGCTGCGGGCTCGATGGAGGAGGGGGGTATCGCTGCTCGCTGGTAGCTGGGGCGGCCATCCCACCTTGCCTATAAGCAGGCCCGGCCCTGACATTTCGGTGGCCCAGGGCGAGATTAAAAATGGAGCCCCATTGTTAAATATAAATCGTCTAGATCTAATTTTTTCAGTTTACTTTTGAGCCGATGTACACAGTATATATATACATATAAGGTCTCCGAGTTTTGAGGGCTCAAGACGGTCGCCCCGCTCGACCCCTCAGGGCCGGCCCTGCCTATAGGGAGGGTCCGCCTTTAGGTGATGTTCTACGACAGAACCAAGCATATTGATATCTGTTAGCACTATTTCAGAGAGCGCGTGCATGACCAGAAGATTGTCAACGAGTTCACAGCACGGAGTAGCAACTTGCGGATATTCTAAAAAGGCCATCCGGTCGCGTCAAATTTCACGAGCTGCGCGCCAAGATCGGCTTGGCATAATTTAGAGAAGCAGCGACAAGATTAGGGGCTGATCTATTGAGCTAATCTCGTCGAATGCATGGGCCTGAGACGTGCGCTCATTCACGTCGAAATTAATCGGCATTCAAGGTGGCATGAATCAGCATGCATGGTAATTAACTTGTTTTCATTCACAGAAATTGCATGGGCATTAGTGTGAGTAACTGCCTGCATTAGTCTGGCCACGTTCTGACCTTTTGTTTTCTTCAAATAAGAGATCAAGAAAACACGGAAAAGCGGCAGTCTTAGCTCAGCGCAAAAAAACAAGTCTCTGCTGTTTGCTCTCTCGTGCGAGGGGGTCGAAATGCACGAAATTCAAGTGAAAATTCAAAAAATTCGAACGAATTTATACGGTTAAACCCGGTCGATCGAGGGAAAAAAAATGCTCGAATCGGACTCTCGAAATACGACCGGTTTTCTCGATACTTCGACCAGTTTTGTTGATATTTGATCACATTTGTCGCATTTCAATCAATATCAAAAACCGCTAAAATTCTTCGAAAACCGTTTGGTTTCCAAGAGCATTTTTTGAATTTCAGTGAAGTTTAACAAAAAAAATTCAAAAAATAGCTCAATCTTGTAAAATTAATAACTAATTTATTTGACATCAAATTAAGTGAAACAAATTTTGTTGATTTCCTTGTAACATGATCTACATGATAAAAGTATTTATACTCATGAAAAAGTTGAATATTTTCTGTGAGAAAATATATTTGCTAAAACTACTAAAATGCATAGTTAATTATTTGCTAATCTATAAATTATGAAACCAATTTTTTTAGTTTTCTTTCATGATTCTATATCTTTTAAAAATACATGAACTCATGAAATAGTTATTGTAACATATAAGATTGCGTAAATGTTTTGTAACTAGATTAATTCATAATTAACTCATCACATCTCCAAAATTAGTGAAACCACTTTTATTAGTTTACTTATACTATGATTTATGTAAAAAAATAGTAAACATGAAAAAATAATAATTATAGCGTTGTTTCTTAACGTCTTAATTTAATGCTTGTGAACTTTGTAAAAATCTGGAGAAATTATTAAAACTCTAAATGAAGTGAAACAAAAGTTAAAGATACTCTTAAGGTACATCCTACACCAAAAATAATATGTATTTGCATGTTAAGCTTTTACTTAACGTGGCGGATCAAATCATCATGTTCATACGACCTATTTTAGTATTTTTTAAAAAATTCCTCCATATAAAATATGATGCAAACAATATTAATTTTTAATTTTTTAAAGAAGGTCTTAAAATTATCTCTAGTATTTTAAAAAAAATTTGTGATTTTTTGAATTTTTTAATTCTTTAAAATTCGTTTGGTTTAGAAATTCCATACGGCTTGAATTGGTCGAATTTCGACTGATATTCGTCGCATTTGTGAACCCTTCTCGGCTCTTTTTCTTGATTTTTTAAAATAATATTAATTTAATAAAAAATTATAAAAATATTATGTACTTTCAAAAAATTAAAAAATAATAGCCTATTGGCTGGCAACAGGGACATCTCGGCTATTGGCCTGCCGACAGGGCTTCTGTCGCCAGGCTAATTACTGACAGGTTTAAAAATATATATTATTTTTACAATTTACTATTAAAATACTATTATTTAAAAAACTCTTTCTCTGCTTGTGTGCTTTCAGGGTGTTGTGCGCACCGTGAGGGAGAGGTGCCGCTGACACACCGGTTGTGTGGTTACTCCAACCTCACGCAGCCGACCATCCATTGACTCTCGCCTCCCTCAGCGCCATCGCTTGTACCTTCGCCCGTCGAGCCGGCCGGCTACAGCCTGCACAAGGGCCTCGGTGTTGGCCTCTTCATCCGATCCGCCACCTTCGCCGTCGGCGGCTAAGACAAGCGCGCGCGGTCTCCTTCCCCGGCGAGTGCCTGCCTACGGCGCGCCACATCCTTGCCGACCAAAGTTCCGATCGTACGAAGCAGCTGGAGAAGTGCGGGGAAATTTCGTACGGCGACGCAGCCAGGCAGGTGGTGTCTTTGTCGGGCAACCGTCCTCAGGGCGCCGTGCTCCAGGTATTCGATGAAATTCCTCACCGAATGCATGGCGTGGGTGCAGGCAGCGGTTGAGGGGCTGTCGTGCACGGGTAGTAACACGATTGACGAAGAGCAGCTGGGCGCGGATAGTTCAATGTGTATAGGGGATGACATCGCAGACAGAGCCCGTAGCACCGTTGGGTTGGCTTTGCTTCCAGCAGTCTGACTCATGCGCTCGTTGGAATGCTTCAAAAGTCAGGTAACTGTCTCCTTTCATCCCAACTACACTCAAATGTTTCTTTAAACGCTAGAATGGAGTAATGTCACCTTCACAAGGCTGGAGATGGTTGGTTTGGTGTCATCATTAAGCAAAATAATTCGAAAGCCAGAACGTTCTGAGTTGGTTTATTCTGTTGAAAGTTCAATGCAAGAATGAACCTCATCTAAAGTTTAAGCAAGAAAATGCCGCTTCATTTCCCAAGAACTTCTTGATTTATTTTTAGCTACTTCTGCTGGAAGCCAATTTCTTACAAGGCAGGCAACCAGATACAATCAAACAGTCATGCCTCAGCCGTTCTTTTGTGTTTCGTGGAACAATGCTCAGTGCTCGTTAAGCTGTGAATTACATGTAACATCTCCAAGGAGCCAGGCCCCTGTTACTCTTTTAGTTTATGTTTGATACTTCGCTTTGCTCACTTGACATATTTAATCTGTGGTCCCAATATCAAGCTAGCTAATCGTTTAGGGTTTATACTTCATCATATAGTTAGTGGTTCAATACTGTGTGCTTTCTCTCTTATTAAATAAACATAATATCTTATGTAGCAACAGAGGTGCCTTGTCACCACGTATGATTTGAGGTAAGCCTTCTATTCTAGTGACATTTTCTTTTAGTTCTCTATATTATGTAGTTGATTGGCTGTTCTCCTTCTAGTACGTTAATATTGATATAAGACGTTACCTGAGGTTCATACTTTTAAAATGAGAAGCCCTACTAATCTGATTGGGAAATGGGACAGATATGCTAGTGTGGAGAACATTGTATTCAGGCGGTTGGTGGCTGTCCTAATTGTCTGGAGTTTGATTTGTTTTTTTACCAACCCTAGGTACCGTGTTATTCATCATCAACATATGTTTTACTTTCCCTACAATTGTCTGAAGCATGTTGAATTGCTGATTTCATAACTGTTTCCAGTACTCTTTTCTTGATTTGGTTTGGTTTAGCAGACATAAGGGTATCACTTTTTCAGCATTATGTTTACTTCACAACCTATGTTTTTCTCCTTTTCATGTTGAACTGCAGTATAGCTGCAGTATTGCTAATTTCCTAGATGTTGCCAATCCTCTTTTCTTGATCTTGCTTATTGGGTGATTTCGATTGCATTTGTTTGGTCTGGATGTGTATCTTTTTGGGTAACTCTTTCATCATCTTGTATATTTGACAGACTTAAGGGTACCACACTTTCAGGTTACATTTGGATCATAATCCATGTTTTTTTCTTTTTCGTGTTGAGTTACCGTATTGCCAATTTGCTAGCTGTTCCAGTCCTCTTTTTTGGCCTTGCTTATCGGGTAAATTTGTTTCTATATGAGTTGGAAGTACTATATTTTCGCTCACTCTTCCATCGTCATGTATGTAAGTATATTTAACGTCAACCTGCTATTCTCCTGTTCTTGTTGGATTGCAGTATCGCCACTTTCCTAGCTGGTGCTGCTTATTGGGTCATTTTGTCAGTTTATGTTTGGTTTGGATGTGTACTCTTTGGGTCAATCCTCCATCATTGTGTATCTTTAACAAACTTAAGGGGATCACTCTTTCAGCGTTATTTTTGGATCGCAGTTGACCAAGCCATTTACCTATTACTAAGTTGGCTTATATCTAGAGAGAGTGACAAGTTGTCCCAACACTATAAGTGTGAATTGGATCTTCTGGACAGGGATTCTTGAGCACTACAAGATAGCATGTTCGGCTGAGGATATTATAGTAAACAAAGTCGAACACAACTCAAATTTGCATGTCAGCACGTCTTGGTATTCTTTTGGCCATCACCATCAGTCATGAATGAAAGTCACCGTGTCATGTCATTGCCTTGTCATCAGTTACCATTGCAACAAGTTTCATTTCCTTTTTCTTCAATTTACTACTTTGACTTCCAAGTGAAGCCTATTGGGAACCTGAAATGATCAGGAAACTGTGGCTGAAATAATCTTATGATGTTACATATTAGAATACAGAAAACGTACATCTTATATATGTAGCCTAAGCAGCCTAACTCCAACCACAGAAGCATCTGCATTGCCATTCTCCATACTAAGGCATGGAAGGGGCTATCTTCAGTTTGACTGAGGGTGCGGTGAGGAGTCTTCTGTGCAAGCTTGGCTGCCTTCTCTCCCACAAAAGTTGGTTGGTACAGGGCGTCCATGGAGAGATGCAATACATCAAGGATGAGCTCGAGAGTATGAATGCCTTCCTCCGCACCCTTACTATGTCAGAGGGCCATGACGATCAAGTGAGAATCTGGATGAAGCAAGTGAGGGAGATTGCCTATGACGCCGAGGACTGCATTGATGAGTTCGTCCATCATCTCGGCGAGCCATCAGAAATGGGCTTCCTTCGACGGTTAATCTGCATGCTTGGCACGCTAGTCTGTCGCCGTCGAATTGCCATCCAACTACAAGAACTGAAGGCCCGTGCCAGGGATGTTGGTGAGCGGCGCTCACGTTACGGTGTAGTGCTGCCAAAGACCGTACTTGGAGGAGGTAGCCCACAACTCACCAAGCATGCATCTCTTCACCTTGATCCACAGTTGCACGCTCTCTTTACAGAGGAGGCTCAGATGGTGGGCATTGATGAACCAAGGAATGCACTCGTAAGCTGGCTGATGGAAGATGATTCCCGGCTTCGTGTACTGGCCATTGTTGGATTTGGCGGCCTCGGCAAGACCACGCTGGCAAGGATGGTGTGTGAGAGCCCAACAGTGAAAGGTGCTGATTTTAACTGCTGTCCCTTGTTCATTGTGTCGCAGACCTTCAACATCAGGACCCTGTTTGAGCACATGATAAGAGAGCTGATCCAGCGGCCACACAAGGCAATGGCAATAGCGGGAGGCAAGCATGACCATTTCATAGATGAAAACTTGGACAGAATCGAAAGGTGGGAGGTTGCAGTACTGGCTGAGAAGCTCAGATGATATTTACAAGACAAAAGGTACGTCAGCAGTTTTTGTAATATTTCGTCCCTGGTGGTGAACCATTATAACATTTCTGTTTTGGAAAATAGTCGAATTTACCGGTATATTGTGTGAAAAGTTCAATATAAACAATGGTGTGCCTTTTGAAGGTAGAGTTACTCCTAATTTTCTATAAGACGTAAGTACGATAATAACCTAGAAATTGAATCCTATGCTCTACCCACTGTGATGCCTGTCAGGAAAAGGCAGAACATACATATCCTTCCCTGTACCTGGATTTGATTTGGCAGAGCCAACTGCCACGATGTCACCTTGTTCTTTTGTTGCCGGTATCACTTTTTAGTTGCATGCTGTAACTAAACTGTCATAAAATGTGATGTGAAATTTTGTATTGTCTAGTCAAGAGAAAGGGATTATATATTTTTTTCATGTTTTCCATTAGCACGTGTAATGATCATATGCCTCTTCCCCTTAAAATTAAATCAAGTCGTAGCTACCTATAACTATAATAGTTCTGAATATTGAATTCAGATGCGAGGTATGGAAAGTTAGCAAATCCGATTTTGGCATTGTGATGGAGAAATGATGTGTCAGATTTTATATGCTCCGTTTATTATTTATGAGTTGGAGAAGTCCACTATCTAGGACAAGGTAAATAAGTAGCCAGATAATTGACAATGTCCAATAGGAAAGGAAGACCTGCACGCAGAATAATGAATGAGTAGCAATCAACCTTTTTCTTTGCAATTCTTCCCTTTTTTGAGTTAACCTCTTTTTTTCCCACAGGACCTAAAAGTAGTATGCTTAATCTACCATCATCATCATCATCATCATCATAAAAAACTTTAGTTATGTAAAGAAAAAAGAAAAATAAATAATTTCATGTTTGTAGCTATATACCTAGCTTGTCCAGTTCCCTTATGTATTTTTTCTTCTTGTAGGTACATTATAATCCTTGATGACATATGGACCATATCAGCGTGGGAGAGCATCAGATGTGCACTGCCTGACAATAAGATGGGTAGCAGGGTTATTGTTACAACGAGGAATGAAGATGTGGCCAAAATATGCTGTTCTCGTCCCCATGATTGGATATACAAAATCCAGCGATTATCAGATGCTACATCACAAGAACTATTCTTCAAGAGGATCTTTGGCTCTGCAGACAAATTACCAAATGATGAGTTGGAGGAAGTATCAAATTGCATCTTGAAGAAATGCGGAGGCTTGCCTTTAGCAATAATGAGCATCGGCAGCCTTCTTGCAAGCAAGACTAATAGAACCAAGCAGGAGTGGCAGAAGGTTTGTGACAACTTAGGCTCTGAACTTGAAACCAATCCTACTCTGGAAGGTGCAAAGCAAGTCTTGACCTTGAGCTATGATGATCTACCCTACCATCTGAAGGCCTGCTTCCTATATCTAAGTATTTTCCCTGAAAATTATGTGATCAAGAGGGGACCTTTGGTGAGAAGGTGGATAGCTGAAGGTTTTGTTAGCCAAAGGCATGGATTAAGCATGGAGCAGATTGCGGAAAGTTACTTTGAAGAGTTCGTGGCCAGAAGCATTGTGCATCCTGTGAGAATCGATTGGAATGGAAAGGTGAGGAGCTGCAGAGTTCATGATATAATGCTAGAAGTCATCGTCTCCAAGTCACTTGAGGAGAACTTCGCATCCTTCTTATATGAGGGAAGCACATTGGTTTCCCATGACAAAATCCGTCGCCTCTCCGTGCACAGTAGTAACAAATTGGTGCAAAAAACAAGTACCAGTGTATCTCATGTTCGCTCCTTCACAATGTCAGCTTCTGTCGAGGAGGTCCCATGCTTCTTTCCGCAGCTACAGCTGCTAAGAGTACTTGACATGCAAGGCTGCAGTTGCTTGAGCATCAACGCTCTGGAGTGTATCTGCAATTTTTTCCAGCTGAAGTACCTAAGCCTCAGAAAGACCAATGTCTGCAAGTTACCGCGGCGACTAGGAAATCTGAAACACTTGGAGACACTGGACATTAGGGCAACACTTATCAAGAAACTACCAGACAGTGCAAACAACCTCAGTTGTATGAAGCATATGTTAGTTGGGCACAAGGAACAACTTACAAGGACAGCCAGCGTGAAGTACTTAAGACCTTGCTCAGGTTTGGAAATGGCTCCTGGGGTGATCAAGAACATGGTAGCTCTGCAATCGCTTGTCCATATAGTGGTCAAGGAGCAGTCTTCGGTGCTGCGGGAGATCGGACTGCTGCAAAAGCTAAGGAAGCTTAATGTTCTCTTCCGCAATAGGGAAGTGAATTGGAAGGCATTTGTCGAGTCTTTGGGGAAGTTGTCGAGCTCTCTTCGCTCACTCTCCATTCATATTCTAGATGAAAAAGAGCATAGCTCATCACTGGATATTCTAGCTTCTGTGGAGTCACCTCCTCTACTCGTGACTAATTTTTCCCTCACGGGCAAGTTGGAGAGACTACCGCCTTGGATATCATCACTTCGAAGTGTGTCCATGTTTACTATTCGTAAAACTGGACTACATGCCGGAGACATCAGAGTTCTTGGAGACTTGCCAAACCTGCTCTGCCTCAAGCTCTATTACAAGTCGTATGCTGATGACTGCATAGTCTTTCCCATCGGTAAATTTGCAAAACTCAGTATGCTGGTTATTGATAATCTGGAGAATATTGATATGGTGCACTTTGAGGAAGGTTCAGTGCCAAATCTTGAGAGGCTGACATTATCATTCCTGCGAGAACCCAAGGATGGGATCTCCGGTCTCAATAATCTCCAGCAGCTGAAGGAGATAGAGTTCTTTGGTAACATCATATTGTCTGTGGTGAATAAAGTGGCATCATGCGTGAAGACACATCCAAATCATCCAAGAGTCATAGGTGACAAATGGAATATTGTAACTGAGTACGCTTAAGTAGCAAAACACTAGGCAGCATCTATCAGAAGCTCGATAGATTTTAGTGTTGAAGTACTAGCAAGTTGGGCATGCATATTCGACTATTCGTTGAGACTAGTTCGTATGGCTCATTTTAAGAAACACAATCGCTTATAAGAAAAAATGTGCTATAGTCCATTGTACAGTTGCAGTTTAAGAGTACGTTAGGAAAACCCATTGTTAGGAAAACCCATCAGTACGTGAAACGAGGCTACGACGGATCAAGAAACTTAGCCCGACTGAGGAAAACATCTCAACATGTTGTTTCTTCGAGTGAGAACTCGGGTCTCTTGGTAGGATGCACATCTACTCAGGTATTTGGGTGTTCCCAAGTCATCCAGTTGGGATTTTAGGTCTTCTCTGGGTAGCTCCATGAGCATCAGGGTAAGGACCTCTTCCAAGCATGAACTCCAGGTCAACCGATAAGCATCATCCCAACTTCTCGAGATTTCGAGAAGGTTGGGGAAATTTTGGCTCTCCATACAACGGGATGATCGAAATTTGAACCATCTCGGCAGAGATTTCGCGTGGTGATGAAAAAACCTTTCTTCCTTTTTGGCAAAAGATCACGATGACGTTTTCAAACTAAGCATTTGTCGGCGTTGTGCACCAACTCTCCTGGGATTTCGTACTAATAGCCCCTGCATGTTCCGGAAGAGATCCTGAAAATAAAATGTGATGAAACCCTGGCTAGCTTCAAGTAGTATTTGGAATCGCCGCGTGGGGCAGTTGAAGAATCGCCAAGTCCACTTGTTATTCTGTATACTGTGCTTATGAATAAAAACTTATTCTTTTGTTAGTCAAAAACCAAAAGGAATGTAAATGAAAATAAAGTTAAATTGCAATTATGTAAATGCGAAAGCGTAAAGACAGTAGAAAGAGTAAACTCGGCACAAGAGATTTTTATCCTGTGATATCGATGGCATCAATGCCACCCTAGTCCACGTAGGAGCTCCACCAAGAATATGCTCCCGGTCGGCACCCGGTTATGGCTTTTGAGCCACTAAGCCACCAAGGCAAAGTCTCAAGCCGGATGAGTCACCAAGCCACCAAGGCAAGGTCTCACCTCTAGCCTCTCTTCCGTTCTCTTGCTGTCGTGATCACTTTGGAGCTTGAGCCACCAAGGCAAGGGTCTCCGCGTCCCCGTACATGTGCCTTGCCGTCACTTCACACCAAGTTGGAGGGTCAACAAGCTTGAGCAACTCTAGCTCAAGTTATCGGCAAGTCACCAAGACTCCAAGGCGTCGGCATACCTCTTGGTACAAATTAGGATCACTCCTTGATCTCCTCTCAAAACCGTAGCACCTAGCTACAACTCTCTCTAGGCCTATAAGCAATTATCAATCTCTAATCTTGTGCTTAATTACCTTAAATGATTACTTTAAGCACTCATGTGTCTTGGGTAGAATGTGGCTAGTCGTGCTTACTCATGGTTAGCATAGGCAAATGAGGTTTTGTTTAATAATGTGAATAATGATGATTACTTTGGTAAAGGTGCTTAGTCTGAGATAGTAGTGTTTGGGCAAGTTTGGCATGATGATTGGCCTGTCGATGTGTTCCAGGAAAGAATGTTGGCTTTTTGGATAACTAGTTATCTCCCTGTGTTGGATGATGGTGGTCTTACCCAGACCATGTTAAGGACTGGTTCGTGGAGCGATCACCCATGAAAACAGTACAACCATAAGCCTGGTATGGGACAGGTCTAGCCGAGTAATTCGCTATCCTCTCAGTATGGTGAAGATTATTTGGTGGTACGAAAATGGAAGGTTGTACTTCCTAGAACCATATGGAGCAAGAGGGGGCTTCTAGGGTGGAGGGTGTACTCCACTTATGTACGGTGATGAAACCTCAGCGGGTCGATATGTGCTGAGAGAGGCGTTGGAAAGGTTTTTTAGTGGAATCTTGGCCGCACACCTCAGAAGTGTGTAAGTGTTTGATCGACACGGGCAAGAAGGAGGACACGTCTTGTGGGTAAAGTGTACGACCTCTGCAGAGTGAAAACTGATATATTAGTCGTGCTCACGGTCATGAGAGGCATGGACTCCTCATATTATTAGTCGGGTGGTTCTCAGGTTGGTTTTGAGTTGGATCTGGTGAATCATAGTGATGGGAACTGTGATTCAAGTTAGCTTTGTTTAGAGGTGATTGGAACCTCGGTTGGAGGGCAAGATGGTCGGAACCTTGGTTCAGGTCTTAATAATCATTCACATAGAAAATAGAATGAATTTACAACTATTTTATTACTAAAATAATATTATACAAATAAACCCTTGAGTTAAGCCTATCTTAACTTTTAGCCCTCATGTCATATTTTCCGACACTTCCTGAGTATTCTATATACTCACGCTTGCTCTCTTTCCCATGATCTTGTTGCTGCTCAGAAGGCGAAGACTTCCCAGAAGATAGAACTGAGTTCTAGGCAAGCGACTTTTTGGTCGATTGCCTGTGGAGTTGGGCGTTGTGCTGAGTTTTTTCCGTTGCTATATAATCTTCTTTTAGACCCTTAGGTCATTGATGTAATAAAGTAATGTTGTAATAACAGATATTGTGTCTGCTACTCACTTATGACGTCACTACGTGTATGTAACTTGATTCTGACATACATATAGTTTACACTCGGTTTGATCTTAAAACCGGGTGTAACAAGCATATACTTGATAAATATGTTAGTTCTATTGACTATATTGTCATTAATCACCAAAATCACAGTCATACCCTAACAATGTTCTGCTACAATCTTCCTAAGGACATGTTCACTACAGGGTGCCATTCGGGAGCTATAGCTTAAGTGGTTGCTCTAACGTGGACTAGGGATAACGTTTATGCCATCGATACACATGATAAAAATCCCCTGTGCTAAGTTTGCTCTCTCTACCATCTTTATGTTTCTGCATTTACTTCTTGCAATCTATCATTGCATGTTTAACTTCATAGAATAGTTTGTTAGGATTGGCTATAGGTTGCAAACCTTTGAACAATAGAGTAGACACACTAGATGGACCTAGAGTATATTTAGATAGAAATTTATATAGGTTTATCTTGTGAAGTTTTTTAAGCTGATTAGTTTTAAGTGTTCTAATTCATCCCCTCCCTCTTATGACATCATCGATCCCTTCAATTGGTATCGGAGTCTTGTGCTCTTGATAAGGTTTAACCGCCTAGAGTTATGACGTTCGGGGTAAGGATGGATACCCATAGTGCTCCACTTTTCGATGTCACTCACTTTCCCCGTTAAAAAATCCTAATGTCTACTTATTTGCAAGGCAAATGTTTAGATGTTTGGAGAGTCACTGAGGAAGAGATGAGACTACATATCACAAACAAGGAGAGGCAATTAGATGCTTTGGCAAAGAGTATTCTTTTATCATCTCTATGCACTTCATGAATGCACATGATATTTGGACTAGTCTCATTGAAATACATGAAGGCACAAAGGATGTGCGTAATAAAAAATATCATGTGCTAGTTACTAATTTCAATGGCATCAAATAATTTCCCCATAAAAATGCTAATAAAATGTACTCGCGTTTGAATATTCTTGTTAATGAGATAAATGATCTAGGCTTGACGCAAATTGAAGATGATCAAGTGGTGAGAAGAATACTTCAAACTCTTTTTTCAAAATACAAGTTGATAGTCTTCGTCATCTATGACAGGGGCGACATCAAGAAGATGACTTCAAGCTAAGTAATCGGTAATGTCATTGCCCATAAGATGACAATGAACATGAGGGTGGAAGCTTCTCTCTCATCTCACTCTAAGAATCTTGCTCTCAGAAGCAAGCAAGCACCATGCTCACTCATGAAAGCGAAGATGAGGAGATAAGAGTAAGAGTCAAGCTCAAGCGAAGATGATGGTGATAAAGATAAAGAGAGCTATGAAGAAGACAAAAAATGCACCTAAAGTGATGAAGAGATTGATCCCAAAGTTGCCAAGTTCATCTCACAAGTGGAGAAGAACATTAAGAAGATCAATACCAAGATTGATCATCCAATCTCTATAAAGACTGTCACATCCCAAGGCGTTAATTACGTAATTAAGTATGCATAATCATTATGGCATTGATCTTGGTGTAAGAACAATCCGAATTGTCATGCTCTTGGTCATGAGCATGCTTCTGTCCATTTGCAGCAGTCGTAGAGTCCGATGTAGGATGATGGTATGGTATGTTAGGAAATGGTTGGTGATGACTATTGTTGAGATAGGATGGTTTTGTTCTAGATATGTTCATGATGTTGATTTCAGGATAGAATGGCATATGTGATTAAGTGTAGATGCTCACACATTTGTGTCAAAAATTACTTTTGCATATGAATCTACTTAACTTTATGGTCGATTCCTTGCTAACTCATCCAAAAGCATAATCCTTGGTGTCAAGCTATTATATGCATCCATTATGGATTAAGTCTTGCGAGTACCTTCGTACTTACACTACTTTTATAGGTGATATAGGTGAGGAGGAGCTAGTGTTTGATTACTTCACGCCCGCCGATGTAGGTGATAGGCAGAAGTAGTGTAAACTACTCGAGTGATGAGGTTTTGGGGTGGTGTCTCAGGGCAAATTGCTTCACCTATCTTTTGTTGCTCATAGATTTTATTTTTTGCTGTGTAGTATCTCTAGGTGGCTAGGAGATGAGACTGTTCTTCTATACTCCTAGTGTTCGAGTGTTGTAAATTGTCGTAGATGACAATCCTCTAAAGACTTGTAATATAATTTCATTACTCGCTCTTTATTAAGTTTTGTTGTGATGACATATGTGGCGATTTGGAGAGTTGTAATATAATTTTATTACACGCTCAATCAGTTTGGGTTCCGAAGACTTGAAGTCCATGGGTTGGCACGGGGATTTGGAGACTTGGTGTACAAGATGAAGTGAAGGTTCAACCAAAAAAAAGCCAAGTATAAAAGATTAGGAATATTGATAAAAACATTGATCATCATATACACAAATCCCCTATCTAAAGGTAAGAGAGGTAATGGTAGCTAGATTTTTGTTCATGTATTTTGTTTTCCATCTAGTATATTTACCGTGTCTAGTGTAGGTTTTTCTTATGGTAGGTTTCTTGTGTTTCTCTCTAATCTATGAGCAACCTACATGATTTATTAGTTGTAGTTTCTTTACATGGTATATTTCTTAAATTGATATTCTTTATGTGACATGAGTTCAATCTATAAGATAAATTTTCCATTGTTATCAATGACAAGTGTGTATCTCTCACAAATATTTAAAACTTGTATGTACTCATTTAAGAGGAGTATATCTTATGGATTGTGATTTTAAGACTAATATTTGTTGCAAGTGATATCTTTTGTAGTCTCATAGAGTAATTTACAAGTCCCCGGAAGTATGCAATACTTATTCATCAATTGGTATTATTGTCAATTATTTCGTACATTTAAGTTACCTCCATGCTTAATATGTCTTAAACTTTCTATCACTTCATATTGTCTAAGTTGTGCATATGTTTCACCCTTATCATGTGTATGCATATATATAAAGAGAGTTTAGACTATATTATGTGATTTTTATAAATTGTGATCCATATATTTTCATTTCAAATGGTATCCACATAGCTCATTTTAATTCAATTGGTACCATATCTTTGAATTGAATCCCTACTATCGGTATCATTTTATTGGATCATAATTCATAAATATCTCTCCCATGTGCTCTAACATTTTTCCTTAAATTCAATATGTGTTTGTAGCATTTTTTAGATTGTTGACAAAGGGGGAGAATTTTGATGACTAAAGCAAGTTCAAGTTATATGAAGCAAGATGTCATGGCTAGGGGAAGAACAAGCAAGGAAATAAAATGCCTAAGGACGCCAAGGTTGATAAAGGAAGAACTCTTGCATGGGTCGATCAAGGGAGATAGTAGCGATGGAGAAAGGGAAGCCACAATAAAATGGGGACTAAGTGGTAAGAACATGCAAAGTGGTAAGGCCTTGTGTCATTACAATTAGTATCATTTATGATTTACCTCTTGCTTTAGTTGTGTTGTTATTAATCACCAAAAATGGAGAGATTGTAGCGAGCATGGTCCTCTTAGAGGCATATATGTGATTTTAATGATTAATGATAATATAGTCAATAAAACTAATATGTTTGTCAAGTATATGCATTAGTAGGTCTTATGGATGCAATACATGAAGAAACCACCGATGTCGGGACAAAGATTGATTAAATTAGAAAAGTCTCATAAAAATTGACTACACCGGATGATCCGGTGCATATGAGTTTTCATATGCTGGAGTGATTCAGTTCATGGCAACTATACACATCGGAAGAACTGACGTATGAAATTGACAACGCCGGAGTGTTATGACAGAAGGAGATGAAGATAATACACGCCAAATGGTCCGGTGTTCTGAGTTACACACGCCGAATGGTGCGCCAGAGTATTTCTTACAAAGAAGGTTGTAGATGTTAAAGAATGAAGTTCAACACACCGGATGATCCGACGTCCTGATGATGAACAAGCCGGAGTATTTTGTGCAGAGAAGAAGTGGCTCGGTTTGGCTCAAGTGTACATGCCGGAAGGTCCAGCGATGGAGTTAAAGAGTACACCAGAATGTCCAGTGTTCACAGAGGATTTGAGTGGGATTTCAATGGCTAGTTTTTGGATGATGTACACGTCGGATGGTCCAGTGAGTACATTATTGTTTACACCAGATCATCCGACGTATATAGTAAAGTTAAGTCATTGGGGCAACGGCTAGTCCATGGAGTGAGGCTATAAATAACCCTCCACTCGGTCATTTGAAGGTGTGGCTATCCAGAGGAAGCTTATAGACACTTGTGAAGACATTCAAACCACCAAAATGCTTAAAGTGATCATCTAAGGCACTTAAGCACAAAATTAGAGATTAATTAGTGCTAATAGGTCTAGATAGAGTTATTGCTAGGTGTTGCTACCTAGAGAGTGGATCAAAGAGTGATTTTAGAGTGTACAAAGTAGTATGTCGGTATCTTTGAGTCTTGGTGACTCGTTGGCATCTTGAGCCTTGGTGGTTCAAGCTTGTTGACCCTTCAACTTGGTGTAGAGCGGTGACAAGACTCTTGTACGGGGATGCGAAGACCTTGCCTTGGTGGCTCAAGCTACAAAGTGAAAATGGCGGTAAGTGACCGAAAAAAAGACTTGTGGTAAAGCTTTACCTTAGTGGCTTGATAGCTCTACCCACTTGAGGCCTTGGTGACTCAAGGGTCGTGATCGGATGTCGTCCGAAAGCTATAGCCCAGGTGGCTGCTCTAACGTAGACTAGGAGTAACGTTTATGCTATTGATACCACGGGATAAAAATCCCCCGTACCGAGTTTACTTTTTCTACCATCTTTACGTTTTCACATTTACTTCTTACAATCTATACTTGCATGTTTAACTTTATATAGTAGTTTGTTAAGATTGACTATAGATGATAAATCTTTGAACGATGGAGTAAACACACTAGATGAATCTAAAGCATATTTAGATAGAAATTAATATATATTTATATTATAAATTTTTTAGAACCGATTAATTTTAAGTGTTATAATTCAACCTTTTTTAAAACATCACCGATCCCTTCAAAAATCTAATGACAACCAAACGACTCTGCTAGCTCAGCAAGGCAAACCAATCAAACAAGTTGCAGTTGCTAGCCGGACAAAACTGGACTGGGCAAGCTTGCCCAGCTGAGCTAGTGCTCACCTTAGCAAGACTACCAAACACACCCTTTGTTACTAGTAAGGATAGCTAACTTTGCCTAGTGAACTAGCTCAGGCTGACAAGGATCTCCCTGCCCATGCAGCAGAGCCAAATTGGCTTCTCGTGCACTAGCAAAGGTTGTTCCAAGCTGCCTGTCACTTCTTGCCGAGCATGCAGTTTATTAACACAAGATGGTTGGTTGGTCATTTGTGTCGTTTATTAATCGTATACACTAACCTCTTACTTCTGTGAAAGACGGATTTGCAGGCAGTGATTCATTCCATACCATCAGTGATGGTGAAACTGAAACTAGCCACAGCCTAAACAATCAAGGACTGTCAAAAAAAAGCGCTGAACGGCTGAGGGGAGGGGATCCATCCCAAGCCACAGAATTCAGAATGAATCCAATGGCTAAGATTTTGCATTTTTGCTTGTGCATCTGAGCCACACCAAGCCATCCTATCAATGAGGCCTGCTAAATCTGTTAACACTGCTGCAAGTGAACATGATTATTTTGTGCATGTTAACATCTTTGCCCGGAAGAATGGTAAAGGGTAATGTCTTAGGCATCATCAGACTATACATCAAAATCTAGAGACAGCCTCATTAATCATTGTTAAACCTTAAGTTTAGACGTTCTTCTTCTCGTCATTACAGCAAATGACACCAAAACTATGATCGTGGTGATCCCTAGACCAAGCCGGACCACCATCCAAGGAGAGCAAATACCATCGTCGCAGACGATGCCTATCCAGCCCTGAAAGGGATAAGCTAAAGCACGTAAGGCAACCCTAGCACAACAATAACAGAGATAATAATTCTTTTATTCCACCGCAGATGAGAACCATCAAGCTTATATTCTATCATTTTTCTTACCTTGCATATGCACATGCATGAAATACTAACATTCTGAATGTTCACGTTATGCCAAATCAATTACAAACGTGACATAATGAAGTACTTAATATGGTCAATATGAAGCTGGCTCCCTTATTGTTTTCGAAAAAAATCTGGATGAACTGAGTCATTAGCCGCTACTACCCGAGACTGTAACCGTTCTCCCTTGTTTGGCAGAGTTATAGAGATTGTTTTCAATGCTTTTACCAAACAGGATGCAATAATTAACATGGGTAGCCATGGTACAAACTCTGAGCCTCGCCCACAGTCCACAACACATCACTGAGGTTATGAATTCTGGCAGGAAAGCTTGTCAAACTAAAATGAACCACAAAAGGAAGAATTGCTATATGAGTTTGAACAAACCTTTTGTTCTGCCAATTGTATGTGCTGCCCCACAATGGAATGTTGAGCTTTTAGCATAAGATGTTCCTGGGTGAAAATTTTCTTAGCATGCTCATATAGCTCCATGTCAAGGCTGTTCAACAAGATAATTTGCTTCAAAATCGCTTTAGGTACCAGTTTCCGTGCCTGCAAACAGAACTTGGAATGTCATGGTTGAAATATTCTAATATGAAAGCAATCCATATATAAGCTAGAAACACGACCAGGACTTTCTAATTATTAATGGAATTTTGTGTTATGACAAAAAGATATTTGTATCAG
The DNA here is from genome assembly GCF_958298935.1 of Phragmites australis. Taxonomy (NCBI): domain Eukaryota; kingdom Viridiplantae; phylum Streptophyta; class Magnoliopsida; order Poales; family Poaceae; genus Phragmites; species Phragmites australis. Next base: position 3,104,136 of record NC_084928.1, on the reverse strand, counting down.
ATATTAACACATGTATGGTTATGAAGTTTTGAGTACGCCAGCCTTAGTGTTTGCGTCCCTTTTTTATTTTCTTGGTCCTCGATTTGTTCTTTGATATTGACAGAGAAATAAGAACGATCTTCGAAGTACAACTCCATTCCCCCTTTGGTTCTCACCTCCTTTGAAAAGTTTGCTCCCTCAACTTTCTTTAGGGATATTTTACGACGGTTAGACTGAGACTTTCGCAGTTTAGCAATGCAAGTCTCATAAGCTTCCATCAATTTACCAACAGTCATCTGGCATCAGCAATAAAATCACATTGAGATAACAAGGTAATAATAGAAAACTTTACGCAAATAATTTAGCAGTTCAGGTAGTGTATTACATTTCCTTTTCCATGTTCATCCCCAGTAGTGTTCAGAGCTTCATTATTTTGCCAACCATGGGTGCTATTCTATCAGGAAAAACAAAAATATGAGGAGGCCAACATGCAAGACCAAACAATTCAATGTAAAGCTTACCAGATGTTCATTTGTATCTCCATCCTCTATATCCAGCCTGGATGGGTGAGAGTCTGTGAAAACGACTCAGAGGTTAGATCCTCATTTATCATCTTTGCTTTGGCAAAAGTATATAAATATATAAAAAAAATGGAGAAACATACACCCAGAACAAAGATCAAATATTTATTACGTCATTATTTCATGAAGTCACCTTTTCCAGAAATATTGCTTTCCTTCCCTAATGTTTTTAATGTGCAGCAAAACATGCACAAAATTGAAGTTTACCACTTCAATAGCTACACCAGCCACAATTACCAGTGCTGCTTATGCACTTAGTGATTGATGAGCGCCTTCTTTCCACTTGTTTGAACTATGCTCAAGGTTATGTTGTTTCGAACTCTCCATTTGTTTTGTTATGAGGTATGCACATACTGCACCTTTTTATTTCTGTATGATACTATGTGATCCGAGAATTCCAGCAATGCATCGCTGATTTGTTTGGGGATGTCTGATCCCAAAACTTTTCAGTCATCTCTTTCAGCTTCAAAAGAAATAAAGCTAAGGGGGCCATTGCCCTTTGGTCTAAAGTAACACAAATACAACTGCTGGAGACACAATTATAAAGTAGGGCCATCAGATAGCATTGTATATTACTGTTCCCACTGGGTAGATCTTCCTTGATATCCAAGTTTAATGCCGCAGACTGTGAAAGCACCTGTGCTCCTACCATATGAACAAACAACCTCGCTGATTCTTCATGATCCTCCGTAAGTCCTACATACAGCATTCGATCCAGCCTATTCTGTAATTCAAAATGATAGCATTAACTTTGGTAAGTAGATAAGAACTCCAGATCTAACTCCGTATAGTAAATGGATATATGTGGTTCAATACGTCTTACTGGCATAATACATCTATCTACTGTTTATATTCCTTTTGTAGGAGAACACAGCCAATGCAGTGTTTTGCATGTCAGAATGCAATAATGTCTTATATGCTTTCTCCATTGGAATACACATGGAAATGTCTTTCGTGACATTCATCTCTTTGGTATATACCTTAGCAACTTCAAGCACAAGACGACCAAAATCTGGATGCTTTCTGACACAATGCCGAACCTCGTGTGCTCCATCGAAGTATGAATTGTTCGTTAGCCCAGTAATCTGCCAAGGTACCACGAGAAGAAAAAAAAAAGGAAGCCAGAGTGTTGAAGCTGACCAGGAAATCATCAGCAGGCAAATGTTTATTACAGCTACTTGCGAAAGAAAATATTACACATAAATACGCTTGGGACATAACATGATAGGTACTAGGTACTGAGTACAGATTTGCAACAGAATCACTGAACATACAAATTGATCAGTCTTCACAGGACAATGTGTACTAGGACATTGAAATGGAAAAATGCACACTTATTTCTGGTCAATCTTTCCACATAGGTTTTTCTCCCAAGGGTTCTTGTTGGATTGCTGATGTTATTCAGGTAAAATGAACATGTATATAAAAAACTCACGAAATTGCCATGGGTAAGGTTTAGCTGTTGGATATATTATATATGGTATAACTGTCTGTTGGTAAGAATGAAGGGAGTATAGATGCTCTGTTGGGCCAAAAATTACAAGGATGTAACATTTCTTGGTTCGGTCAACATCTATCATCATCGTTCTGATTGTGACTAACAATAAGCGCCTCTGCGGGATGCAATGGCTTTTGAAGTGGGAACATCTCTGCGGTAATAAAGTTTTTTCTAAGTATGCACACATATGTTTACTATTTGTTGTCTGTGTAGCTTGAATTATGTCGATTGTTCAGGTAGGGCATGATTACATTCATCAAAAATAGTAGGAAGATATGCACTCAATCACAGGTCTACACACGCAAATGTATCATCTTTAGAAAATAATCAAAATATAGAAACTTGACAAATTGGATTGAACTTCCGAATCACCTGTAGCAGGTGTTATTGCATGATTTCGTACCAGGGTGCATAATAATATCCAAGGGGCAGATAAAATGTGAGAAGAACAATCATAGTTTCCAGTACACAGAGATATAGCAGATGAGTAACCTAATAAAGCCATACAGGAATACTACAACAGAAATCAAGATATACCAAAAGGACAAGTCATCATACCTGAAAGGTAGCACCATTATGAATGATTTCATGCGCAACTGGATCATTGATGTACTGGTGTAATGGCATAACCATATCCTCCACATCATATGCATTAACCTTCTTGCTACTGTTCACTTTGTCAATCCCTAGGGCATCTCTCTGGCAAATTATAATGTATATTACACTTATTGAACGAATAATCTGATACAGGCAATGGAAGCATCATAATTTTGAGCTCATTGATTCTGAGATATATTTGGAATATGTACTCCTGGTTGTTCAAATCAAATGGAGTGTAAACTACTATTGAATCTTAAGTGGTCACACTTGAAACCCTCCAATTGACAAAACTACGATACCAAATGGCTACCTTGGAACACTATAAACAAAAGGAAATAAATTGATGGTAGGGAAACTGTAAGTGTAGCAGAGATGCGTATCTCGCGATGGATTTGTGGCCATACAAGAAAGGATCGAATCCGAAATAATGATATACGTGATAGGGTAGGGGTAGCGTCAATTGAAGAAAAGCTTGCCCAACATTGGTTGAGATGGTTTGGACATATCCAACGGAAGCCTCCAGAGTCACCTGTGCATAGCGGGATACTGAGGCGCGCTAATAATATGAAGAGAAATAAGGCCAACCAAACCTAACATGGGAGATGTTATGACCGGCATCCAGTTTAGGCGACACAGTAAGAAGGATTAGAATCGGGTAGGAGATGTAATCTAGCTTAGGAAGAAAAAGTCCTACTCGGATTAGGACAGATATTGGTTAAGACAGTTAGAGATAGGATTCTATAGCTATCGGATTAGAGATAAGAAGTCCAGTCGGTTTAAGAATAGAAATCTAGTTGGATTAGGATAGGAATTGTGGTTTGAATAGAATTTGTAAGCCGGCTAGGTAACCCTGGCCGGCCATATATATGTGGGGGCTATGTGCCCAGAATAAAGGGAGCAACAATTACCTCTACTACTTCTATTCCTCTACTGTTATTTCTATTGCCGATTCCCTTATTGTTCTCTTTCTTCTACTTTTGTCCAAGCCCCTGTCGTGAGCACCAGGAAGGTAATCACAGCGCCTACCAGCAGGAAGCTTAAGTCAAGGCCTAAAGTACAGCATCGATACAATCTAAGGAGAATAGTCCTTACCAATTTGGTATCAGAGATGTCAAGCTCCGAAGACGGCGAGGGTTCTAGTTCTCAAGCAGTCGACACCTTGTCCAAGGCGATGGCGGATCTACAGCAGAGCGTGCAGCAACAATTCGGTGAATTTGCAAAGCAGTTGGCTGCAATATCCTCCCAGCAGGCAGATTTGAAGACCTTTGTGTACTCTGCGCAACAGCCTGCTGTCTCGGGACTGTACAGCTACACCACAGCTATGTTGTCCACCACATCGCCGACCACAACGTCGCTCCAAGGCCCTGCATCAACGCTGCCACCTTCTGCAGGCGTTCCAGGCCTCCTAGGGCTGCCCCCCTTCCTGGCACCACCATTACCATCAACCCTCCCCATCCACCAGATTCAATTTCCATCATCACCATCACCCATACCCATCATGCAGCCCCACATTTCCCCTATCAGGCAGGAACAGAACCAGCCGACCACCACAAGAGTTCCTCACTTCCATAAGCTTGAGTTTCCAACCTTCGATGACAAGGAGGATCCCCTCGGTTGGCTGAATCGCTGCGAGCATTTTTTTTCATGGACAGCGAACATTGGAGAGTGACAAAGTCTGGTTAGTAGCCTACCATCTGGTGGGAGGCGCCCAACATTGGTACTTCATGCTGCAGCGCGACTCCGGTGTTCCGTCATGGCCGCGCTTCAAGGAGTTGTGCCATCTACGCTTTGGTCCACCACTTCGGAACAACGCGTTGGGCGAATTGGCGAGCCTATCCTTCATGACATCCGTTGAAGCCTACATGGACCAGTTTCAGGTCCTTCTGTGTCGTGCCAACCCTCTATATGCTGCTTAGCAGGTCCAACTGTTCACGGCAGGGTTACCAGATCGGATCCGCATCAACGTAGAGCTTCAAGATCCTCTAGACTTGCAAATGGCGATGAGTCTAGCCCACGCGTACGAGTGTCATGCTCAGACTTTTGATGGCCTATCATCGACGACACGCGCCTCTGTCCGCACAGCAAGCAGGCCACCTCTGAACCCTCCCTTGGCGACCAAGCCTCCTTCCTCTGTCCCCCGCTGAGCTGGCTGAGCACCGCAAGCAAGGTATGTGCTACAACTATGACGAACAATACATGCACGGCCATCCCTGCCAGCGGCTATTCTACATCGAGGTGAACGACTACGACGACGACAATGATGTTGATCTTGTAGTGAGCACCGATGGCCCCGTTGTCTCCCTTCATGCGCTCACAAGCATTCGTGCTAAGGAGATGATACAGGTTTGGGTCATCATCAAAAACCAGCTGCTGCTCGCCCTTCTCGACTCTGGATCAACACACAATTTTATCAATGAGTCGATCGCTCATCGCATCGGACTGCCAGTCCGTCCATTCGCTCTGGCTTCAACGTCGCAATAGCAAATGGTGACAGGGTGGACTGTGTTGGGTTGTGCACTGATCTCCCTGTACGCATCGACCTCGAAGACTTCAGGGTGGATTGTTACATTATTCCTCTGGGTGGCTACGACACGGCATTGGGTGTCTAGCTCCTTTGTACTCTTGGGCCGATCTTGTGCGATTTCGATGACCTCTGTTTGGCTTTCCGACGAGATGGCCGCCATGTCCTTTGGAAGGGTCTCGGCTCCACCCGGCAGGATATCCAACGTATGGAAGCACATGCACTCCGCGGCGATGATATGGATGGTCTTCTCCAAGACTTCGCTGACTTGTTCGCAGTACCTCATGGATTTCCCCTCAAGCGCTCTCGCGATCACAGGATTCACTTACTGCCTGATATAGCGCATGTGGTCGTACGGCCGTACCGTTACCCGCAGCTACAGAAAGATGAATTGGAACGCCAGTGTGCGGCTATGCTGGCCTAAGGTACGATCCGTCATAGCAATTCTACATTTTCATCGCCCATCCTTCTTGTCATGAAGCAGGACGGCACATGGAGGTTCTGCGTGGACTATTGTTCGCTGAACGAACGCACACTCAAGGACAAGTATCCGATTCCGATCGTGGACGAGCTTCTCGATGAACTTCATGGCACTTGCTACTTCACTAAGCTCGACCTTCGCTCCGGATATCATCAAGTCCGCATGCACCCGGACGACATTGAGAAGACAGCCTTCCGGACACATCATGGCCACTTCAAATTTTTGGTGATGCCTTTCGGTCTCACAAATGCAGCGGCAACATTCCAAGCCTTGATGAACGAAGTTCTTCGACCGTTTTTACACCAATTTGACTGGTATTTTTGGATGATATTCTAATTTATAGTTCATCATGGTCAAAGCATATTAAGCATGTTGCAGCCGTGTTCAAGCTTCTCCGCCAACACTCCCTCTTCCTCAAGTGCTCCAAATGCATGTTCGCGGCCTCCTCGGTCGCCTATTTGGGCCATATCATATCAGCTAATGGTGTGGCCATGGATGGCGACAAGGTGCAAGCGGTAGTGGCCTAGCCGCACCCCCGCTTGGGTCGTGGGCTACGCGGATTTTTGGGTCTTGTCGGCTACTATCGCACATTTGTACAAGACTTCGGCGTCATCGCAGCACCACTAACTAAACTCCTCAAAAAGGAAGCGTTTCAGTGGACGGCTGATGCGGACACATCGTTTCAAGCCCTGAAGGATGCTCTCTCCCGCGCACCTATCCTCCTGCTACCGGACTTCAACAAGTTGTTTGTCATTGACTGCGACACCTCGGGCAAGGGGTTTCAGTGTCGTACTGCATCAGGGCGCGGGCGCCTTGGCCTTCTTCAGCCGGCCATTTGCTGCTCGCCACATCAAGCTAGCCGCCTACGAGCGTGAATTGATCAGTTTGGTCCAGGCAGTTCGGCACTGGCGACCGTATTTATGGGGGAGTAAGTTTTGCATCCAACTGGTCATTATAGTCCTAAATTTATTCTGGACCAGCGCCTATCTACTATTCCGCAGCATCAATAGATCAGCAAGCTTTTTGGGTTTGACTTCACGGTCGAGTTTTGGCGGGGACGACTTAACACCGTGGCCGACGCTCTGTCTCGCCGGGATGCCGACCAAGGAGCCTTTTTGGCAATATCAGTTCCCACGTTTCAAGTTTTTCAGGACATTCAGCGCGAAGAACATACCAACACCGAGATGCTCAGTACGCGTGACAAGGTCTTAGCCGGTGACCTGGGTGCGCCATGGCACTTCACTGATGGCCTCATCCAGTTTGGTCGTCGAGTATTCTTGCCAGCTTCATCCAACTTATTGCCCAACCTGCTGCAGGTTGCCCATTGTATGGGTCATGAGGGCATATGGAAGACACTTCACCGGCTGCGGGCTGAATTTTACATTCCACACGACCGTCAGCTTGTCCGGGACTTTATTCATGCATGTGTCGTATGCCAGCGGAATAAAACAGAAACACTTTGGCCGACCGGTCTGCTTTAGCCCCTAGCCATTCCCTCTGGTGTTTGGGAAGATATTTCCATGGATTTTGTGGAGGGGATACCCAAGGTGAACAACAAGTCAGTTATTCTTACAGTAGTTGACCGCTTCTCCAAGTATGCGCATTTTATTGCGCTAGGCCATCCTTACACGGCAGCATCAGTGGCACGAGCTTTCTTCGACAATATTGTATGTCTACATGGTTTTGTGACTTCCATTGTAAGTGATCATGACCCAGTGCTTACAAGCCACTTCTGGAAGGATCTATTCAACATGGTGGGAGTAAATCTTCACATGAGCACGTCATTTCACCCACAATCAGATGGACAGACCAAGGTTGTCAATAAAGTGATTGCCATGTACATGAGGTGTATCACAGGTGATAAGCCTCATGCTTGGTTGGAGTAGCTTCTGTGGGCGGAATATTGCTACAACACGTCCTTTTCATTCGGCGCTTCGTACATCACCTTTTTGAGTGGTTTATGGTCAGGAGCCGCCAGCCCTTATTCCCTAGACACAAGGAGAGGCTAGGGTTGCTACTGTAGATGATCTGATTCGCGAACGAGACAAGTTTCTAGTAGCTGTCCGTGAGCATCTTCTCTAGGCCCAGCAGTATGGCAAGAAATATTATGATGCTCACCATCGGGAAGTAGTGTTTAAGGTGGGCGATTGGGTATGGCTCTGCCTCCTCCACTAGCAAGTGCAGTCCTTGTCTGTGTTTCCCACCGGTAAGCTTGGACCACGCTTTGTTGGGCCGTTTCAGGTGGTTGCACGGGTGGGACAAGTAGCTTATCGCTTGCTGCTTCCAGATGGTGCCCGAATGCACGATGTCTTCCACGTGGGTCTTCTCAAACATTACCACGGCTCCCCACCAAATGCTCCGCCCACCTTACCTCCCTTGGATGAAGGTCGTGCCCTACCAATTCCTGCTAAGGTCCTTCGGGTGGCTCTACGAAGGGGCGTGTGGCATGTCCTAATGTGTTGGGATGGCATGGACATGGCAGAAGCTACATGGGAGCCAGTTGATGAATTTAGAAGGTCTTACCCGTCGGTTCAGCTCGAGGACGAGCTGCGAGGGGGGGGTGATGTTATGATCGGCATCCAGTATAGGCGACGCAGTAAGAAGGATTAGAATCGGGTAGGAGATGTAATCTAGCTTAGGAATAAAAAGTCCTAGTCGGATTAGGACAGACATTGGTTAAGTCAATTAGAGATAGGATTCTATAGCTATCGGATTAGAGATAAGAAGTCCAGTCGGTTTAAGAATAGAAGTCTAGTTGGATTAGGATAGGAATTGTGGTTTGAATATAATTTGTAAGCCGGTTGGGTACCCCTGGCCGACCATATATATGTGGGGGCTATGCGCCTAGAATAAAGGGAGCAACAATTACCTCTACTACTTCTATTCCTCTACTGCTATTTCTATTGTCGATTCCCTTGCTGTTCTCTTTCTTCTACCTTTGTCCAAGCCCCTACCGTGAGCACCAGGAAGGTGATCACGACGCCTACCAGCAGGAAGCTTAAGCCAAGGCCTAAAGTACAGCATCGATACAATCTAAGGAGAGTAGGCCTTACCAGGAGGAGTCTGTAAAGAGAGACTTGAAGAAATGAAATATCCTTGAAGAACTATCAAAAAGCGCGTGAAAGTTAGCAATCCACGTGCCAGAACCATAAATTATACTTTAGCTCCTTGTACCGTTATTATTTTATTTTTTACTATTACTAGTATCATTGTTATCATTATTATTTTCTCATCATCTTTTTAGTTGGATCTTGTGAGTTTCATCTCTAGCCTACCTCAACTTTCTTGGGACAAAGGCTTTGTTGTTGTTGTCGTGTAGGTAAACTGTAATATCTAGATGCTCTCCAAGGTTCAAGAAGATGATCTACTGAATGAAGGAGAGTTAAGTCCAAAGTAAATTCCACAGTGGATCAACTGCTATATGCCTATTACAATTGGTGTTTGCTTTTATTTTAAGACTGTATATAGATGTCTATCCAAGATCTTGTTGCTTGTTGAATATACTAAAACACAAGGTCCCAAAATACAAGGTATCGATTCTAAGGGGAAAAGTGTCTTGACAAAACATTTTGTAAAAATGGTTGCATTCGAGCAACTGCACTTTAAGCCCATAATCATATCTAACATATCTTACTATAAAAAGATAAATCTAAAAAAAGGTCAAACTGAAGTGAATAGGCATACCCTGGCAAACAGATCTTCTCTCATCCATGGAACCAAGTACTTCCAAGGCCATATGTCTAATGTACTTACAGCACGAGATTTTGTTAACACACGGTTTGTCATAAACTTTGCAGAAGTTAAGTTTGGGTGCACAAGGAATCTAGCTGCAACTTCAACCGAGAACTCATATGTGCTAAAAACACGATCAACTGGATTTCTTAGTATTGTTACTACGGAAGTTCTCTCCCTTGGCAGCTTGGAAATTAAGCTATAGTCATCATGACTAACAACCAACTTGCAATCAGGATGGCTGACAAGAAGACAAAATTTTCATTAGTAATTGTAAACAAATCATCTTGATAAAATTCTTAGAAGTGAACTCATGGGGCAAATAGCCAAATACTGGTGGACAATTACTTCCTAAGGCATTACAATGAAAAATTGCACCTTGAGTACCTAAACCTTTGTTGGCATCACCCATAGACAAGTCACAACATCCATGTAAATGTTAATTACCAATTTCAAGATGTTTGTGCCTATGTGTATACTAGAATGCATTCCCAGCCAGGTAAGCACTCAGAACATTATTTCACTAAACAAATATGCATTAAAATATTGATAACGTGAACTTTATTTAGATCATGATCAAAATTTAAAATATAGAAGATAACCTAGAGTGAGAATTTCCCAAGCATTTTTTCCCATAAAGGCAATAAAACTCGACCTGTTGAGAGAGCAGGGTGGATGTAACCGATGGATTTGAAGAATGAACTATTTTCTTTTTACTTATTCAGACAGTTTACCAGAAGAGCATATGGTTCAGAACTCAGAAGGGGGACTCATAATACGGATATCGTTTAACAATTGCCTGATTGACATGATGATGGAATTCAGCAAAGTAGAGGACTAACTTTTCTCACCTTGGGTCAAACCGTAGCTTATCATAAGAACGCGGGCATTCCTGCGCATTTGTATACAGCTTCTTCAAGAAGCTGCCAAAACATGAAACGTCACCGGGATACACCTTATATTACAGTGAACCAAACTGCTGCAAGGTCCAGAGAATTTGTACCAATGAAAGTAGGTGCGGCCTCCGGTTCTAGGAATGTGAAGGAAGAAGAGCAAATCCTTGAGGCTCAGTTTGTCCCCATCCTTTTGGCTTCCCGCAGACGAATCCGCCCAGCCCCTGACAACTCCCTCGCAGTGTCTGTACTCGTCATCAGAGCTGACAAGTGGGAGCAACGCCACTGCATCCCCAGAACGAGCAACCATTAGCGATTAGTCTATTACCATCGCAAATCGGAGTAGGCGTGCTTCCAAGCTTCCAGCGAACGTTCCTAGGACCGAGATCATTGCAGCGAACGAATTTTTCGAAACAAGGATTCCATGCTCCCAGCGAACGAATCATCCTATCAACGTCGCAACCGCTTACCGCGCGCAGCAGCAAAGCAGAATTCAGACGTGCTGGGAATACGGCGAGAGGCGAGAGGCAAGCGCACCTGACACCACGACGAGGAGAGCCAGTCCGAGCGCGAGAGCGCGCGCGCCCAATCCGACCACCCGCGCCATCGATTCGGCAGGGGAGCCTGCCGGCGCCCAGATCAGGCGCCCAGATCCAGCAGCGAACACGGCGCCCAGGCGCAGCGATCGGGAAGACGAGGACGAGAGGGCCGGGCCGGCGCAACAACGGAAGGGAGGAGGGAGGACGAGGGGGCGTTAAAAAAGGTTGGGGGAGGAAACGGTAGGATCACGAGAGGGAGGTGGCGGTGGCGGCGGGAACCTCAACTCAGCGCGCCGCGGCAGGCAGGGACGGGAGGAGGCCTCGGCACCGGCGCACGCACGCACGCCCGCCGGCACCCGCCTCTTTCCTCGCCTCCCTCTCCCCCTGGGTTCCCGTGCCCACTCCTCTCGCGCGCGCTCCGCGGCTCGTGTCGTGGTGGCGCTGTTGTTTATTCTCTTTCGCGGCCTCGCCCGCGCAGCTTCTGCGCTAGTGGCGGTCGCTATCGGGCGGGGGCGTATCGACGCCGAGGCGGAGGCGGAGGCGGGCGTAGGTGCGGTGGTGGTGGCCCGTGCCGTGGTGGATTGATGGTGGTGGGAAAGCGCGCAGCGGAAAAGGCAAGTTTTTTTTCTCGCCACTCGCGCCGTGCGATGGGTTTCGGCCTGCCGGCCTCGGCCCTCCTTCCCGTTTGTGCAGCAATTGATCTTCGTCGTGGCTCTCCGACTCCGAGATTTGCAGCGCACCGAGCGGTGGATCTGGCCGGTGGTTTTCTCCCGTTTGTGCAGCAAATGGTGGGATCTGGTACTCCAGATGGTGCATATCTTCCTCTGTGTGCATCGATCGTGAAGAGACGTTCAGCGCCGGTTTGGTCCCTAGCCAGTTGTGGAAGTCTCAGCGAGCAAGATCAGGTTGCTCTAGAAAAATATGGGATCATCTCGTTTGATAGGGTTTTCACCTAAATTTATTGTGGATTCGGATCTAAAACCTAGTCAAACACCTCCTTAGGCAATCTTCTCATGACTTGTATCTAGGGCTAGCAATAGGTCGAATTCAGATGGAGCAAAATCATATCGGATCTAAAACCCATCAAACTCAATCCAACCAATACCCGCACCCGTTGGGTGCCCATCGAGTTTTCACTCATCTAGATCCTTCAGTAGCCCGCCAGTGGAGACGGGGCACCAGGCGGCGACGGCTGCGCAAGGCAGTGGAGGTTGCGTGGGGCAGAGACAGAGGCGCCGTCGCATGACGGTGGAGACGGTTGCACGGGGTGACGCTGGCTCGTGAAGGTGCGGGGCGATGACCGCAGCTGCATGTGGCAGCTCTGGCGTGTAGTGGAGCAGGGCGACGGTGGCGATGATGCATGAGGGCTGGAGTAGCATGGGGCTGCATGGGCTAGCGACGGTAGCACAGGGCGGCGGTGGTGACAGCGACGACGACACGTGGGGGTAGTGGCAGTGTGAGGCTACATGGGTCAGAGGCGGTAGCGCAACTGCGCGGGGTCCAAATCGAGGAGGCAGGTGTAGAGAACATGGCCTTTTTGAGCATGTATGTGATTTATTGATTAATGACAATATAGTCAATAGGATTAACATGTTTGTCAAATATATGTTTTAGTAGGTCTAATGGATGCAACAAGAGAGAAGTCACTGAAGCCGGGACAAAGAGAGGAATGAATTCGATTTGTCCTATGAATTTTTTATATGTTCTTAACAAGCTTTTTAAAGAGTCCAAGATCATCAAAATTAAAGTTTGGAGTAAAAAGTTTTGCTCAAAATACAAAATGATAGTCTGCTAAAAATGAGCATACCAGATAATCTGACGTACACAAGGATTGTTGCATAGAATAATCCAACGTTCACAAAAATGAACACGTCGGAAGCTTTGGTGTTCGGAAGAAGTTCTCTGTGAGGGCATGTCCAAATTAAATTTAAATTAATCATTAGGACGATCATTTTAATAAGATAAGAGCTAGCTCGTGTCTGTCTCTCATCTGTCTCTCAACGCGTCACGTGCTAACCCATATCTCATCACAACGATCATAGCAATGAATGATTAAAGCGAATCTAACTCCGGCAGTCCCGGTATGTGTGCTGTGGTAACTCTCAGGATAGCTATTACCTACAAATATCTTTACAACATGAATATCATAACATCAAGTTAAACAAAATTACAAGTGATTACAAGCTGAATGAAATAATAAAGGCAAGTGTTTTCTAGCGTAAATATATATACATAAATCGTAGCAGAAGAAAAACATCTAGAAATAAAATGAAGGCCGGTGGCACCATTTACCCACAAGGCAACGGATCAGGGTTAGTAGTAGTATAGCGACTACTCACCACCACACCGCTCTTAGTGGGATTCGAGCAGCTGGCACCCATCTTCACCTGGAAAGAAAACAAGCAGCGTGAGTACAAAGGTACTCGCAAGACTTAATCCATAGTGGATACATATAATAACCCGACTCCAGTGAAAATGCATTTGTGGATGCATAGCAAGGAATCGATCATAAAGGTTAAATGAATTTGTAATGCAAAAACGATTTTAACTCAAGTGTAAGCAACTACAACCTAGCAACTGTACACTCCTATACTGAGATCATCAACATAACATGTCTGTAACTTGGAACATCCCAACTCATCAACCACCATCTCCATCCACTTCCCATCATACCCTCACAACCACATTCGGAACTCTACGATTGATGCAAATGGACAAAAGTGTGCTTATGACCGAGAGCGCGGTAATTTGAATTGATTTTACACCCTACATGGGTATATGTTTACCCAAATAACACGAGACCACCCTCCATACAACCCGTTGGTTGCAAGCGATGATTCACATGAGAACCATTCACGTACTCACCCTGAACCTTTGTTCCCATGCCAAGCCATATGGAGGTCATCTAGATCTCGTGCATACGATGACTTACCGGCCCAACCTCAAGTGCCTCTAAAAGGCTTCTCGCTCACATCTCGGTGCATGAGTCAAATGAACACGGTGACTTACGATACTAGATTCACTCGTCCCATATACGAATATGTGGTTAGTACGAAAAAGTGCCAAAACCAATTGCACCAACGAACGGTGCTTAAACGATGCAAGCAGTCTATGTCATCCGGCTTCCTCTCCCGACCTACCCTAGCACCGTTCACATCCCGTCTATTCTCACCACTCATCAACCCATCATTGTGTTCATGGTGAAAGTAATCAAGTGCTATACTCATGAATGATGGAACATTCCACCACTTGACTTCTACCGAGGACCTATGCATTGCTGAGCATCTCGTATAACTTTTAAGTTAGACATTATCATGATTATACCCTGGCTACAAATATTGAGATCATCAATACAAGATAGGGATAAATGCAATAAATAGGTGCTACCCGATTTTCCGACATCGACTAACTAAACATGCATAACATACATAGAGCATAATTTATCAATTTACCCTTCACATGATCCAAAGTATAAGGTACAACATGCTTAGATGCTTGTCTTGCCGCTTTTCTTCAATTCGGGATAAACGTCAAACCCTTTCACGAAAACCTGTTACACTTCAGTTCGACGATCACTAAAGAAAAGAATGCATCACAATAAGCATATGATGAAATGCCATAAAATATGATTTATAATGGATGAAAAAAAATTCCGAGTTAGAACAAGCCATAAGAAGACTAGCAAAATTGGTTTCACTAATTTTGGACTTGTAAAGAATTAACGATGAATTAATGAATCATTAACATAATTAATTTATCTCACAGAGTTAATTAATTATTTCATGGATGGGAATATTTTTAATAGGTAGAAGAGGTTATTATAAAACCAAAAAAATTGATTTCATAATTTTTGGAGTTATAGATAATTTACTATGAATTTTATAAGTTTCAGCAAAGAAAAAAAAGAAAAAACGTATGATAAATAGTACATTCCGAATCCTCCGGGTTGAACTCGGACCCTTTAGGTTCCAGAGTCTCCGGGTGAACCTCCGGGTTGGGGTGCTTGGATATGTTTTGGTTAGGATCACGAGTAACCTCCGGGTTTTGAAGTCTCCGAGTGAACCTCTGGGTAGGAGTCCTCGGGTATTTTTGGTTAGGATCACCCGGAACCTCTAGGTTGTGACCCGGAATCTTCGGGTTCTTGAATAATACATGTTTTGCGACACTTTTTTGATCGATTCAACTTGCATGTCTATCTAAATTGAGGATAAGCATGTTTAGCACTAATGCATAGATTCTAGACATAATTTACCCACTCGACAAGTTCAAATCACTAGCTCAACTCATCCAAACTTCTCACATTAGCTCAATAACCTCAAGAATGCCGGTGCTTCACCAATCCTCGACTACAGCTCACAAAACCTATCCAAATGCCAAATAATTCATGCATTCTCACATGGAAAATCTCGGAGACTTACCCAAAGTGTTTTTTCAAGGTTTGTGACTGTCGATTTGGGGAAGAATCGAAGAAAAAGCTTGAAGAAGGGAAGACAAGGTGCTGCTAAAATTTCAGAAAAAAGTGGTGATGAAAAATGATTTGCAAAACCTTCAAAAGTTCATGAATGCAAGAATTTCTTGGATGGATGGATAGCTATAGAGGTGGGGAATATCGTGATGCGACATGCATACCTAGATTTTGCTCCTTGAGGGCAGATTTTTGGTGGAGAGTCAGAGAGAGCTTGAGAGGGGAAGAGGAGAGCAGCAGCACTCTGCTCGGTTTGGGGAGGAGAGGGAGAGTGAGCATGTGGGTGATAGTGAGAGAGAGGGAGAAGAGCTGCTGCAGCACTAGAGAGAGGGAGGGGGAGGTGGTGGGGCCCATTTGGTAGAGAAGCAAGAATTATTTCAGCTGAAAATCCTATTCTTTTCCTCCCCATTTTACTATTCCAAAGAGGTGCTCTAGTGCTCCAAAAATTCTATGAATTATGTGCCATGATTGCAAAATGAGATGAACCCAATTTAACTTGGATTTACCTACCACTCCTAAGCGAAACTTGAAACAAAAGAAAATTCTAACATTGGGTATTTTCTTAACACATAGAAATGATCAAACCACCATTAGAAAGAAGAAGCACTCAACAATACTTAACAATTAAATATGATACCCATGATGCATGATTATGCTTAATAATATGCTTACAAAGTTGGGACGTGACATTCTCGTCGGACTATTTTTCCAGATGGACTGCAAAATGGCGCGGTTGACACCGTATGCACGTAAGATGTTCTGGTGTTCAAAGAGAACATCACTCCGAATCTTCCGACGTTCATGAAAAATATATCATTGGAGCAACGTCTAGTTCGTGGGGTTGAGGCTATATATACCCCTCCCACTCGATCATTTGAGTCAGCTGGAGTCCAGATAAGCTCACATATACTTGAGGAGACATCCAAGCTACCAAAGTGCTAAAAGTGATCATCCAAGACAATTAACACAACAATAGAGAGTGATTAGTGCTATTAGGCCTAGAGAGAGTTGTTGCTAGGTATTGATGCCTAGAAAGGAGATCAAAAAGTGATCATACCTTGTACCAAGTGGTACACCATCGCCTTGGAGTCTTGGTGACTCGTCGGCACCATGAGTCTTGGTGGCTCAAGCTTGTCGACCCTTCGGCTTCATGTGGAGCGGCGGCAAGAAGCTTGTACGGGGACGAAGAGAGCTTTACCTTGGTAGCTCAAGCTTCGAAGTGAAGATGGTGACAAGTGACCGGAAGAGAGACTTGTGGTGAGCTTTGCCTTTGTGGCTTTATGGCTCAACCTACATGAGGCCTAGGTGGCTCAAGGGTCATGATCGTGTGTCGATCGGGAGCAATAGCGTAGGTGGCTGCTCTAACATTGACAAGAGGTGATGTTTATACCATCGATACCATGGGATAAAAATCCTTTATGACGAGTTTGCTCTCTCCATCTTCTTTACGTTTCCGCATTTACATACTTGCAAGTTACTTTTGCTTATTTACCTTCCTAGTAGTTTGTTAGGATTGGTTATAGGTTGCAAACCTGTTTAAGTGGTAGAGTAGACACATTATATAAGTTTATAGAGCTAATCAGTTTTATATGTCCTAGTTCACCCCCCTTCTTAAGACGCCACCGATACCTTTCAGCGAGGACCGACGCCAATCTAGATGGGAGTCCAAACCGGGGGGGGGGAGAGAGAGAGAGAGAGAGAGAGAGATGAAGAGAGTGTTGGGCTGGGTTGGGTGGAAAGTAGAAATTGAATGGCCCGTATAAGATTTCACAGGTACCCGACCAGCGGGCGAATTCAGAAACCCGAGCCCAACCCATTTCGGATACCTGACCCGCTAGACTAGTGAACGAAAATTTAAACTCGAATCTGGACCCATCAAACACAGAAATCATAGGTACTCGAGCCCACGGGTTCAATTGCTAGCCCTACTTATATTTAGGGCTGGCAATGGGTCGGGTCGGGACAGGTCTGGGTGGAGCAAAACCATGCTCGACTTGAAACCCACTAGCCACAACCCAACCCGAACCCGAATGACCAAATGGGCTAAAAACTAAACCCAAATCCATTGGGCGCCATCAAATTTTAGGCACCTGTCAGGTTCAGCTCAGCAGTAGGACAACACCGGGAGGTGGGGCGATGGCAGTTGGTCGACGAAAGTGGTAGGGCATTTGCACAGGGTTAGAAGCCGCTAGGCACGTGCAAGAAAAGGAGGAGGCGGTAGCGAAGGGGCAGATCTACTCAGCGCGGAGGCAGAGGCTGCCAGGTTGAGTGTGCAAAGGAGGAGGTGACGCGATGGGGTAGATTTGGCCCATTGATAGCTCAACGCGGGGTTGAAAGCAGTCGGGCATGAGCGGGAGTAGGAAGAAGTAGTAGTGGGGGCGAATTTGGCCCCTTAGCGGCTCTGCGTAGAGGAGGAGGCCACTTGGTTCGAGCGGGTAGAGGAAGGAGGAGGCGAAGCGATGCGGCGACATCCGTTGGGCAGATTTGGCTGCTTAGTGTGGAGCCAAAGGCCGCCAGGATCGAGCAGGCGAAGGAGGAGGCAACACGACGCGGCGGCAGCGGTGAGGTGACGCGATGGTAGGCTAGCGACAGCCGAGAGTGGCTCACGCAGGATCGACTAACCGAGACTCCGAGAGAGACAAAGAGCTAGGGTTAGGAGGTGCGGTGAATAGTAGTGGCTAGTGGGTTGGTCGGCTAGGCCGCTGGGCTACTGGATTGCCATTATATTAGGTGACCCGTGGGCACCTACGAGCAAAATATTAAACCCAAACCCAACCCGACCTGCCAAATCCGTGGGCAAAAATTTCAACCCGAACTCGGACTCGTTGGGTCCAAAACCCATGGGTACCCAAACCTACAGGTCTAATTGCCAGCCCTGCTTGTATCTATGCCTATTATGCCCCGAGCCGACCTGAAAACAAGTTTGGTGTGCCTAACCTAATAACATAACCGACCAAACTCTCCTAGAACGGCAAACTATGTCAAAAAATGGTTTCAACCAAGCACCCCCTCCTAGCCCTAAGACGAGGACCAACCAGAGGCACTAGCATGACAGCACCTGGGTCAGATGTCTTTGACATTTGACACATCTAGATTGTTGTTATTTGTATCTTTTCTTCCATGGTATTTATACAGATGAGTACTCTATATAGATTGTTTGATGCCTTTGACATTGGCAAAAATAAAAAAGTAGACAACATACACGGCCGTATTTGCTAAAATAGACAACATGTCATCGTATTTACAATTCGAGAATGCGTATTTGGCACCTCATTTACTAAAAACTATTTTTCAGTACACGAGGTGTCCATATGGGCCGGCCCCACCATTTTCGGCACACGAGATATCGGATATGGCACTATAGACCATATTCGGCACCTCATGTGCCGAAAATCAAGTGTATTCGGTACAAGAGGTGCCGAATATGGTCCACAATATCATATTTGGCACCTCATGTGCCGAATATGGCCAGGATTGCCGTGCGGTCATTTTGTGCATGTGCTTATGTGGTAACTGCTCTTACAAATTTTTACAACGCGTGTGCTTGTGTGGTAGCTGCTCTTATAAATTTTTACAACGCGTGTGCTTGTGTGGTAATTGTTCTTACAACGCGAGTGCTTGTGTGGTAACTGTTCTTGTACGCGTGCGCTTGTGTGGTAATTGCTCTTATAAATTCTTATAACTCGTGTGCTTGTGTGGTAACTGCTCTTACAATACGTGTTTATGTGGTAATTGTTCATAATGGATTCTTACAACGCGTATACTTGTGTGTTAATTGTTTTTACAATGTGTGTGCTTGTCTTATCTAAAGGCTCAGTCAAAATATAGGTATGAACATATGTCATGGTTTGAGCCTAAGCACATTAATGTTAGCAATTGCCAACTTTTAACAAAATTAGAAATTATTTGCTAATTTAAATGTATATTTCAAAAATCCTAATTCACTATGTAGTCTCAAATACTATGAGCAACCTTAACACTTAGCCATGTTTGAACATGCACAATTTAAAATGTAGTAGTGGCAATATTCCCCCGTATATCATTGATCTCAAGATGTATAGTGCATAGCTGTTGATTACCTAGATCATATTAAGATGGCGGTGAAAAGTGGAGACGTAAACTAGCAAAAAAATGCTAGTTATGCCTGTCCATGCTATCAGGGTAAGACGGTTATCGTCTCTGAGGTGGTGATTAGAAGTTGTGAGGATAGGTAGAAGCAAATCCACCATCATCTTTAGGGTCATCAATATTCTCCGAAAGTGGAGGCCTCAGAGGGAGGGATAATTGTGGTATGAAATCATTGTCCTCATCATCATCTTGAACTATCACGATAGGAGCATGTCCTATTTCCTTATTGGTCGTATGCTATGTCGATGTGGTGCGTGAATGTTCTCTTGTAGTGTTGTTTGAACATTCTCCTATATTTCTGCTGGAACATCAAGGCATCAATGGCATGAAATCATCGTCCTCGTTAGCCTAATCATTTTCTGGTTGAATAGTATAGGGCACCCTTGTACCCGTTAGGTTCGCTGATCTTTGTCGTCTTTTACGCAAATCAGGCATCATACTCCCGCTAAAGAGCATATACATCACCAAGAAGTTTAGAATTTCTTTGTTGATCAACTCAGCGTATTCCAGGAATGCCTAACGCAAAAGAGGAGCATTCAAATCAATAGAAAAAAGATAAGCAGTGTGACCAAATAGAAAATAATGAACCTGGATGTGGGATGCATACTAGTCGAGCAACATCAAAATCCTTCTTTGCCTCATAGAGAAACCTAGCACATAAGGTTGATCGGCTAGTTCGCACACCCTGAGATATATTTGAAGTCGCTCATGCAACAAAGCCCTAAGGTCGTCAGTGGTTACATGTTGAAGCAGAGTTGTTAATGCGGAACAGAAGGGCCTTGCATGCAATATGAACACAATTTGGATTAGGTTATTCTCCTTGAAGGGATCATCCTTCCCTTCACGCATAACCTACAATGAGGCATTTAATACTATATCGATCGTTTTAGGTGTCCATTAAAAGCATATACTAGAAGATCCCGCTATAGATTTATTGCTCCGTGACTACAACGTTCTGACTCCGCAACAAAGCACGAATCTCTCATTATTTAATAAATAGTAAATAATTATTAAATATCATAATTAATATTTAACAATGCTTAATAAATAAGTAATAAATAAAGTTATGTGCCATAATTATTTGACAAATATTAAATAAATTAAAATTAATTACATTAATAGTACAATGAATAAGACATAACATTGATGACTACAAAAATAAAATGAATAATACATGTGTCATAAACAAGTACAAGTGCACTATCTACTCAACGACGATGACACCACATGCAATCCCCAGGGGTGTAAGCGTCTAGCGGGTGTGTGGCCCTCATCCCAGTGGCCTGCACTGGCTCCTACCACGTGTGCCTTTGCTCGTCATCGTCCTGCCCTGTTGGACCCCCATCGAATGTGTATCTAGACCCGCTAACTCGGCTATACATGTATCATGATGAAGCATCCTCATGCAGAAGTGTGGACACTTGTAGTACGTGCTCTGATGGAGTCCGGTGTGCTAAAGTCTCAACATGCTGGTACCATTGTGAACCCCTAGGTGTATCGGGATATTGGAGGTACTGGTCGCTTAGAAGCTCGGCTAAGCTGCCAGCCTGCATTGCAGCAGCTCAGTCAAAATCACGTGTGCCGCTCCAGTTAGGCATCTGCTGCGTACAGTCAATGACGACCTCATGATGAGTCGATACTGCAGGTGGAGGTGTCATCGTAGTCTGAGGAGGTTGTGTCCACTGAGGGGGCTATGAACCCAGTGTACATTGTTCGAGCCCAAGAGCCTCCGTGCACTTCTCGGTTTTAGTACTGGAACGTGACACATGATGCTCCGCAGCCGAAGGCATCTCTCGCGACTGTGCCCGAACGGGTTCCTCATGGGCACTGGACGAGTGCCTGTTGTGGCACCGGTCCATGGCTGGTAGGATGAGGGTCATGTCAGTAATATATAGGTTTAACTAATGAAAATCATTAGAAGTATCGCATCACTTACCACAACATAAAGAAGGCGAGCACAATCCTCGGGGAAGGGTCTGGGGGCTGGGTCTACAAGTCCACTGAGTAAGGTGGTACGCCTGCACGAATGGTACTACCAAAGGTACTCCCAGTACATGTCGTCGACGTATTGTACAGTAGGAACGACGACATCCATTGCGGCTAACTCTATCCACCTGTTTATATGCTCGGCATTAATGGATGACCAGTTCTGCATGCTTGCAATCCCCTATGCGCTCCTCCTATACGTGATATAAACAGTTATAATTTCTTAACATGGATCACCTAAGGTAATAATAGTACATAAAATAACACACTTACTCATGCGCCCATCCAGCGTCTTGTGGGAGAGGTACTGGAACCAACTGTCGGTACCCGAACTGCCTTTGTACATGCTCAGGAGAATATACTTTCACGTTGTTCACGTACAACAAGAAGCATTTGGTCATCCATAAGTACGAGTCATGCAAATAAGAGGATAATATGAGGCATCCAATCGCAATTTCAGCCACTTGTGCCATACACCATGGATCCAACTTCACGATATCAGTGTTGAGGACGTCCAGATCACTTGCTGCTGACTCCATCTCAGCCTCGCATGAATCCACTGATACCCCATCGTAGGTCTCATGTTATCTGTAATGCCATCGGACATGGGGACTGGATAGTAGCTCTTGCTCACCCAAGGTCGACAAACTGGGAGGTACTCCCAGCTCCATAGTTGTAACAGGTGTAAGAAGCCTGAAATAGATCACTTCTTCTTTGACCGCTGGGTTGCAGCACATAATCCTCTATACGTAGCAGCCAGCACAACCGATCTCCAACTATAATATATCAGCTCATAAGGACGTAATGCAAGCTGACGTGCTAACCATATAATATGAGGGAGGATATAATCGTCTGTCATGTTGCAGAACATGATGCCTCCCAGCAGGATGTACAAGTACATCTCATAATACTGCATAACTGTAGTCTCATCCGCATCCTGTGGGCATGGACCAAACTGTAGCATGCCATGAATCCAGGACATGGAGAGGCCAACATCATTCATGTCATATTGCACACCAAACCTACAAAATACAAAGGGCCACTGAAGCATGAATAGCATTATATCATATGAAGTGCATTACGTAACAAATAATTACCTGCCATGAACGTAACTCTTCCACTGCTCCTTTGTTGGTAGCGAAACTACTAACGGGGTGCCCCTGATCGGTAGTCCGGTCAGTATAGCCACATCCCTCAATGCGACTTAGGACGCCACCAGTCCACAAGAGCTGTGAGTAGTGACGCCTTAATTGACGGGAGAGGTGTCATGCCACTACCAACCATGGAAGCTCTGATCATCATGAGAGCAAACGGTAGTAGTCCTACTCGTGCGAATGGCTCATGGAATCGAGAGTCTAACTCCTTAATCGTTTGCACACTCCTGGCACGCAACGGAACCAACTGCAAAGGTATCCAATACAGGTACTGAGTAAGCAACTAATTATCGTGGCAATTCAAAAGCACATATAATTGCTGTACCTGCTACCTTGTGAAAATCATCCCCCCTATGATTCTCGTCGTACCGCAGCTAAAGAAGCTTGGGAAGACGATCGTGAGCCATGATAACGATTTCGAGCTTTATGGTTCAATAATAAAACAGCATAAGATAACAGATATTATGTGAATAACAATGATGCTAGTACCACACAGTATATTACATGAACATGTATGTGATGCTAGTATCATACAACAACTAAATTGCAATAACTCTAATACAATACAATTCGATTGTGACTTGATAGTTTATTGCCAGGTGAGGCAAGTCCTCCTATCATTGCTAGGTTATTTGCAAATTTTGCACTTGCGTAGACCGTCAACAGCATCTAATGCATCTATGTCACCTTGCAGCCTCGTGGCTCTAGGCCTTTCAGGATCTGTGCATTATGCTCGGGGATAAGGTATCCACTTAGGCCCCTCGATCGCTTTTGTAGTTGCTTCCGATGTTGAAGGAATGTATCTTTAGAAGTCATGTGCTCCTCAATGTATTGACCGTGAAGTACGGTGATACATACTGTGATCCGTCATTGCTACTCATGTCCCTGCAAGCGGCGAAGACATGGGAGCACGAGATATGGTGCAGTTTTGGCTTATTGCATATGCACTTTACCTCGTGAGGCCCAACTTGACATTATCGCAAGGTGTCTCCCACGCTATACCCTGAATCATACTTGTGGCGGCACATGACCTTTAATCCATTGTTGGCCAGGTCATAGATTCTGGTCCGATGAAAGTGTGCCTTGTTACTCCTTCTGGATATGATTTCCTCCACCTTAGGTGTGAACCGCGTGCTGCACTCCATAGCAGCTATACCACTGTCTCGAAGTAGTCTGCCTTTCTATAGAATGCGAGCTCAATGATGGCACACAACGGGAGGCCCCGTACACCCTTTAGAATATTCTTGAACGTCTCTGGTATGTTCATTGTCATGATGATGCATCTAACATGGGAGACAATAATTTTAGAAGGGATATTTGTATAAGAAAGGATAAAATACGATAATTAAAATGTTATGTGATAACCTGGCATTGTGAATGTCATGGATTAGGGTCCAACGCTCCGTCAGCTTTTCCGTTATCCACTGGCTAAACATAGCACGTGAATGGCTAACATTAGTTTGGCCCTCACCATTTTGCCTCCGCAGATGGTCCTCCTGTGCTTCCTGCTCTGCCATCATATTGCGAGTGGTCTTATTTAACTCTCTCCATATCTCGTTGAACTTCGCCTAATGGTTTTGAAGACACAACCATTTGAACCTCTTTACAAGAGCATTGTTGTGGTACCTTGTATATAGATTCGCGCTCAAGTGTCGCATGCATCACCTTCTCTCAACATCAGGTCATGCAATGGAGTAGTTTGTGATGTCATGTAGCACATCTAACACATGTAGAAGGCCCTTGTTGCGGTCTGAGATGATGCAAACACATTCCCCATTAGTCACTACATGTGTCCTCACCAAGGTGAGGAACTACAACTAACTATTATTATTCTCACTGTCAACCATTGCAAACGTGAGAGGAATGATCTAATTGTTTGCATCCGCCACTATCGCTGTCATAAGGTTACCATGGTATTTGTCGCTTAGAAATGTGGCATCCACACATACAACCGACTTGTAATGTCTGAAAGCTTTGATGCACTGTCCAAAGGACCATAAAAACCTAATAAGGTATTGGTCAGTGGCTTTGTATGACCCATCCTCTAACTTGATCGGCTCATCCACCATGGCCCACTGAGTCCCTGGATTCGTTATGGTAATCTTTTGTAGCAGCCTCGGAGCATATTGTAAGACTCTTCAAAGCTTCCAAACAGCATCTTCAACGCTTCTGCTTCGCTCGCCACACGGTGTTAATTGGTCAGCATACTCGTCTTAGTCTGCACCTCCTTCATAATGGATTTTGACAACAAACATATGTTCGTGCCAACAAGAGTGATGAGGAGTTGGGCTATGAACCTCGCATCAACAGCGTGGCTCACATTCCTAATAGCCTCTTCACCACATATATGTGGGGTGTGTCTACTGAGTACAAAATAGTTCTCATATTTTAGCTTATGTGCTCGTATGAAGTAAGGACAATTCGGGTGCTTGATATACCTGACCTCATACTTCGTAGGGTTAGACTGAGTGCACTTGTGATCCCTTCTTGTGATTACAATATAATTGTTGTAGGATTAAGATAGATGACTAGAGGGGGTGAATAGACGCCTTACAAATTTCTTGCAAAATAGATAGTGTACTCTTTATCCACCCAACACACCTCAAGAAGAAATCACCACAAAGAGCAACGCAGCAGAAATTCAGGCTCAACCCAAAAGTTCTGATTCAAAAACCAAATTTGAAAATCCAACAAAAGGTGGGTCTCATGGTTGGAATCTAACCCTAGGTTCCACAGAAAACCAATCCATGGCTCAACCCCACACAAAAATTAGATCTTTAGAAGAAACACCAAAAACTCAAGGAGATGATCACCGGATGAAGAAAGCCTCCAAGTTAATGGATTAGAGGCAAAGAAATTTAATAACCAATTATATACTTTTATACACGAATTTTATGCCTCTAGCAACTAGAAGATTAACTCCAATAAGGTGGAAAAATTCAGCTCAAGCACGAAAATGAAAATCGCAACCAAGATCGAAAACTTGCAAAAAAAAAATAAGGGAACCAATAGAGGGAAACTAGGAGGGGAATTCAAGCATATGCAAAAATATAAACTTCATTACTCAAAGATGTCAACTCTATTTTAGACAAATTACAAAGATTTTTCTCTCAAAACTCACACCTATTACATAAGCTAAGCACTCATCCTTCCTCTCCTCTAAAACCCTAGCACTAGACTCTCAAATGGGTGGTGCAAGGGGATCAAGTGGTTGGTTCAAACTCTATCATAGCTCCACCCCTTTATTTATAGGCTTAGAAAATTTAACCCCTAATTTTTCTAGCTTGTTACCAAAATACCCTTTTCTTGTAGTAGACTCCTACCTTCAGGACTTAGCTTCGTCTCGACGCAAGCTTCGCGATAGTGCCATATACTCCTCCAGTCCTCCCATGGTTTTTAGGCCCAACCGTGAAACCCTCTGCACGCTTCTCAAATCGTGACTCACCACTTACTTACACCTTAAGCAAGCGCTCTGATGTCGACATATGTACTCCGTCTTGCGATCTTGACCACCGACAAGTCTCTCCCACTCCCGATCCCTCCAGCCGCCTTGTCACTTGCACTGGCATCCCTTTTGCTTGACTTTGTCAACACACCATCTTCATCCTCCGTTTCATGCTTTGCTTGACCTCCACCTGTATAGCTAGGATCACCCTTGACTCCGTCCAGCCTCCTTGATCGTTCGTCACTAAGCACTCACTTAGCTTCGATCACCCGCCGTCGACCGTCAAGTTGTATCCATCACCCGCACACCCCATGAGACAAGCAAACACATTTCTTCAAATCTAACTCTAGTTAGTCCATAATCAAAATGCTTAAACCAAGCTTAAACAATCCAAAACTTGACAAACTAAATCGATAACCTTGTCAATCACTCATCACACATAAACCAATGCACATTTCAAGTTGGTTTCTCAGTTGCTAATAAAGTGGATGATCTCCTCCCTGTTACGAAACCGTTGTCCAACATGGATATCGCTATTTTGGTATCCCTAGTTAGATAGGGTGTTATACTCAACGACGACACAATTCAGCAACCCAACACCATAAAAGCACTAAATCGGCGGCACTGGGTCATTATTGTCAGCACTTTCTTCCTCCCTGCTACCACCTACTTCATCATCCATACATCTTGCATCTACCTCAGAAGAGTCCACTCCAGCTCTCTTTGTATCGGAACTGCCCTCCCCGATATGTCATCCCTCCTCTTCATGCATCACATGCTGGCATGATCCTTCCACGCTAGTCACTGTATCACCTTGTACCAGTCATGACAATATGTTTATGTACACCCCCATTTCAAAGTTCTCCTCTAATGCCTTGCACGAGTACAAAGCCTATGTCTTGCTCCTTCTCATCTTGAATAACGTATGGACAACGATCGAGCTATTTGGAACAAGCCGTGGCTATACACCCTTTAGAACAACATTATAGGATGTTGGTTCACACGTAAAAGGCTCGTAACATATGATTTCAGACCATCTAGATCAATAGGTAGCTCAATCATACTCTCTATATGCTAGCAGTTCTGAAGTGATACGAGCCTCCCGTGCAAAATAGTGGGACATTCTCAATATAAATATGGATAGTCATAGCATATCTGCTAAACAAACGTTATAATAAAATAACTACTTACATATATATACGATACACAACTACTTACTCTAATTACTATACTTACTCTAAGTATTAATTACATACATAATCTAAATACTCTAATTTATCTACTTGATATAATTTATCAAATGTAATTGAACGGATTAAATAATCTACTTACTCTAATTACTATTACTAATCTAAGTCTTAATTACATAAATAATCTATATACTCTAATTTATCAACTTAATATAATTTATCAAATGTAATTGAACAGATTAAATAATCTACTTACTATAATTATTACTAATCTAAGCATTAGTTACCTACATAATCTAAGTAATTACTATAACTAATATCACGCTTATACTCCTTCTCTTCCCGCGCTGCTGCTCCTGCTCTCTTGAGCTCATCGCCTGAGCTCCGTTGCTCGCCTCTGAGCTCCTTGCCTCTGCTTCTCACCTGAGCTCCGCTGCTCGTCTCTGCTGCTCCTTCTCACTCCTCACTTTATAGCGGACAGGACGTGACACAATTAACACAAAATCCATCACCACTCAAACCGGTCACGCTGAAAGCACCTATGGCATCAAAGTGACCAACCGACGTGACGTGACGCGACCATGAGGTGATGCGATGCGACCGCACGACAATCCTGGCCGTATTCAGCATATGAGGTGCCGAAAATGGCAGGGCCGACCTATATTCGACACATCGTGTACCAAAAAACGGTTTTTGGTAAATAAGGTGCCGAATACGTATGCTAAAATTGTAAATACAATAATATGCTATCTATTTTGATAAATACGATCGTATATATTATCTACTTTTTGGATTTTTACCTTTAACATTTGACACATGCAGATTGGTGCTGCAACTTGTGGTTGCCTGTTGATAGGGAATGAGTAAGAGCACCTGGCGTGGCGTGCCCTTTGTGGAAGCAAGCTGCCAGATTCATGTTCATGTTGCCTGCCTAGTGCCGTTTGCTGGACGGAGGTTGAATGGATGGTTGCCCAGTAATCAGGGTTTCGGTCTGCAAACCTTTTACAATACAATATTAATTGTGTGTTCTTGCTGATGTTGCCAGTGATAGATTAGAGTCACAAAGTAGAAAACTCCCTTGTTTTTCTTCCTCTTCCTCTTCCTCTTCTATATAAAAAATTAGGGATAGGGCCTCAAGCCTAAGCCCCCTTCGCCCACCTGAATTCGCCCTGGCTGTTGCATGGAAAAAAGATAACAAAACTGGTCTGCGTCCTGTTCTGCAACATTTTTGTGTTCAACCATCGGTCGATCTGCTATTGGAAAGCAGGAACCAGCAGATGAGCTGGTTTTATTTACCTGTTTGATTCAGAAGTTAACTAATCACTGAAATTTGCTTACATGCACTAGGGCGATTAAGATTTTGCTTATTTCCTTCATCAGTTGGACTATTACTATGACCCAAGCGTTACAGTTCATCCCTGTTACTATCGACTACTTTAGCAGTCTACTATACAACATGCTCCCTGTTTTCCAAAAAACTATGAGCATCAACAAAGGGATTTAAGTCATTAACCAAAGAAACGACCAGCCGGTCAGCCACTGCCACGACACAATATACTACTAGTAAAAAATCCTTGTTCCTAGTCTAGTCAGCCAACACTTCTTCATCTCTACTCAAAACATATTTCTCATCGCCATCACCCCAAAACGTATTATTGGCTAGAATCTTCTTCCAGCAGCTCGTATTTCCCCCTCGTTTGTTTTTAGAATATACCTTTTTTCCAATTAATTCTTTCACTCGCTAGGTCTCGAAATCGATCCCATGACTATTCTTAGCAACTCGTGCTACTACCCCTAGGCTAGTACTTCTGGGTTGCAAATAGGTGACTATGTGAATATGGGTGAACGTGTGATAATAGTGGTGGTTAGGATTCTGGGTTGACGGTGGTGGTTTCACAACAAATTGATTTATCTGTTATAGGCTTAGAGTCATAGGGAGGGAGACTAGTATAGCGGAGAAGGCGGGCACAAGGGCAAAGCAACGAGGTGGTGGGGACACAACCAACCACGATGGCAGAGGATGGTCGCTGGACGATTCTAGGATAAGGGCGAGTGGCGACGGCCCGACAAAACTAAATTAGCGTGGCAGTGAGAAATCTAATGGTGGAAGCACCATCGAAGATGAGTGAAGAAGGATAGGAGGCGGGGGAGCGAGCCGACATTGAAAACAAGCACTAGAGCAGGTGCCTGAACAAAAGATAAAACGGGAAGTTGAAAAAACAACAGCGGCCGTCCGATGAACATCGAATGGATGAGGACGTTGGGATAAAAAGAAGTGCTATTTTCACATGCATGGAGTATATCATCACTCTATATATTTATGGACCGTAATCCTCTTGCAAGTTGCAACAAGTGCAATGCTCAAAGTAATCAGTAAGCAAAACAAAAGGAACAAGTCTTCTGGACTAGGGACTAATCGCCAGCTAAGGTGGCAAGAGATCAAATCTAGTAGAAACCCAAGCAAAATCCTCGTGACGAAGCGAGACGTGTCGAGCTCAGGATCCGATCATGCCGCGTCACGCTTTGATTTCCTACTGGTAAGGGCCGCCGAACGGTGCAAACGGCAGGTTCGGGTCGAGCTCGGGGTGAAGGTGGTAGAGCGAGGAGTCGAACCCAGCGGCGGAGAGGTCCGCCGTGGGGGCGGTCGCCCTGGAGACGACCTCGCCGAGCTCCGACTCCGGCCCGCGCATAAACACGCCCGTGCCGTAGTCGTACCTGCCTCCCGGGCAGTGCGGCGCAGAGAAGTAGCTTGACTCGGCCGGCGAGGAGAAGCGCGCCGCGGCGTCGTCCGGCGCCACGCCAGCGTGGAAAGGCACGGAGGGGAAGAAGAAGGAAGCGGGTGGCGCAGAGGCGGCGCCGTCGTCGTGGTCGTGACGCGGCCCCTCTGTGGTCTCCACCTTCAGGCAGTCCTTGAAGCCCGTGAGCAGCTCCATGCTCGGATCCTGCGGCTGCTGCTGCGGCGGCGGCGGCGGCGGCTGGCTGATGTCGTGCGCGGTCACCGCCGCGGCGGCCTGCCGCTGCTTCTGGTGGCAGGTGTGCGCGCCCTGGTACGTGACATCGAAGACACACATGTCGGAGTCCGAACGCTGCACCTGCTTCGTGGCGGGGCACCCCTGCGTGGCGCGGTAAGTGCACCGGTAGTAACCCCTGCAGGAACGGCAGCAGTATTTGTCAACGGAATAAATGGATGATTTGCCATTTAAAAGATGGACAATTTAATTATAGTATTACTTATATTAATGAAATATAAGATTATCTAAGTCATGATCGTAAGTTAGAATGACAAATAAGTAAAATCACTTCTTATCAGCATCAGGAACTAGAAAACGCTCAAATCACAACTTTCGCCACAGGAATTGAATGGTTTACCATGAAATTTTCGTAGAGTATTTTTCATATGCTGCGAAGAGGTCCCTATATGCGGAATTTTCTATAAAAAAATTATGCGCTCGAAATCTAATCAGTAGCAGTATTCGTCAGTGTCGGAAACTAAAGCCTCAAATAAGAACTTTCTCCACAAAAATTTCTGCAATTGTTTTTTGCTAGACTCATGTTTTGAAGAGGTCCCTATATGCAGAATCTCCTACAAAATATCACACACTCTATGTTCTAAAAATGGCATATCAATATATCATGACAAAAATTAAATCAATCATCAGGTTTACCTAGGATACTTGGCACCGAGTATGTCCTTCTGGCCGTACTTCCTCCAGCTGAACCCATCCTCAGGGGTGGCCTCCAAGTTTGCATCTGGCACTCGGAATTTGGCGGCCCATCTTGGCAGACCTTTCCTGTACTAACCAGGACCAGAGGTGACAGATGTTAAGGGCATGTTTAGTAGTGCTCTAACTTTAATTTTTTTTAAGTTAGATATTTTTTATTTTAGTAATTTATGAAGTTAAAAATATAGGTACATTAATGGTATTTTGCTGAGCTGTTTTATTTTTATTTTAGACTAAAATTAATAACTTAAATAGCTTTATTATAACATACAACCTCAAAATCTAAGGTGAAACTAGAAGTTAGAGCTCTGTCAAACAGAATCTAAAATTTTTACGATAACTTGCAAAATGCTGATATTTGACCGAGTGTTATGCGTCTATAATCACAAAATTCGTTTCTTTTTGACCAAACAACCATATCCTAAGACTGTGAGTACCATTCATTGATTTACTGTAGGACAATTCTCGTATTCCTTAAAAAAAAAAGACAATTCTCGTGCAGTTAGGTATCTTCCGAATACATATTTCAGGTTTACTAATGCAGCCATTGGTTTGAAAATTTCCTGCGTTCTTGAAAATAGTTTGAAAATTTCCCTGATTATAAAGTATACATGGAATAATCCTTACTTTCCAAATGTTTTCTTATGCTATTTACTACCTTTGAGCTGCGATGGTTGCCACACTTCCCACAGCTCAGCAGGGCGAACCGTTGAGCCGTGGTGCCAAACGAGGAAAACCGTTTGAGTTTGAAGTGAACGCACCTTCTCTTGCACACGCCTTGGCGCTCCTGCGCGTCCATCGCCGTCCCGACCGAGCTCTCGTCCGCCGACCGTGGCGAGTCGGAGCGGTCGGTGCCCCGCGACGACCCCGACGCGGCCTCGATGGCCTTCGCGACGGACACCGCCTTCCCGAGCGTGCACTGCAGCCGCCGCGCCGCGCCCCTGTAGTCGTACACCGCTCGGGACGGCGGGTCGTCGTCAGGCATCTCGCCGAGCTGCCTCGCCTGCTCCTCGCCCTCAGCCAGGATGCTCAGGAGCAAATGGATGCCCCCTTCTCCTGTAGTACCGTCCTGCATGGCTCGTACGTGCACTGGTGCACGAAAAGCTGCAGGATCTAGCTTAGCAACCTCGATCTGTGCTACAACCACACTGATTGGATACTCAGCAATCTCTTGTTCTGGGATCAGCTGGTTAATCAGTAATCCAGCAATCTCTGGTTCTTGGAGGTGACAGGCATGGTATGGCAATGGCAGATTTGAAGCGCGAGGCTAGCAGGCAGGAGCAACGGGAGGATCATGACAGGTTCAGAGAAAACAGAGGAGAAACAAAGTGAACTCTGATGACGCTTGATCTCTTCTTTCGACTTGCTTCAAGAATGAAGAAACCAGAGGCGAGAAGGATAGTAGTTATAGGCAGGTTTGCTAGGGATCGAGGGAGATGCGTGCGATGGCCATGATAGCAAGCTGGGTTTGGGCTGGCTGTACTTTTTGGCAACACTTGTGGTCTTCTGCATGTTGGTGAGAGGGAGCACGTTTGACCGGGGGAAACCGAGTGAATTTCGACGTATTTTTCTTTGCTTTGGGTCCTTGTCCGTCCATTGACCAGTCTTTGGTCAGACTCTTCATCGTACTGGAGGAGTAGAAGGAAATTGCTAGGTCCACTCGGTGGGGAAAGGCTTCGGCCGAAAAGTTTGTGGCATCTTTGTTAGTGGGGAAGAAATGAGTGGCGTGATGAGTCACTTTTCTTTTCGTAGTATCAGTTTCCTGAAAATCTCTTGCACTTTATTTTAGTCTAGGTGCAGTACTAGTATGAGAGCTGAATTTGCAAATTTGTTTAATATCTTTTCACCGTTATTTACTTCGAGTCAGATGGTTTGTTTAGACGGTAAAAACACAACGAGAAAAGCCTAATTTTGATTGCAGGAAACAGAAGAATATAAAATAGTTCTTGAAAGATTTTCTTCAAAAGATGAGGTATTTCTTGGAGTGTGAAGATCATGTTCATATGGATGAAGCACTCCAACATTTTTTTTCTTTCGGAATAGGTTGGAATTATATTAAAATTGAAAAAAAAAATTACATCCTCATATTACATAAAGATCTCTGAGAAATAATGAAATTAAAAGATTATACAATGAGGTCATCTTCTTCACCTCTGGTAATCTTCGCCATTCTTCACCTCTCACTGCAGTAGCTGAGCGAAGTAGAACATCAAAATCGGTGTCGGAACATTATACTAACTTTGACAAGGAACCATAACCTTTAGATAGCCGCAATAGTTCAGGCCTTGAATCCACTATGAAGATGAATACGAGACTCTGAACGAACATTGATAGTGTCCTTGTCAAAAGAGGTAAATGATCAAATCCGGTGCCACCTTCCACAGATTGATCGAATCCAATAGCCTAGAAACAAAATTTGTGACTACGGCGATGAAGCCATTGACCCAGAACAGTAACCCACACAAGGGGATGATGAAGTTCTTCAATCCTACTGCAAAGAGATGGAGAAAAGCTAACCTCCCACATGATTCACCGGAGTCGTTGCCGTCGATGACGTCCGTAGCATGGGATTCTGTAAGAGCATCTCTAAATAATAGCTAGGCATCAGTTTGAGCCGTCGTAGTTGAAGAAGAGGTGAAGGAATCCAATCTTACATGATCGTCGTACCATCACAACCACCTAAGGAACTCTAGTACACTGTACCTTTATCCAAAGAAAAACAAATCCTACTCAAAGATCTACAAGAAAGATGGGACACCGCTCTTCTCACCGTCGACGAGGTTGTCGGAGGTAGAGCAGGAGAGGGGCCTAGGGCAGGGCCGGCCCTGGAGGGGGGCAAGCAGGGCAGCCGCCCCGAGCCCTCAAAATACAATGGCCCTTTCTTATATTGTGTATTAGTGGTGTATGTACTTTGGTTATGATTAATTACTTTTACAAGCTTAGAAGGCTTTTCAAGTTAACTACTTTTTGGTTATAGTTGATATGGCAAACACTTCATTGAAAAATAGATTTGAAGAACTCCAAGCATTCAAAAGTATATTTAGGTTTTTACTGAGCTCGACAACCTTGAAGTCATTGGGTGATATTGAGCTGAAAGATTGTTGCACTAAATTTGCAAATACTCTCTCTAGATGGTTTGTATGATGTTGAGTTAAATGATCTAATGTATGAGTTAAGGATTATGCAATTGACTTTGCTAGATAGACTAATATCTTCAATGAAATGTTTTCAGTATGTCAAAGAAATAGATTGTTATCCAAATGTTTCTATTGCTTATCGAACCTTATTTACTTTGCATATGGTTGTGGCGTCAACTGAAATAATCTTTTCAAAATTGAAATTATTGAAGAACTATTTAAGGTACATAATATCTCAAGAAAGATTAAATGGCTCGACAACTTTATACATTGAGAAGAAATTATTAGATGTGATTGATATTGATATCATAATTAATGATTTCGCATTTAGAAATGTTAAAAGAAATGGTTTAAGATGATATCTAGAAAGTGTTTGAGGTTAACGTAGGTTTTTAATATACTTTAAGTTTTATCGAAAATATTTTTTAATATACCAAATATTATCAATACAATTTATATATTAATTAATT